>NW_008706795.1:382276-427983 GCF_000327385.1 Lottia gigantea
AAAAACTATCAGTTATCAATCAATCAATATTATTACCTTGACTTTATTTAACTAGAAGCATTGATAGTCACCAGATAAAATTAATACCAGCAAAACAACTATATCATATCTAACAGTTCTTTCAGTAAGTATATAGGTATAGAAGCACAGGCCTGGCATAGGTAATAAGTAGATCAAGACTGTGGATTTCAAAACAAGAATAAATCAATTTGATAAGAAATTAATAACTTCTGTAGAGATTTACAAGATAAACAAATAATTCAAAAATGCCATGCAAATTGCTTCAGAGAGTTATGAAATACTTACTCACTTATGATTATGTGATATGAAAAGTTCATAAGCTACTACAAATGTTTTGCCTAAATGTAGTTTTGGATTTCCGGTTTAGGGTTGTAGTTTGGATCTTTAGTGCTTGGTTTATTTATGTAAAACATCATGGTTCTTTAGACAACTAAAGATAAAAAATTGTGTTTGGAGAGATCTAGGACTGGTTCTGTCAATCTATGATTAATGTATATCAATAGCTACAGGCTGCCAGCCATGTGAAAAGTCTGAAGCTAAATATCACTGAACATCCTCTTCATTTCTTATCATATATCTTAAATCAAATAATATTTCCTTACAGTGCTGAATTGCTATATTGAGCGATCTTAGGCGGTGCTCAATTAGAGAGTTCTGAACATGTGCTGTCTGTTCCATTTCTGCCCCCAATATAATGATATGAAAACAGATATGTCACATTCAAAATTTTTCCCATCTATTTCCTTTTCTGCCATTGTGAATTCTGTCTGCACCTACATTTTTTTTGGCACACATATACTCTGTTTCAACTTGTTTTATTGCAGGTTCTGTTGATTCCATAAATCCTGAACGTTCAGAACTCATCAATCAAGCTCCATTCCAGAATTTCAGGTCAGAAGTTCAAAGGCATGATTATTTGACAAATTTTGGTTGAAAAAACTCCCTTAATATTAACAGCCCTAGTCTTCAAACACAAAACAAGAACTCTATTTAATGCCTATTTAAAAATCTTCAACAAAATGTTCATCCCAGAGTTTCAGAGCAGAATTTTGAAATTCATTACAGTTTTTGTCACTTCTGGTAAGTTTTCTTCAGGTTAGCAATATCAAGAGTTTAAAAGAGAATTTCTATGATTCTAAAAAAATGGCCACTTGAAATGAAGTTCATAGCACTTTGGTGTTTAGTTTTTGTTACTTGAATAATTAAAATCCAAAGAAATGTCCAGATTTCTACTGTTTCATTCAAACCAAGCAAATGCCAATATCAATAAAATACAGACTTATAAGTTTTCTTTCGAACTTAAAGTTTGTAGACTCATTATTTTTGATCTGTTGATTTATATTACCAGTAGAACTATTTCTAGAGACCAGAAAGTAAAATACCAATACATGTTTTCTGTGAGAAATCAATACACATCTATAGACAGACTGAGAGGAATCCATATTTACTTTATTAGATTGGATTTGATCACGAGAGTAGTAGTGTAACCTTGTCAATCTACAAGAGAAGTCTATACTAAGTTGGCATTTTACCCTTCAACTTCAAACACATCTGATAAGATTCTTCCCATTCCAGTTGGGCAGCTGTCAGTCACAACCTTCCTCTACCTTATGTGGTAGAAAGTTTAAGACTTTCCTGGTGGAACTAAAGAATGACCATTTTAACAAATCATTTTTAACATTACCAGTTAATGACATTTAAGGGATTGTAAAGAGATTCCATAAACTTTTTATGAGTATCAGGGACACTGATGGTATTGATTTGCACCATTCCAATTTTCAGTTATCTTCAAGTCTTTCATTTCCTTAAACTAATCCTTAAAGATGGGTTTCCTTATTTTTTAGTGTCAAATTAAGCAAGCTATTTGACTAATTGGTGTTTCTAATGAATTATCATGTATTCTTTATTATATCATTATGTTCTTATTGCCTATAATAAGAGTTTTAACCAATCATAAATGTCCATGTATTTACAAACTGGATAAACAAAAAAAGACTTTTTGACTTTCATGATCAGTCACTCATTAGAATTCTGGTGGTAATTCTCTTCTAATTTAGTTAATTAGTTACATGTGGACAAACTGGTATTTTTCCAAGTCATTAGAACACCTCTACTTTCTATTCATATAAGTATTAGCATTGTCATTTTTATAAATGAACCCATCTTTAAGCAGCTTTTGTGATGGGTCACATAAGGTTAAATATTTAAGGCACCACTGACATCTGATGGAAATTTGAAAGATGCAAATAGAAGCCATAAATGTGCAGGGTATACACTTAGAAAAGCTAGAAAACCTCTTTAATTTTTTTGGACTGACAGAACCTTTAACAGAGTTCTCATACTTGCTTATGGTATTTCTATTCATCAGTCATTCAGTAGAGGCTGATCAATCACATTACATTCCAATCAATAAACTGGAAATTCCATTAACTTTGTTGAAATTGAAGGTTATTAGGTATTTAGTGACTAGATTACTGACAATGGGCTGGAGGAAATACAAGATTTAATGTACTGAATTGGTGAGATTAGATGGTAATCAATATGCATACAGGCCCATCATTCTTATAGTGATAAGTAGCTCATCAAACTTTTGAAAATTTATGAATTCTAAAATACTTAATAAACAAGATTGACTTATATATTCTTGAACCTTTCTGGATTTAATTTATGTTTGTGGTCATTCTTAAGTAACCAATATGGTGTAGGGTTAACTTTGGTAGGGAATTGTTGACTTATTAATTCATGTTGAGAAATTGTCTGTAGCCACCCACACAATTAAAACCTGATTAAATGGAAGTCATTACCAGAAGGTAAGGTTTTAATTGGTAAGTTAATTTCCTGTGGATTTTAATAGATGAATTTAGAAAAGTGTTTGAATATAATTTTCAAAGGTTTGAATAAAGGATGAATATTAGAACTCCTAGAATTCATATCCTTTAAGCAACAAGAAAGGGACTTATAATATTTCTAAGAGATTTATCATTGTATCTTAAAAAAAATCAAATCCGAAGCAATGCTCCATGAACTTCAATGAGATGGGTGCACCATAAACCTGAATGGGTGCTCCATTAACCTGAAGAAAGGAATGCTCCATAGATCTGAATTTAAATTTAAATGGCTCTCCATAATCCTGATGAAAGGACTGCTCCTTAATCTGAATGTAAGGAGTGCACCATTAAACTGAATGTAAGGGATTCACCATTAATCTGACTGTAAAAGGTGCATCATAAATCTGAATGGAAGGGGTGCCCAATAAACCTTAATGAAAGGGGTGCCGATTAAACTTAATGTAAGGGATTCACCATTAACCTTAATGTAAGGGATTCACCATTAACCTGAATGTAAAAGGTGCATCATAAATCTGAATGGAAGGGGTGCTCCATTAACCTGAATGTAAGGGATTCACCATTAAACTGAATATAAGGGATTCACCATTAACCTGAATGTAAAAGGTGCATCATAAATCTGAATGGAAGGGGTGCCCCATTAAATTGAATATAAGGGATTCACCATTAAACTGAATGTTAGGGATTCACCATTAATCTGAATGTAAGAGATTCACCATTAATCTGAATGTAAGAGATTCACCATTAAACTGAATGTTAGGGATTCACCATTAACCTGACTGTAAAAGGTGCATCATAAATCTGAATGAAAGGGGTGCTCCATTAACCTGAATGTAAGGGGTGCTCCATAAACCTGAATGAAAGGGATTCACTATTAACCTGAATGTAAGAGATTCACCATTAAACTGAATATAAGGGATTCACCATTAAACTGAATATAAGTGATTCACCATTAACCTGACTGTAAAAGGTGCATCATAAATCTGAATGGAGGGGGTGCTCCATTAACCTGAATGTAAGGGATTCACCATTAAACTGAATGTAAGGGATTCACCATTAACCTGAATGTAAAAGGTGCATCATAAATCTGAATGGAAGGGGTGCCCCATTAAATTGAATAAGGGATTCACCATTAAACTGAATGTTAGGGATTCACCATTAATCTGAATGTAAGAGATTCACCATTAAACTGAATGTTAGGGATTCACCATTAATCTGAATGTAAGGGATTCACCATTAACCTTAATGTAAGATATTCACCATTAACCTGACTGTAAAAGGCGCATCATAAATCTGAATGAAAGGGGTGCTCCATTAACCTGAATGTAAGGGGTGCTCCATAGACCTGAATGAAAGGGATTCACCATTAACCTGAATGTAAGAGATTCACCATTAAACTGAATATAAGGGATTCACCATTAAACTGAATATAAGGGATTCGCCATTAACCTGAATATAAGGGATTCACCATTAACCTGATTGTAAAAGGTGCATCATAAATCTGAATGGAAGGGGTGCTCCATAAACCTGAATGAAAGGGGTGCTCCATTTACCTTAATGTAAGGGATTCACCATTAACCTGAATGTAAGGGATTCACCATTAAACTGAATATAAGGGATTCACCATTAACCTGAATGTAAAAGGTGCATCATAAATCTGAATGGAAGGGGTGCCCCATTAAATTGAATATAAGGGATTCACCATTAACCTGAATGTTAGGGATTCACCATTAATCTGAATGTAAGAGATTCACCATTAAACTGATTGTTAGGGATTCACCATTAACCTGAATGTAAAAGGTGCATCATAAATCTGAATGAAAGGGGTGCTCCATTAACCTGAATGTAAGGGGTGCTCCATAAACCTGAATGAAAGGGATTCACTATTAACCTGAATGAAAGGGATTCACCATTAACCTGAATGTAAGGGATTCACCATTAAACTGAATGTAAGGGATTCACCATTAACCTGACTGTAAAAGGTGCATCATAAATCTGAATGGAGGGGGTGCTCCATTAACCTGAATGTAAGGGATTCACCATTAAACTGAATGTAAGGGATTCACCATTAACCTGAATGTAAAAGGTGCATCATAAATCTGAATGGAAGGGGTGCCCCATTAAATTGGATGAAAGGGGTGCTCCATTAACCTTAATGTAAGGGATTCACCATTAACCTGAATGTAAGGGATTCACCATTAAACTGAATATAAGGGATTCACCATTAACCTGAATGTAAGGGATTCACCATTAATATGAGTTTAAAAGGTGCATCATAAATCTGAATGGAAGGGGTGCCCCATTACATTGGATGAAAGGGGTGCTCCATTAACCTTAATGTAAAGGATTCACCATTAACCTGAATGTAAGGGATTCACCATAAACCTGAATGTAAGGGATTCACCATTTACCTGACTGTAACAGGTGCATCATAAATCTGAATGGAAGGAGTGCTCCATCAATCTTAATGTAAGGGATTCACCATTAACTTGACTGTAACAGGGGCATCATAAATCCGAATGAAAGGGGTGTTCCATTAACCTGAATGGAAGTCCTTGTAAATTATCTATGGCTCTTGAAAGGAGAGTAAAATAGTCAACCACTCAATACTGATACGATGATTCAATCCATGCCCAGATACTCCTTCTCTTCTCCTTTACAAAGCTATTAAACCAAATTTCAGATATACTAGCACCAACAATTTACACCATGAACATCATTCCAATGGCTGCGAGCTGTGTGTCATAATAAAGCATTGAAACATTTAGTCAAGTAGATGCGTTGATCATTTGTCATTGTACTATCGTGTCAGTGACATCAACATACAGTTTGGCTTCTTGGCACAGAACTGGTCTACTTTTTACTTGACCAAACACTTTATTGTGTGTCGCATCCAGAACCGTATAGTCATACCTTTAATTGATAAGGATATATAATAATTATCTTACCTTAAACACTGCTATACAATAAACCCTGTCTTTAACTAGATATTTCTCACAAAAACATGGATTGTGAATCAATTGCCGGCTCTGATATATTTATCGATTTTTTTTATTACCAGTTTAGGAATGTCTGTGAGTACCGTAGCAACGTCAGGAGACGAGTCCAATCTATGGAATAATTGACAGGAAAAGTCCATTCTACGGATATTTCTATGATACTACAGAATAATAATTAATTGTTCTGATTAGTCTAACGTGTTATGATCTCCGACGGAAATGGTGCACCTTTTTAAATTATCGTCGTAAACTAAAGAAAGTTTTCCATAGAAATTCATCGGACATACGAAACTATCCAAGCATTTATTTAGAAATTGACCTTCATTTTTACTGATAAATTATGCAGTGTTGAATAAATTTTAAGGTCAAAAGGTCATTCCTGAATTAAGTGCAAAGACTTATTAGTAGGCATTGTATGGAAGTGGCAAGGCATAATGTAAGAACTAAGCTGATAGCAGCTATCAGGGCTTTGAACCCGTCTGCCCCATTGGACGCTCATGTTTATAGTGATCTTCTGAAATTTATAGTACACACTGCTCGTAGAAGTATTGAAAAAGTCGTGTGGGCACAAATCCGTCGTCAGTTAGAAATTGAAAAAAAAAACTCAAAACAACAAGCGAATATCTCCCATTGCTCATTATAAGGTGCTATCCGTCTTCATTAGCATAGCGAAGTGCAGAAAAATAGAACGGGAAAATCCATTTCATTTCTTTTTATCAAAAAATGATCCAGATCATGTTATTTGAACGAGATGGAAATATTATATAAAGGGAAATAATCCAAAATAAACCTAGGACAACAAATATATGAGAAGTTCAGAGAGTTATCTGAACAAAAATGTTACATATTCTTCAACTCTTACAACAACATTAAACAACAACAACAACAACAACAACAACAACAACAACAACAACAACAACAACAACAACAACAACAACAACAAGAGGTGAAAAAGAGTAGCTGAAAGAAGACTGTGCGTACAAAATTAGGCGTAGACATACACCAACCGAATACATCGGTGTGCAATACACTGATAACTACCAAAGCAAGAATAAAAAGACATGACATAAAATGAATGACGTTTTCGGTCATCTACTTTTCTGAAACTGATTTGGTGTATGGGGACGGACAAAGTCATGCAGTTTGCAAAGAGAAAATTTGTTTTAATCGATAAAGTTTTCAAATTTAGTCACCATTTAGCAACTATTTTGAGTCGGTTTTAGTTGCTAAAGGTGCGGGCACACGAGTGGTCTTGGTCGAAGATTTTTGTCCCGGACTCGAATCTTGACTAAAATCTCGCGTGTGCCCTTGCTTCCACAAGAAGAAGATCGTGTCGCCGATAGGATTTATCGTCTGCTAGACAGACAGTCATCATCCAATCAGATTTATTTTCCTTTCAATTGCATGCTCCACGCGTGATTATCAACAAGGTGGAAAACGACCGACTGGAGAGTTTTGTCTCTTCGTGTGCCCGTGTCATTCGTTGAGACAAGACTCAAATCGGCGACAAAAGTCTCCGACAAAGACCTCTCGTGAGCCCGTACCTTAAGTGTTCGGTATTTTGACAAATGAAGAAATCACATGACAACATGTTGGTCCTACAATGAAGGTCAGAAAAAAACAGGTGTGCTTTGAAAAAACATCTCAAACATTGATTATTGTTTCAAGTTGGGGTGATATGCAATTTATTTTCATCATATTGAAATTTCGGTCTGTAATATTTCATGGTATCCTATACATACTACATCGATAACGAGAGGAGTTTTGGATCTGTTCCAAGCCAAGGCGTCAGAGTCGAACTACACAGGTAACTTGAGCGCCTTTTGAAACAATCAGCAAGATTAATCTTCTTAATCTCTAGCCAGGCGATTAGGGTGGATTAATAAATCTGAAATTTGATAATGTTTTGTGATATAAGTTAATTATCGGTTGATTTAGATCTAAGAATATAATGTTAATAGTAAAATATTTAGGTATACCCAACACAAAAATTTCCTTACTGCTTCATTATAATCTGTCTAGAAGGGGGTCTTTAAATAGGAATAAAACCACAAGTACCAGGATGTTTTTATTCTCCCACAAAATAATGTAGACGTTGTTTACATTTTTCAACCGATATCGACGAAAATCAATTATGCATGTGTATTGCATCTTCACAATATCAAGGTATTACGAACTTCATTGGATCTGATTGTACGCTAGCAAGACAGTCACTCATTCTCGACAGAAACCACAAGCCATAATTTTTACTGAGATCTGATAAACTGTATTTTCTAGCGTACAATCCAATCAAATCAATCAATTATGTGATCTCGAATGAGTTCGATTTCCATCTGGCTCACAAGCGAGTAAATGTAAATGTGATAGAGACTAGAGTTTTAGAGTGTTTACAGAGAGAGACCTGGGTTGTTTCAGAATGAAAACATGAATATAATTGTGACTTAATACTATGTTCTGCCATTGTTCAACAATATATATATTAGTTTAATTGTTTATTTATTTTTGTTTAATGAACAAGTCTGAAGTTCGATATTAATTCTTTTTTTACAAGTAGGGCCTAAATATATTATTCCAAATATACCCATTGACATTGGTGCACACTTTAAGCTTCATAATAAGAATCGTAGAGATGTTGAATGTGTATCGGTGATACTGATAGCATAAAAAACCCACAAAAATAATGTTTGATGACGTCTCTAATCACAAAATATGCTGCTGACACTTTCGACCCTTCGCGATTAGTGACGCCATCAAACACTTAGTTTCGATGGAATTGCAGTAACTGCAGACGTCTGATTGAAAATTAGAATGGTGCGAATTGATGCTATCAGTGTTCCTATACACATAATTTCTACAATCCCTTTAAGGTTAAAATTAAGGAAATATTCGGTTTTCATACTGGGGTAAGCAACTTCTTTATCAACAGAATAGACAGTCAATTGTTGGGTGTTTATTTATTTATTTACTTATGCGTTAAAAAAACCCATTATGCCTTAAAAATTATTTAAGTACACAAAGTAATTCAATAAATTAGTTTTGTTAAACCAAGACACTGTTAACTATACCCACAGATTGGGTCCTTATATATTATGTCAACCATTGTTGTCCGATATGCATTGTGCTTTTTATTAGTACGTATGCCAAACCCTTTGTCGGCATATTATAGTTTATGAAGGGTAGTTATGAATAGAATAGAATGCGATTGTTATTATTATAAAACAGTCGTATCAAAATTGTATCAATCACAATCGAAACCGTTCGATCAATGGTAGTATGAATATTGATTCGAACTGTGATTTTATAAACATAGCTCTTCGGTGATCAATCCAACCCTGGGTAATAACTTGTGGATTGCGACTACATGACTGATGTATCGGTATGCATGGATATCAATTAGTAGATAGTAAATACAAGTATCCAACTCATCTATTCACGTTATAACAATTGGTGGATAGCCACTTCTCAACTAATGTATTCTGGGATATCAATTAGTAGATGAAAAATACAAGTATCCAACTCATCTATTCACGGTATAACAATTGGTGGGTAACAACTACTCTACTAATGTATTCATGGTGGATAATAAATACTTAACTCATTTATCTATGGATAACAATTGGTGGTTAAAAAATATTCAACTAATGTATTCATGGATGTCAATTTGTGGACGACAAATACAAGTATCCAACTCATCTATCCATGGTATAACAATTGGTTGATAGCAGCTACCAAACTATTAATGGTGGATAAAGCACTCATATTCCCATGGATATCAACTGGCAGATAGAAAATACTTCACTCATCTATCCATTAATAACAATTGGTGATAAACATATTTTCTACTCCTCTATACATGTAGATAACAATAAGTGGATGTCAGCTACTACTACTATATCAATGGATATCAATTTGTGGATAACTCGAATGATCTATCCATATCATATATTCGACTTATCCATGGATATCAGTTAGTGGACTATATCAACTTACTAATCAATAGATATCAATTATTGGATAACATCTACACTACTCAACTCCGCTATCATTTAGTGGATACGTCAAATCATCTATTTATGGATAAGAATTGGTGGATAGCATATATTCGACTAATCAATCTGTCCATGGATATCAGCTAGTAGATAACATTTTCTTAACTTATATATCCGTGGATTTCAGGTGGTAGATAGCAAATATTAAACTCGTCTATCCATGGATAACAAGTGTTGGTGAGCAACCGCCCGACTCCCTTATCCATAGCTATCAATAAACGGATAACTCAAATAATCTATCCATGGATATCAACCAACAGATAGCTAATAATCATGCTAACTAATATAGCAATGGATAATAAATGGTAGATAGAATCTAATCAACTGTTCGTGGTCGTAGTCAACAGTCTTGAATCATAGTGTAGTCTTATTTATGACAAATCAGAGATATTTTCCGAGAAAAGTGTGTATATGGATTTAGATTGAAAGCGGAGTGAGCCAGGGTTCAATTCTCAAGTCTATATCGATTAATAGGTTTATTATTGATATAATCTAGAAGGAATAAGTCAGGCCGAATAGTATATTTTAGAAGGGCGAATAATGAAGGATAATAGTGAAAATATTTACCAATTTTGTATTGGATTTCAAGTCATAAACATGATAACTTATACTGAGATTTAAAACTTTCTGACTGAAAAATACATTGGGCGGAGTGTTTTTGGATTTATTTGTATTGTCAAAAAGTTAATCAAGTGATTCAGAAAGGAATTAGTGACAAATAATTTCAATTTTTATTAATGTGATATTGAAATCTTAATGTGACTTACCAGAATGACATAAACAGTGATTGGAAATATATGAAAACTTGAATCCAAATACATATAAAACTAAGTGTTTAGAAAGGAATATATGACGGGCGTCTTGTCCCACAGCTGAAAGTATTCAAAAAACATAAATAACAAGCGCTAGATTATGATTTTACTCGAACCAAAGCTGTAGCTTATCGTGGCTTATCATGAATAGAGTAGCTCTACCTCCGATTCCTGGTGCCTACAATGAAGGTTCCAGGCCAACGTCTTCCAGTAGTAGTACCGGAAGTACAACTTATACAATGGTTCCAAGAGTTTATTATACTCGTAAGTCTCAAGATTTAATATAGACGTTGAAGGAATATGCGAGAAAATTTAAACCATTACCATTTATTATACGAAGACAATGCTTTTGGGCGTAAAATTGAGTTTATATCATTGTTCGTTTTTTTTATTCAGGCCGGCCTTACTTAATTTTTATGAAATGAAAATGAAATGAATGCAGTTTTACGTCCTACTTTTCTGCACCATGTGAGCTAATGACGGGCAACGCCATGTAGGGTGCAATGGGGGAAATTTTGCCAGGACAGTGGCATTAGCCTTTTCTTTTGCGATTTCCAACTGTCGAGGTATCTTTAACGTGTTCAGCCTGTAGTACACGGGGCCTCGCTTTTTCCTGATATTCTGTGACACCGATTTCAAAAAGTTCATGTGTACTAGTATTTTAGAATTTTAATATTTTCGGACATTATCCTGGATATTTCCCGTGATATACCTGAGAATGCCAAATTAAAATTGATTTAAAGATACTACAGGCGGTAATAAAACAGTAATTTGACCAGGTTTATTCATTAGCTGTAATCAAGTATACAATAATACTATCATTAATATCTTAATTATCACATTTTACCGTTAAAAGTATCGAATATCTTAAATACTGTTCTTTTTATCAAATCAATATCAAGATCAATCTCGGTTGTTTTTGAATCAATTATATTTTAAGGGATCGATTCGATTTATTATCAATAGCTTCGTGTTCCTGACAACACAAACAATAATAATTCACGCTTTTAGAGGGATTCGAACAAAAATGGCAGCTAAACGTCAACAATTCATAGTCTCAATTGATTTGTCAAAAAAACAATTTGTGAAAATCATTTCGTCGTCATTAATAGATTAAATGTTATAGAGCTTTACGTCCTACTTTTCTGCGCCTGCTCGGACTACTAAGAATAGGAAACGTCAAGCAGTGTTCAATGAGGAAAATTTTGCTACTTTTTTCGATTTCCAACTGTCGAGGGATCTGTACATCTTGTAGCACTCGGGTTCTCTATTCATTCAAACGACATGTGTACAAAAAACAACTGTATATCCTTAACTTATGTCTCTAAAAGTCACGTTCAATTCTGATTTATAATGTGTTGTATATCTGCATAGGATATAGATATCTAGGTAGTCAAGACGAATTGTTATATACAATATATACTATATAGGTACATTATTATTAATGTTTCAAACGTAATGACCACCATCTTGAAATAGTCACGTGTTCATATCTTATCTTAATCCATCTGTAAGATTAATAGATTAAGTGGATAGCACGTTTTTATTCTGCCAAATCATCAAATACACTATAATCATTATAAACCTGATTTGTCTGGTTGGATTTGTATGAAATAAAAAAAATTGAAAAACTGTTTTTTTTTTCAGAGCATAATACCTTCAAGCACGCTTCCCAGAGTAACCCGGTACCTAGAGCTAGTAGACTTCCTGCTTTAAAAGAGGCACACAATAGAGGACGGGTAAGTATAAAGCTCTGATGAATCCTCCGTAGATTAATAGAAATCCTGATGCCTATTGAAAAGTATATGATTTTTGTTACATGGAAAACTTGAACATTACTAATTGAGTGACTAAATACAATCCAGGTGTAAGTAGATCTTTTTAGCAGAGAGTTAAGCATTACATTGCTTATAGGGGAGACCGGGGCTAGTTCGGCCACTTTTTGGAAAATACGCTGTATATAAAAAACTAATAAATAAATCTCCCCGAAATTAACCAGAATGAAAAAACTTGAAGTCGCCCTCAATACGTAATCTACCATTTTTTCCTAATATTAGCGGTCCAAGAAATAGTTATCATAAAAGTCGAAAGGTCAAAGTGACCGAACGTGCCCCGGGTCGGGGTAAGATCGGCCACTACCTGGGGCAAGTTCGTTCATGTGGACTATTATTAAGGCAAAGATAATTTGCCATTAAGTCACGTCGTTGGTCATAATGCAATGCAAGGACACAAAATGATTTCAATAATTTATTTATAAAGCAAACAAATATAAGATAAGTCAATAACATATGTATATATGATTTTTAAAAGTCCAAAAATAAAGGAGTTTGTGGTCATATTTCATTAAAGTTGTTGGTAAGATAGGATTAAGTTCTCTGTAATCAAACAATTGACTAATATTACAAACCTTGTGTACCGAACACTTAACAAAAATAGTTTTACTGTTATAGTCTCACCCTACTAGACCAAAAATAAAATATTGAGATATTTGGCTTTTCCAATGAAATATTACTCAATTCAAAAATTTGATGTGTAACTCCAGAAGGAAATAAATATGTGATTCTTCTAGTTTCTAGACATTTCTCAGATATATTTGAAATCCAGTATATACACTGGAATTTGATATTCGAGAAGACCTACTTGGGACTATTAGGATCTCATGCTGTAAATAAAATTCAGAACCAAAGAGAGTTAAGTTTTTTGTCGACAAACATCTTGTTCAAATATAATTATTATATCAACGCCAAAGACTGTCAGACATAACGAGACTAAGATAATCTAATTGCACCGACTACTGTTTCTTCATAAACACAAATCGGATCAGATTACTTAAAAATCTATTCAAAGTTGGGCTAAGCTTGATTGGATTTTATTTGGTCACTAAAATAATCACGCTTGACCAGTTATCATAGACCATAGTTCGTTGGTCTATTTTAACATTGTGTAACGTATAATACGGAATATTTTGAGGGATATTGACCTCTTTGTGAAATTTTGAAAAAACAGAATTACTGTGGAAAATGTACCCAGACCGTCTTGGATAAGCTTTACTGTGAATATATGTCCTTCAGTGCAAAATGTTATACAGAAATTGTTGATTCTCGACTTTGTAATTGGATATAGCTGGATTCTAACGTTCCAAAATGTTACCCAGTTTACGACAAATTGACCATGAATATCTTATGGGCAGTGCAGGTGAAATTTTGGATACGTCACGTTCTGTAGAGCCTATAACATCCAGAAGCAATAAAGTAAGTGTTATATCTAAATCTTTCTTACTTGTGAAGTCCTATGGTTAAATTGTGTATAACGATTGTACATCTCTTTTCCAGAACCATCCATTGTATGATGTACGGGCTCGTTTCTCAGCAAAATATAGAAGAGCTTCCGGCACAGAGTGTCGACTTAGTGCTAGTTCCCCATTTCTTCCAAAGGTAGCAAATACAAAATCATCTGCATCGAAAATCACCATCACACTCTTCATCGTCTTATATAGTTTTTTATAACTTCATTGTTATAATACATTATAACTTCATTCTGATCATATCTTTCATCTTGTATAATATAGTCTTAATAACTTCATTGTTATAACATCCTGTATAACATAAGTCTTTATAACTCCGTTGTTATCTTATAATATTATAACTTCATTGTTATCATACAGTATATTACTAAACATTCATACATTTTCCATCCTGTATAATAATCGTTTTTATAACTTCATTGTTATCATACATTACATTCTGTATGATGCAGTCTTTATAACCTCACTAGTATCATCACAATACATCCGGTATAATATAAACTGTATAACCTCATTGTTACCTTACATTACATCCTGTATGATATATTCTTTATAACCATATTGTTTTCATACATTACATCCTGTATGATATATTCTTTATAACCATATTGTTTTCATACATTACATCCTGTATAATAATACAGTCTTTATAACCTCATTGTTACCATATTTTACATTCTGTATGATATAGTCTTTATAACCTCATTGTTATCATACATAACAACCTGTATGATATAGTCTTTATAACCATATTGTTTTCATACATTACATCCTGTATGATTTATAACCTCATTGTTTTCATACATTATAACCTTTATAATATATTCTTCCAACCTCATTGTTATCATATACTTGTATTTTGTACAGTAAGTCTTTATAACTTCAATGATATAGTTATATAACCTCGTTGTTATCATATAATATAATCTCTATAACCTCATTGTTATCATCCTGTATAACGTAATCTTTATAACATCATTGTTATCATACATTACATGTTCTAGAATGCAGTATAATCCTAAATAATAACAGTTTTATCACCTTATTGTAATATATTTCTTCTTGATGTTTTTATTTTTATGACTTATTAATTTGAAAATTGAAATATTGAAAATTTCAAGACGTATTTGATAAAACTATTATAACCTTCTCTGACGTTATTTTTAGAATATTTACTCAATATCTACTCAGAATGTTTTGTTTTTGTCAAAATCATCTCATGTATTTTTTAGACGTCAACAGAAGACTGTTTAAAATGTTTAATGAAAATTCCACACAAGAAATGTGAATCTGTAAGTGTTTTTATCTTATGTTTTATATTATAATAAGCAGGAGATAATAGATATAGTTCTAAGCGGTTCTAAGATATATACAAAGCGGTTGCCCGAAAGGTTACAACATACACACAGTAGTTAATTGTATGACAGCTTATCTTCTCACAAAGCATTTGTAATCTACTAACCTT
The DNA here is from genome assembly GCF_000327385.1 of Lottia gigantea. Classification (NCBI taxonomy): domain Eukaryota; kingdom Metazoa; phylum Mollusca; class Gastropoda; family Lottiidae; genus Lottia; species Lottia gigantea. Next base: position 397,773 of record NW_008706795.1, read on the forward strand.
GAGAATTTGGTTAGCAAAAATTAAAGGTATTCTTCAAATCTATAAATCTCCGATCTTATATCTTGTTTTCAGCATAAATATATTCGAGTTGGTGGTGGATACAGACACGGGTATTGGTATATTAAATGTTTATTAGAAGAAATTGAACTTCAGGTATGTTATATTTGGCTTTTTTATATCTAATTTAATAGAATAAAAATCTTCACTTCTCTTTTCTTCTGTTATGCCTAACACAATCTACTCTAGACTAATTCAATATGGTATTTCAGAAACAACGAGAATTGATTAGACAAAACAGATTAGAAGCAATCAAAGAACACAGTAAGTATTCTTTACATAACTTAAATATGATTGAAACCTTTGAAATCTTTTTAAATTAAAATGCTTGTCTACAGATTCAAAAATGTGACATTCTCTGATATTTTTATCGCTATTTTGCCATCCCATATTCAAATGATACATCAATATCTGTTCATTTATCACATGAATTGTAGGCGTATCACAATGTTTTATCAGGCAAGTTATAAATTGAATGCAAAATTTATTTTTTCCAGAGGTCAAGGCCATCAAGACTTATATCAGGACAAAAAGTGGTCGTTTAGTGGAAAGAATTATTTTCTTATCTGAGGAAGATTATGAAGCTTTTAAATCAGGAAAAGATGTCAAGAACCTTCTGTCGAAGTATCTGTCCAAAGACGAAGCTGCTGGACTTCAATCGTGGGATAAAGACGAGGTTAAGGCCATCAAGACATTGGTTAGAACTAAAAGTGGAAGAATCATCGAGAAAATGGTGTACGTTTCTAAAGATGATTATGAAGCCATCAAAGAGGGCAAGAAAGACGCTAAAGATATCTTGAAGAAATATGTTAAAACTCAAGATGGCGAAACAATTGAAGGATGGGACGAAGCCAAAATGAAAACAATTAAGACGTTTGTTAGAACAAAAAGTGGACGTGTAATTGAAAAGACAATCATGATATCTCAGGAAGATTACGATGCCATGATCAAGGATGGTCATGATCCTAGTGATATTCTAAAGAAGTATCTTCCTCTAGAAGACGGCGAACAGCTAGAATCATGGCAGAGTGCCGAGCCCATGAAAGCTATTAAAACTACCATACGAACTAAAAGTGGACGGTTAATAGAAAAGACAATCTTGGTGAGTGCCGAGGATTATGACAAAATGATCAAAGGTGGTGGTGATCCAAAGGATATTCTAAAGAAATATATGAACGAGGAAGACGGAGAGGTGACCTCGTGGGAAAAAGCACCAGACGGGAAGCCAATGAAGGTAGTAAAGACTACCATACGTACTAAAAGTGGTCGCCTGATTGAAAAGACTATTATGATGACGGAAGATGAGTATAAAGAATTCCAGGAATCGGGTGGTAATCCTGACTTCCTCAAGAAATTCATCACTTTAGAAAAGGGTGAAGAGATTGAAGACTGGGAGAAAGCGTCCACTGTGTATTCTGCTGCTTCTGATGATATAGAATTTAAAAAGGGTGAGGAAAAGTTTTTGTTATATTCTCAACACAATTGTTCCGTTATGAAGAAGGCAACTAAACAAGATTTAACCCCAAACGAAAATAGAATTGATCAGTTAGATACAGCCTTGATTTGGTTGGATTTTAATTTATTGGAAACTCTTTTTCCATGTTATATTGTAGAATACTAATTTTTCTGATTTTAGAATTCATCTTTTTATTATATTTCAGCTAAAGCTGGACAGCGTATTGTGGGTAAAGATGGTGCTGTGTATGAAGTAGTAGTAGATCCTCTTACTGGTAAAAAATATAAAAAGTAAGTTACATTTATTTAAGAAATGGATGATTAACTAATTTCAGTTATAATATGAATAAAATCGATTTAAATTTACATTCCATGAATTCCCTGTCAAATCTTTATGACCTGGAGAATAATCCATTGGTTTTAGCAATAGCTTGTTTTGAAAGCTTTTTCCGAAAATTATTTGTGGATATTTGATACAGTAGATCAATATCAATACTAATGTAAGAAAAAATAAGAATAGAAAGATTGTATATTATGTCCATGGACGTATTATTTCGTGTCTTTAAAACATTGTCTTGTAAATTGTAGGAAAATTGGGCAGAACGAATCAGATGTTGATAGTGGTATAGCTAGTATGAGAAGAGGTAAAGGTAGAAAGAAGAAAGGAGGTGGAGCTGGAGGTTTGGACGAGTATGAAGAAGAAACACCTAAAGAACGAGCTCGTCGTAAAGCTGGTAAACGTGATGAGGACAGTGATAGCGAGTATAGTTATAAAAGTTATAAAAGTGATGGAGGAACCAGACATGTTACTAGACGAAGAAAGAAGGCTGATGGTACTTACAGTGAACCTGAATCCTATCATAGTGATCAAGACGAAGAGGTAAGATGCCTTCATGAAGTCCTCTAATATGAAGGCCGTCAGTTTTCACAAGACTAAAAGTCAGGCTTTCTTATATCACGATTTTGGTAAAAGTTTTATGATAATGTTGGATAAAAAACGAATTATTATATACAATAACGCTATTACTAGAGTGAACTATCAGAAAGGAACTACGAGTTGGCATATCCAACTTATACCAACTGGTATTCCAAAATAGTCAGGATCGATGTAAAAGCTTTTCGTTCTTTGTCCAATGATGAGCTTCGTGGGTAATTGGTAATATTAGTCCAGGGACGGGGTTTATATTGGGATTAGTTCCAAATGCAACAGCTTGTTTTAAATCATCCTTAATAGGGTCAGGCAAGACGAAGAAGACGAAGACGAGAAAGAGCTCATGAAGGTAGTGCTCATAGTTACTATAGTGTCGTTAGTGAAGGTGGTACGAGGAAGGTTAGACGTAAGAAGAAGAGAGCTGATGGTACCTATAGTGCTAGTGAATCATACCATAGCTCAGATAGCGAACTAGAAGGTGGTGGCCTGGCGTCCAAAAAGAAGAAGAAGAGAAGAGAACATGGCAGTGACAGTGAACACAGTTACTATAGTGAAGTTAGTGTTGGTGGAACTCACCACAGAAAGAGGAAGAAAAAGTTAAAAGATAAGGACGGGAAGGTTATTGGTTATGCATCCGCTGAGTCCTATTCTTCAGGTAGGTCAAAGTTGAACAGTTGAATAGTCTAACAGCAACTGTTTGTCATTCTATTTGATCGAATTCTAAATCCTAAATCCCCACCCCCCAGAAAAGAATATGGCCCGGGTTCCCCCCCCCCCCCAATTTTTTTTATCATTTTGCATATTGAAAAGAAGGCCTTTCCACCCCCTCACTCCCCCCCCCACCCCCCCGCACCCCCAGAAAATTGTGTGGCCCCTACTCATCCCAACCGTAATGTTTCCTAGTAACACCACTTTCTACATATATGCATTTATCAAGTATTTTTTCTTTTGTATTTTCAGACGATGAAAGGTAAGTTTTAAAACTTAAAGTAACTTATCTGATGAACTTCAGATGAAATAACGTCTGTCATGGATGTTTAATATCCTAATAGATAAATTGATGTTTGGTACATTTTGTTAGACTGTTCTAAAATTATACACCATAGATACAGTACACAAACATAGACTATTCTAAAAGTATACTTGGATAGATTAGACTGTTCCAATACTTACTTAGATAGATACAGTGTATAGATTAGATTGTTCTAAAACTGTACTAAGATAGATGCAATGTATAGATTAGATTGTTCTAAAACTGTACTTAGATAGATGCAATGCTGTTGTAAGTGACGGTTCTAATACTTACTTAGATAGAAGCAGTGCATAGAATATTTATTTAGATAGATGCAGTTCATAGGTTGGATTGTCTGAAACTGTTTTAGATAGATGCAGAACCTAGAACTTATTAATTAGATATGTTAATTAGATATTAGAAAAATGATTATGATTGTTCTCTTGTCAGTGTTTACACTGAGGTTTCTGATGGTAAGGGCGGAAAAATGAGAGTGAAGAAGGAAAATCCCAAGAAAGGTGGAAAAGGTGGTAAGAATCAGGGAAAGGGTAAAGGAAAGGGAAAGAGGAGACCCTCGTCCGCTATCTTCAGCGACAGCACAGAATCTGATGATGTCGACTTAGAAAATATGACAGAGGAGGAAAAGAAGAAATATTTTGAAGGGAAAGCTAAACGAAAAGAGGCGAGAGAAGCTAGAAGGAGAGAAAAATACGGCGATAAATATGATGAAATGGTGACCCAAAATGACAAGTTGGTTTTTATTTCATTTGCGTGTTGTGGTTTGGATGTTCGACCTATAATATTGCACAGAATGAATGATAATATTCTGAGCTGCACCGAACATTAATCATTCGACCCGATCTTGGTGTTTAGTGCTGAGCACTTAATGTGCTTATAAGTTTTATTAATTGCTTTGTTGTTAAAACCCTAATGTGACTAAACTTTACAGTGCTTTAAGCTTATACCTTTCTTAACTATGTGCTTTGAGCTTAAAAGTCTATTGGACACTGTCTTTGAGATCTATTATAAACTTTACAGTGCTTTAAGCTTATAATTTTCTTAACTATTTTGTGCTCGAAACTCCAATGGACCATATCCTAGTGATTTTAAGCGTTTTATAAGCTTATAAATTTCTTAATTACTTTGTGCTTTAAAAATTTGATAGACATTATCCAGGTGATTTGAACTTTACAAGCTTATAACTTTCTTAACTACTTTGTGCTTAAAACTCTAATGGGCTTTGTCCCTGTGATACATTATACAGTGCTTTAAGCTTATAGCTTTCTCAGAAATTGTCCGAGTGATTTTAACTTTACTGTGCTTTAAGCTTATAACTTTCTTAATTGCTTAAACTCTAATGAACATGGTCTTAGTGATTTTAACTTTACAGTGCTCAAAATCTGTTCTGATTTTTGCTAGCTTTAAACTCAAATAATTGTGACTAAAACTAGCGACTCCTGTGCTCTGTTGTTTTTTATTAATTGGAAGGTTATTGTGCTGAAACTGTGTTGGATGGAAAATCACCTTGTGCTTAAACATTAATGACTTTTTATTTAACACATTTTTGGGTTATCCCGATTCCTGTCCTGTAGCGGCGAATATCATTTTTTGATATATTTACAATATAAATGTAACTAACTGATTCTTCATAAAAATACAAATTGTTTTTGTAGACGTAAGAAAGAGAAAGAAAGGGCTAAAAAGTTGGCTGAGAGTAAGAAACCTAAAAGTATGGTGAGCTATGATAAAGGTGCAAGACGAAGTGTGGTTGATCCTATTGTTAAGGAGAATGGACCTCATGACGGGTAAGTCTACTGCATCTTTACCAGCTACTGGCTCCTCATAACCATTCAGTAATTCTCGATTTGATTTTCTTAATGAAGTATTTGGTTAAAGCCCTAATGGATCAGCTTCCACATTTCTACGAATATTTCACCGTAGGTACAGGCCTTTCAATCAATGACATTACACACGATGTATAATAACATAAATTTGGCGATGTCTGTGGTATTAATCAAAAATAAAACTTTTATAAATATTTGTTTTTCAGTAAAAATAAGAAGAAAACTAAAGATGGTCATGAAGCAGACGATGAAAGTGATGAAGGTTAGTTTGTAAGAAATGTATTTTTTAAAGAAACTTCTATTTTTCGTTCTCAAAACTAGACCTAATTCTTTCAGCACTAAGCTTCATGTTTTTGTTTATCTTATCTTTGGTTTCGCATTATTATTGCATTTTTAGTTATGACATTATCATAGCTTTATCTTAGCTATCAGAACATTATCGCTATTATCTGAGCTATCACATTATGTTCGCTTTATTGTAAATGTCACATTTTTATGTTTTATTTTAGTTAAAACATTATTGTAGCTTATAGCTGGTTTTAGATATATCATTATATTCGCTATCGCTTTTTTGTTTGCTTTATCTTAGCTCTCGCATTTGTCGCTCTATCTTAGCTATCGCTTTATATTAGCTACTGCTTAATTTTAACTATCGTTTTATATTGGTTATTGCATTACTTCCGCGATATTTCAACTGTCGCTTTATCATAGCTAACGCATTATTTTTATAGCTATATTTTAGATATCTCTTTATTTTAGTTATCGCATTACTATCGCTTTACTTTAACCATGTCATTATTATCGCTTTATATTAGCTATCGTATTATTATTTGCTACTGATATATTTTCCGCTTTCAATTTCTTCTCATCACCCTTTTGCCTTCTGCTTCGTGTGTAGATGTAGATTATCTTTCTTATCAAGATTAACAACCGGTAAGTATTACATTTATTACATTTTGTAAACCGAACTTTGCAATCGAAGGATATCTATGAAATTTTGTTCTAAACGACGATGTGTTAATCTAAACCATAGGTATGCTTAAGAACTGAAAGAAGTACTTCAATATACATCCTATATCTTAGAGACGCGAGTCTCCTGTTATATTCTACAAATAATATTTCAGTAATTAGTAATTTATCATATAATCATTTGCTAATATTCAGATATTTCTCCTTAATAAGTAAATAACTGATATATTTTTATTTTATATAGAATCGGTGATATCAGCTGGTGGAACTCATCACAAAAAGAAGAAAAAAGATAAACATGGTGCTCGGCCTGGAAGCCAGGAATCTCAGTATGAATATGTAAGTTATCATTTGCATATTTGTTGTGTGTCACCTTTTCCTTTGGTTTCTATCAGTGATGCAGGTTGGAGGGGCTGGCGTTGAAAAAGCGTGTAGAGCGGGCAATACGCCGAAGCCGCGTATGCTACTGGAAGTGCACGTTAAAGATGTTAAAGATCCCTTTGACAGTTTAAATGGCGTTGCCAGTTTACATCAGCCCAATCAGATACAGAAAAGTAGGACGCACAACTCGTTTTATTGTTCATTTCATTGTATTTCTTTACTTGTAACTTTCAAAAGAAAGATATGCCTAGGATATTTTTGTGATTTGTTGCAGGAATATGATGATAAGGGTAGAGTAACCAAAAAGAAGAAAAAGAAAGGAGGCTATGTAAGTTTAATGTTCATTATTTGTCGTTCCTAATGTTCTCATCAGAAGATTGATAGATGATCGAAATTGCATGCTGGTTTGTTTTGCATCAAAACACGACCTCTTATTCTATAAGGTTTGTTGCTAGATTACATGTCAATCCCCGCTTTGAGCTGGTAGTTGTTGGTAATCGTAGTAGTTGGTACTAGGATCTGGTTGAATTTGGTATATTTATATTATAGGGTGATGGAAGCGGATCAGAATATGAGTATGAATATGGTAGGTATCCAGGTTTTACCAGTAGTTTAATCCAGACCCAAGAACTAGATTTTGTCAGAATATTAATACTCTGTAAATTACCAGTTCAGTCTCTTTAAACACATTCTGAATTGGATCTCGAGTCTTTGAATTGTATACCTTCTAGTCCCTTTTCAGTTACGTTGCTTCAGTATTCAAAGTATTTATCCATACGCCCACATCATTTGATGTGTATTATGCTGATTACCTTAGGAATGACCTCGGACAATACCAAAAATTGGTATACAACATAAGGTTTCTAATTTATGTAAGCATGATTTCAGATGAAGATGGTAAAGTGAAGAGTATAAAGAAGGTTGATAAGAGAAGAGACAGTCAGAAATCAGATGGAGATTATTTTGAAGTGGATGAGAAGGGGATGATTAAATTAAAAGCTGGTAGAAAGAAGATTGATATTAATAGACTAACAGCTGATGCTCTTATCAAACTAGGAATAGATCCTAATGCGTCTAAACAAGAAATCGCTCGTAAACTTAAGGTACTAAGACTTCTTTACAATACGGGAGGGGATGTCTAACGTAAAGTGAAGATTGTACGACAGAAGGATGGCTATCTGAAGATAGCTTGATCGCGATTTCGCATTGTATTTGGTCAACTTTTCAACAAAGTAATGCGTCCTTATGTCACTAGGGTAGCAACATGACTTTAACAGTGCACCCCCAGATATTAAGGATAAGGAGACACGTCTTGAATGGTAGACCTAATATTGTTACATGATTTTAATACTGTATTATTTAAATTGTAGGAGATGTTTGGTGACGGTTTACTTATAACTGATAATGATACTAAGATTGGCACTAAGCATCTCTATGAGTATGGTAGCGATGTTGGTACTGATGAACTAGCTAATGATAGCGATCTTGACATATCAGATTGTAAGTGGTACCATTCTTTAAATATAATAACAGAACTAGACCACCCTGAATGCACAAAGGGAACCACGAGGACCTGATGGATCAGGCGCTTATAAAATGGTTTTTATGTGTATCTGTGACACTTAGAGCATCAATTTGCACCATTTCAATTTTCAGTCAGACATATGTGGTTCCTATAAAATTAAGCGTTATTTAACGACACCATCGCAAAAGTTGGTAATGATATCTCAGGACCTCATCTGAATATAAATTACAATGGTGCAAATTTATACCATCAGTGGCCCAATGTACACATAAAAAGTTAAGAAAACTTCTTTACAGACCCTAAATAAGGGCTCTGTTTTCCAAGCAGTCAAGCACTGTCTTGCATTTTGGTAAATCCAAATGGCAACTGATCAGTTAGCTGCATCTATGTCTTTTCTGCACGTTTTAAGTTCTGCGAAATGAATGATCCTCCTCAATATTCTATACATTCCACCACGATCATCTAAAGTATTTATTCTATTATAACAGTACATGGTACAAGAAGAGTCAATGTATTAATGAGAAGAGGTGGACAGGAAATCATTGACTTTATGAAGAAAGTTTTAGAATTGAGTAAACTACGAGATGATGATTATTATAACGATGTCGATGAAAAAGGTGAGAATTATTAAATAATGAAGGGAGTCAATGCCAAAATGAGCACAGGTTATTGATGCATGATGTCTTCAATAATGCCGACTATAATGCCAACTTCAATAATGCAAATTTGTTTTGCGTGTCTATCTTGATTATTTTGCATGTTTATCTTGATTATTTTGCATGTCTATCTTGAATATTTTGTATGTCTATCTTGAGTATTTTTTTATGTCTATCTTATAGATGGTGATATCGACTTCTTATCTCATTATCGTCTGGTAGACAGTGGTAGACTAGAATCGTATGCTCGAGCATTCTGTGTAGAAGATGGTAACCGAGATATATGTTTATCTTATGAGGTATTTATTAGTTCTAAAAACATCATACACTATCAAATCCCTATGCTCTCATAAATTCTGTAGAGTTTTCGATCAGACCATTTGGTCGCAATTGAAATTTGCTATATAGCATCATGCATTTCAAAACTGAAAAACTAACCAGTGATTTGTCTAGAATTTTCAGATAGCCCGTCTTCTCAGAACTGATCATTTGATCGTCTAGCATCACACTATGTAAACTTACAATTGACATTTTCAATATGTTGCAGGAAACGAGAATGGCTTTAGGTGGTGTACCAAGTATACAACAAATAACAACTAAACAGTTAGAGTATGTTTTGAAGGTGTGTTAATATTCAGTCTTTCTTTTTAGAGATTTGCTGTTAAAAAATATTATATAGAGATACCATAGAAAAAATCAGTTTTATTGTAAATATCTTCGAATCTTCTGGATATACTGTCGTGTCTGTTGTATGTGATAAACTCTGTAGAAATATAAAATGCTATAACCATATCTTCTATTACAGGTATTAAATATTAATGATGCCTCACAGATTACCTTTAGAATGTTTGCTGTTATGACTGCTCTTTCTGAACGAGTCACGTCAATGGAGTAAGTAAAACAGTTCATCCGAATCACTTCTGTACCTAGTGACTTACAATGTTCGTGAAGAATCATTGAATTTTGGCATATTCTTCACGTGATATATATAGGCGTATATATATATATATAACGAGTTCCATCTGAGCAGTATAGGTCTACCTAATGGCATAATATTAACCAGAATGGTATTTTTCTTTCCAGTCCGTTGAGTAAACATCTACTAGAAATATGTGATTTATTAGATATAGAGAGGAAGATGGATTTATATAAATCTATGTTTAATAGTGCTAATACAGATGGTGATTCTAGTTATATTAAAGTTGATGCTTTACGTATAGATCTGATAGCTGGTGGTTTAAACTGGAAACAACAACAGTTTGTTATGGATAGATTACAACCAAACTGGTTGAATGAGGTATATTGCAAATGGGCACTTATTTATAGTATAATTATTTATTGTATAATATATAGCCAAGATATTTTTGCATTCATGGGCCCGATACAAAATATAAACATGATCAGTTTAATTATTTTTAGGTATAAGAAATAGAAATTAAAGCCAAAAAAGCCAGACGTATTCTGTCCATTCCAACGCACACTACCCTAAAAATAACGTGGATTTCCCATGCTTTAAATCAGAACAGAGAGATGAGCAGGCATATCTGTGCTCGTTTATAATATGATATAAATTGTTATGATACAACAAATGCTTAGGCTATTGAAACTGATGATGAAAGTATCTTTGGTTCACAGGATCCTATATTAATATTTTTCGTGAAAGTTGGATTTCATTTAAATTTGTATGATCGGTTGTTAGAATAATTTGTATCAGTTACCTCCCTTGAATTGGAAAATTTTAATCAGTAACTTTATTGCAATTGACTGTCATTTTTTTGTATCAGTTATCTCCCTTGAAATTCAAGATTTTAATCAGTTGTTGACTTAGAAGCTTTGCATACTGGTTTTTTTTTATTTACGTATGTAATGTTTCTTATTCACTTTTCAGATTTCCTTCCTGGATTATATGTGTTATATACCATTGTTTATGTCTATGCATGATAACATAGTAGATAATCCATTAGATATGTCGGATAACAAGTATGAAGCTATGATGAGGAAGCCATCTGGTAGTAAAAAACAACGAGACATCAATCCACTTGGTTTCCCATTAAAACGAGAATCTTCCTACCAGATGAGACAACAAGCTAAAGAATTGTTAGAAGGAAAGGTTAAAATGGAAGATATTCGAGCCGAAAAACGTGATATGTTACAAAAATATACCAAGTTAGTATATAACCTAGTGATTTTCTCTTTATAATGCCAACTCATTTATTGCTAGCGTAATTCAAAAACTCCAAAAGTGGCATTGGATGGGAGTCATGGTTCAAGATTGGTTGATTGGTAGATGTTGGAAGAATTTATCGTCCGATTCTAACTAAAATTCCTAGATACATCTATGCAACCCGGTTTTTAAGCTTTGCAAGTATCTGGTTGTCTCAGATAAAAATGGCTTAATCTTCCACATTGTGCAGAACTACCAAATCTATGACAGACTTTCAAATTTTATTTGACTTGACCTTTTTTTAATTGTAACAATGTCTTATCAAAATGAAAAACGCATTGTTATTTCTTTTTTAATTCATTTACACTAATACTACATGTATTTTCAGGTTACCAAAGTTGCTGGAAAAGGAACCAACGCGAAAAACACCAGATTCTGAAATTTAACTGAACACATTCCAGATAGGATATGATAAATTTTGTCGCCAAGGAATCTGCAAAAGTCGAAAGCCACGTTGACATAACGTGAACCTGAAGTACTGATCTGATCAAAAAACCCTGATAATCGAACATACTTTCATACTTACTATGAATTTTTGCATTTACTTTGATAAACAAACCGGTATTTGATTCTGGTGTGTGTAGGCTATGTGTGTTTTATGCAATGTACTATAAAATTATATATTTATTACCATGAATTCCACGAGTGCCATATTTAGATTAGTGTTTCGATTATTACCAAAGTGTTTCTTGCTGATACTCGCTATCAACATGTAGGGCCTACCAAAGTGCTGAAACCGAATCGTTTAATTCGTGTGTTTTATTGTTGTTTTTATCATTTTATCATGTTTTTTATATTTTGAATTTGAAAATAAAACGATAATTTTGTAATGTGTTTGTTCAATTTATAACTAAATATATTCCATATTGGAATTTCTATTGATTTATATTACGTCGTTGACCAATTGTCGTTTAACTATCTCAGTAAGTGAAATATACATGCCCTTTTCAAACTTATCCGTACTATCAATTGAAATTTTTCAACTTGATATAAATTGACCTGTTGACAAATGTTTTTGAATTATTATTTTTTCTAGCAAAGAATCAGTTTGTAGATGAAGATGGAAATACTTACATCATGGTTAAAGATCCTAAAACTGGGAAATTAGTCAAAAAGTAAGTAAAAGAAAACACAAAGTTACTATCCTACAAACTGAAGCCAATAAGGGTTGATATGAGTAAATATGTGAATGGGGGTATATATTCTCCTCTATTTTTTCTTAACCAGCTGATAAAACTCTCAGCTATCTATGTCATATATTAATTCTGCTCTCCAACAATTTAACACTTTTCACATTAATTAGACGGACGTCAATTCCATTTAAAACTATCATTTAGAAACTATATTCCATGAAGCCTGCACTTTGACTCCATGTTAAATAGCAAATATTGGAAATGTGCTGGAAATATATTCTGTACCTAAATTAGACTTCATAATTCAAAAAATGTACGTTTAGACATCGAAATGAATTTTGATATTTTTATTTTATTTCCTTATTAATTTTAGACTAATGAATATAAAGAAAGGCACAAAAACTAAAGGAAAAGTCGACAAAAAGAAGATGTCAAAAGCTGAAAAGGCCGATTATGAAGCTGGAAAACGGAACAGTGATAGTGAGAGTGACTTTAGTTATCGCAGCGTTTATTCCGCCGGAGGGACGCGAAAGGTACGTCGTAAGAAGAAAAACGAGGACGGAACGTACGGCGATAGTGAATCGTATCATAGTAGTCAAGATGAAGAGGGGGCAGAACGAAGGAAGAAACGTCGAGAGGAGAAAGAAAATACAGACAATGAAACTAGAGTCACTAGCCAATCTAAAGATAGTGATTTTGAAGAAAGTGACTATAGTTATAAAAGTGATGTAAGTGAGGGGGGAACTAGGACAGTGACTAAACAGAAGAGGTTACGTGATGAGGATGGTAATGTAATAGGTTATGGTGAATCAGAAGTAGTTAATGATAATATCTCTACCGGTTCCATATCTCCTAGAAGGGGTGAGTGTGTTACCTTATCTCACGTTTTTACAAAAATTAATTTAAAAGGGTTCTACATTTATGTATTTTCCTATTATTATATACTACTACTACAACAACACCAACAAGCAATGTTTTTTTTCTTTTATTTAATTTCCCTGCATACATTTAATAAAATTGATAGCTGTTACTGAAAACTGGACAAGAAGTACTCGATCTTCAGGCACACTTACTGTGACAGGGCTGACGTGGTATCCCTGTTTAGAGAATTTAAGAGACAGACATATTATACATATAATATTATAAATATTTTTTCTTTCTTTTTTTTCTTACAGGTTCGATATCAGATGGGTAAGCGATGAGTTTCTGTATTACCTTGTAGTTTTATACAACCTAATAAGGAACAAATGTTTTAACAAATCCCACTTCTGTTCGTACCACACAATACAGTGTTCCAACAAATATGTCCTTACCCAGTTTCTCAGACGTGATATACGACTGGGTAAGCTCAGACTTGTCAGACCAACAATAAAGCTGACTTTCAATTATCCAAAGTATTGGCGGAAAACTCACCTCCCTATTTCAGCAAGAGAATCTTTAATCCGGTTAATATTCGGTCAAAGCTTTCGTTTTTTTGTAACACCAACTAGCCTCTTTTTTTAGGTCTGAAACAGCCTATGATAGATACATGGCCGAGAAACTACGACAACTTGATGGTGTTGCGGATTCTATGGATGTTGATGTAGAAGAACAAGCAGCAGAAGAACAAAGACAGAGAGAAAAGCTGGAGGAGTTTAATCGCCTGAATGAAAGGGTGTATGATCCATCATGGCCTGGTGTCAAACCTTCAGATAAACCAAATATTGAACTGCCTAATTTTGATGATCAGTACAAGCGACTTGGTGGGCCTCGGGATAAAGATAAACCGGGGATGTCGAGGGAGAAGACCATTTCTAGAGAAAAGGGTTCACGTGGTAAGGCTGGTGAAGTGTTGACTGAGGAAGAGAAAAAGAAGGTTGCTGAGGAACAGGTTAAAAAACAGAAAGAAAGGGAGAAACGAGAAAAGGAAATGAGAGAAAAAAGAGAAATGTAAGAAATTAAAACGCTGTTTTTATAACTTCTGATTATGAAATTCAATAATCCAAAATCCACCTATTCAACAGGTCATCTTCTTTCGGCAGACAAGATACTGGTAAATGGTCTTCTTAATTTCCCCATAGCATTCCCTTTGTTTGAAAGAGTTCAAAAATGCCAGAAACCTGTCCCTATTTCAGGCAAAATTTGCGTCGAGAACTCACAAATGAAAACATAGAGAAAGAAAGAGAGAACCAAAGAATAGCTGATGCTCTAAAGGAGAAAAGAAGAGAAAGCGTCATGAGTCAAAGACCTATTACAACTCCCAATGGCAAACATCAGAGTATGGTTACTTATGAAAAAGGTGCGGCAAGAGATCTGAACACACCTATTACTAAAACAGATAACAGAGATGCTGGTTTAACACATTCAGAGTAAGTTCTTATCTGCCTTCGGTACTGAAATCATGAAACGCTTAGTTTTAGTGGAATTATAAGAACCATGGACCTCTGACTGAAAATTGGATTGATACAAATCGATTAACGTCCCCAATACACACCAAAAGTTTAGAAAACTTTAAATATATATTGATTTGACCAGTTTTATCAATTGCTTGAAAATGCATTTATTTTGGAAAAATATCAGCCAAATATATGCCAATTTTTTCAGTTGGAAAAGAAAACCAAGAGAATTGAAGAATAGTAATAACAGAAAGGGCAAAGGTAAATAGATAAATCTTTTTTCTGAAAAGGTACGCTGTAAATAAAGTGCATCACCCCAGCTGCGTATGTATATTCGTACACTTCGGAAACTCATCTGCATTTTATGTTTCAGATTCTTCAGCTTTTGATTATACACCGACAGCTAAACTTAACAGTTTGAACAGAAAATATGGAACAGGTAGGCTACAGCTGACTTTTCTTTATAGAATACATATTTGGATGCAAACCCTCCGTTACAACATGTGGTTTGTCAAACATGAACAATTGTCAAATTTTTAGAAACTGTGGTTGCCGAAATGGCCACAAACCTTTCAGAAGATACATTTGAATTAGATCAGCTTTGCTCCTCTATAGTTAGTTTCACATGTAATTTCTTTCAGATAAAAACCAAGAGTCCACCACAGATAAAGCTAAGAAAGACAAACACTTCGGAAATAGTCCAATACCTGGTAACCTTTTTACATAATACAATCTTAACTTCATCGGACATGCTAACACTCTATCCAACATGCTACGGGCCTGACCTTGTTACCAGAATCTAACTACGAACTAAGTTGGCCGACATATAAAAAGGCTTTTCCCAAACCGAACTCCGAGCAATCAGAAATAGCAAAAGACTAGGTGTACCCATATCGTTAGCCATATCTTTATTGCCAAATTCGTTTTATTGTCCTGAAGTGCCAAAGGGTGGACAACCAATCTGCAGTTTATTTGTTTGTATGCTTCATTCCTCATGTGAAAAGTTCATTAGCTGCTACCAGATGCTTGTTTTGGATTCGGGTTTCGTTTTCCGGTTCGATCGTTCGTACTTAGTTTATTTATTGAATTTAATTTCAGAAAAGAAAGATTTAGAGGACGACAATAGTCAGAAACCAGGTGAGTGTATACCAATACCTTTATTTATATAATTATCATATCTTCCAACATAGATAGGCCTTTCAGCTGAAATGATTTCATTCTCATCCCATGAAAATTTTTGAAATGAAATGGATTTATTTGAGATTAATGTCAAGGATGGTGGACGACTGGACAATGAATGAAATGGGCCCCCAACGAATGAAACCTGAAGAGTACCGACATGAAGTTGCAGAACCTGATGGTACAGTTCATTTCTGACCATTTATCCCATTCTATGTTCACAGTTATATTTGGCCTCTGTTCTGGACTGCCCATGCATATGATTTCTTTTTTAGGCCAATGGAAAAAGTTCTCTGTGGATGAAAATGGAAATATATCTTTAAAACCAGGAGAAAAAATAGATATTAAGAAATTAAGTGCAGACGACCTAAGAAAACTTGGTATTGATCCCAATTTATCAGAAGCTGAAATTATCAAAAAGTTAAAGGTATGAAACATCCCAATTGAAGAATTGAATTACATGTACATGTATTTTGATTGCATATGAGGTACAAGATATGTCTTGCGGTTTGGACAAGTAAGCCTTGTTCCACTCTGCAGTTGGGTTGTCAATTCCCCATCCCTTTAGTAAAGTCCACATAGATAATATTATTTATTTGGTATATTTATGTCTGCATTGCTTGCGTTGCATTAGCTAGGTTACGTCGAACAAATGGTTGGCGTGGGTTCTAATCTCGGTCGGTGGGTGAAAGTTTGATGACCTTAACCTATATTGCTGTGAAATGCTAAAATATAGTTGTTTCTTTCTGTTTATCTGTTCTTTCTTATGGTTGTATTGTGCTATATTACAGGAGAAACTTGGTGATAATATTCTGTTTGAAGAAGAAGATGACTATGAGTTTTATAGAGAAAATATCAATGAAGATGTAGATTTAATAGATGTTCTGGATAGAGAAAAGAGTATTATCAAATCTAAAGACAGTAGGCATACTATTAAATATCTTTCATATTAAATTTCTGGAATTCCACACCTAACCAATCTTAATCAAGATTTTTGCAGCAACTCAATCCATTTAAAATCTGAGAAGAATTGAGGAATATCTCCATATTTAGTCATAAACCTATAACAATGTTGGGATCTGGAATTCCAACGTAATATATGGAATTTTTGTAATATTAAAACCAGTACAAGAGATGTACATGGATATCTTGAAAGATCTTTATATTTCTTATAGTTACTGGAGTCAGAAGAGTGAATTTATTATTACGTGCTGGTGGATCACAACTTCAGGTTCATTTACAGAAAGTTTTAGACAGCAGTAAACTGAAGGAATACTACGCCGAGGACTTAGACGAAAGAGGTTAATATTTGTTGATACTTTCCTCGAAATGATTTTAGTGCTCGAACTGGACCTTATCAACTGGGTGACGACAAAATCTGATTTAGCTGGAATTAGAGTAACTAATGGCAACTGGCAGCAACTGAATTTTTTCAGTAGTAAGTTCGCTCAGAGAGATCAAATCCCACAATGATCAGAATCTCCGAGTTGCTGGTAGTCGTTGTAATTTCGGTTGCTGTTTGCTATGTCACGAAAGATATTTGTATTTTTACGATAATTATGTCTCCTATTTATCGTGTGGTTAAATTTGTCTCGTCAAGATATAACATGTACCATGATTGGTATATCTATGTTCGCTTGTACCTAAAAAACCAGATTCACTATTCACAATCATTTTATTGGTGGTCATACTTTAATCCATTGTTCTTTCATTCATTCATTCATTCATTCATTCATTTTAATCAATCATTCATTTCATCCTTCTGTTAGATGCATCTGAGACAGACTTTCAAAAATATAAAAACGACTTCGCATCAAATATAGATGAAAAAGGTATGTGCTGAAATGAATGTCCATAATATTTAACTTTTTAAAAATTTTTGTCAACCATAAAGTGGCACATCTTGTTGACTTGTATTATAAATTCTGGGTCCGATATACATAAAGAGAGATTTAATTTCATTATCAACTGTATACTTGGTTGCATCTTTACAATGTCATGGTGTCAGAACTCCGTCCAATGCCTTGACTTCATTAGTTATGTGTAAAAGTAACGACCTGGTTTGTACGCTAGAAATACAGCCAATCAAAGTCCTCCATAGGAAGACTGTAAACAATATGTTTGTGATCGAGTATATTCGCAAGAGAACAATCCAATCAGATCGTTGCATTCACAACATTATGTGGTACAAAAAAATGCCTAATTATTTCAAGCTATTAGAGGGAGTTTGTAATACCTCCACATTGTTTATTCAAACCGGTTGGTAAGTTGCGTTCGTTTACCAATTATTGTCAATTTCAGATTCATCAATTGATTATATGTGCCATTATCGTCTTGTTGATCCAAATAAAATAGACTCGTATGCCAAAGCATTTGTCGTAGAAGACAGCAATCTAGATACTGTAATCACTTACAAGGTAGGAAATTATTTGGTAATATTTACATGGTTTAAGATACATTTTAACACAAATGATCCTCTCATGTTCTCAATCAGACTCATTGAAATGCGAGAGGAGATACGACATCATTCAGCAACAGAAGAAGTTGTATAATTAGTGCCATTAATTGGAATGTTTCTATCTATATACGTTACAATCATTGGTTTGGTATCAATCTTCGGGTAGTCACTATACTAAACATGTTTTGTAGGAAATCCGTACAGCTTTAGATGGTATACCCACAGCACAACATGTTACCAATAAACAGAAAGACTACGTATTCAAGGTAAAAAAGATTCTTTTCAAATCAGACATAGCCCGTATTCACAACCTTTTAGATACCTTTAAATTCAGGCGCCCCTACCTTTAGCAGTACAGGACTTTGGATGTTGACCACAGCTACCTTTGACAGAACTCGACTTTGGATGTTGTCCACGGCTATCTTTGACAGAACTCGACTTTGAATGTTGTCCACAGCTACCTTTGACAGAACTCGACTTTGGATGTTGTCCACAGTTACCTTTGACAAAACTAGACTTTGGATGTTGCCTGCAGCTACCTTTGACAGTACTCGACTTTGGATGTTGTCTGCAGCTACCTTTGATAGAACTCGACTTTGGATGTTGTCCACAGCTACCTTTGACAGAACTAGACTTTGGATGTTGTCTGCAGCTACCTTGGACAGTACTCGACTTTGGATGTTGTCTGCAGCTACCTTTGTCAGAACTCGGCTTTGGATGTTGTCCACAGTTACCTTTGACAGAACTCGACTTTGGATGTTGCCTGCAGCTACCTTTGACAGTACTCGACTTTGGATGTTGTCTGCAGCTACCTTTGACAGAACTCGACTTTGGATGTTGTCCACAGCTACCTTTGAAAGAACTCGACTTTGGATGTTGTCCACAGCTACCTTTGTCAGAACTCGGCTTTGGATGTTGTCCACAGTTACCTTTGACAGAACTCGACTTTGGATGTTGCCTGCAGCTACCTTTGACAGTACTCGACTTTGGATGTTGTCTGCAGCTACCTTTGACAGAACTCGACTTTGGATGTTGTCCACAGCTACCTTTGAAAGAACTCGACTTTGGATGTTGTCCACAGCTACCTTTGACAGAACACGACTTTGGATGTTGTCCACAGTTACCTTTGACAGAACTCGACTTTGGATGTTGCCTGCAGCTACCTTTGACACTACTAGACTTTGGAGTTGTCGAGACCTTGTACATAAAATTCTTACGACGGATTCATAGTAGCCTACACTACTCTTCTTTTTTTCAGGTTTTACATATAAACGATGCCACTCATGTCACATTTCGTATGTTTGCTGTAGTAACGGCATTATGTGAGAGAATAACAGCCATGGAGTAAGTATTAAAAATCACCTATAAATTTAAGCTTGAAGTTTCAGTAAAATTACTGAAAGCACCAGCCAAAGACATTCAAGTTTTAACAAAGCACAGGTCTTTTTATTGTCATTTCCAGAGTGAATAATACCCAGTCACGTAGTTATATTCTCCTGTAATATTTTTCAGTTCAATTAGTAAACATTTAATGGAAATGTGTAACCTGGCTGATATAGAAAGAAAGTTAGATTTATACCAGTCAATGTTTTATCACAATATACCATGTTATCGAGATTCTAATTTCATAACCTCGGAATCTTTGAAAATTGAATTAATTGCTGGAGGTCTGAATTGGAAGCAACAGAAATTTATCATGGAGAAGATGGAACCAAATGATTGGGGAGAGGTAGATTATTCTTCTGTTATATATTTCGTTGACTAAATTTGATAGTATACTGCCACTTGTCCCGCACCACTCGTGACGCTGGCAATACTCACCTAAACGGCCCTACCTGGTTCCTTAGACGTTATATACGGATGTGATATCGTCAATGGGCAAGGCCAGAAATTAAATGTCGTTATAGATATATAAGAGTTGATCCCGATCCAATTTCCCGATCGTTAGCTGTTCTTGTTCTTTTATGTTTTAATATATAATTAACTTAAAGAGGGGTTTCCTTAATTTCTAGTCTCAAATTAAGCAAACTATATGACTAATTAGTGTTTCTAATGAATTATCATGTATCCTTAATCATGTCATTATGTTCTTATTGCATATAATTAAGAGTGTTAACCAATCATAAATGTCCATGTATGTAGGCCTACAGTCTGAATAAACAAAAAAAAAAGACTTCTTGACCTTTCTTGATCGGCCACGCATTGGAATTCTGCTGGTAATTCTCTTCTTATTTAGCTTATTATGAATACATTAAGGACATGTGAGACAAACTGGTATTTTTCCAAGTCATTAGAACACCTCTACTTTCTATTCATATAAGTATTAGTATTTTCATTTTCATAAATGAAAATAAGGGAACCCATATTTAAAAGGATTAAGCATGTGAAGTAATTCTTTTGAAGTAATGCTTTTGTGCATGCTCACTTATATTTTATATTTACGATTCACCCTCCTTTTATTTTCAGATTTCCTTCCTGGATTATATGTGTTATATACCATTGTTTATGTCTATGCATGATAACATAGTAGATAATCCATTAGATATGTCGGACAAAAAATACCAAGTACCACCGAGAAAACGACCCCCTTCTGTACAAAGAGATATGAACCCTCTGGGACAGCCACTAAGTCAAAACTCGACATTCTTACTAAAGAAACAAGCTAAGGACCTCACAGAGGGTAGAATAGAAAAGGATTGTTTGAAAGCAGAAAAGGTCGAGTTACTTAAAAAATATGCAAAGTAAGTATATTTTTTTAAAAAATAAACCAGTCCCTCATTGGAACGATATTAAAAACTTTACAGAAATCTCTGAAAACAGCTTTAAAGCATTCTTCGTGGGTTTTTTTCACGCCATATTACTACCACATTAGTATACATACAAAATTATTTGCCAACTTTTCAATTACCCCTATTTACACTGATAAATTTGATATATATGAAATGAAAGAAAGACTTTAAAAAGGTGATCACAGACAAGCATGTTAATTTGTGTAATAATAATTATGTACTAACTAAGGTACTACATTCTGTTTTCAGACTTCCTGAAATTCCTAAAAGCAGAGAATCGAGAAAAAATGAAGACGTTGAAGAGGAAAAGATGGATCTAATTTATTGAAACACTTGTAGTAGCAGTTTGTGATCATGGCTTTCGCATGAATGGAATACAAAAGAATGGAGGTTGCTAATCATAGCGCCGTTGCTTATCGAAATGAAATGTGATAATTTTAATACGTTTTGTAGGTAATATTATAATTAAAATGAAATGTGATAAAGTTAAGTTTAGTATGTTATATTATAATAAATGAAATGAGATGTCATAATTTTAATGCGTTTTGTATGTTATGTAATAATTGAAATGAAATGTGATAATTTTAATACGTTTTGTAGGTAATATAATAATTAAAATGAAATGTGATAAAGTTAAGTTTAGTATGTTATATAATGATTGAAATGTGATGTCATAATTTTAATACGTTTTGTATGTTATGTAATAATTGAAATGAGATGTGGTTATTTAAAGTTTTTTTATACAGTATGATAATTTAAATGAAATGTGATTCGTTTTGTATGCTATATAATTATCGTGATATATTTATTCAAGTTTTGTATTTTTATATAATAATCGAAATGAGGTGTGATAATGTTAATAAGTTTTGTATTTTATATAATAATCGAATTTGAATGTAATTTTTTTTATTCAAATTTCGTATTATATATATAATAATCAAAATGAGGTGTGATAATGTTAATAAGTTGTGTATTTTATAACATAATCGAATGTGATAATTTGAATAAGTTTTTCTATGCTAGGATGATAATTGAAATGAACTGTGATAATTTTAAAGTTTTTCTATGCTATATAATAATTGAAATGAGCTGTGATAATTTTAAAGTTTTTCTATGCTATATAATAATTGAAATGAACTGTGATAATTTTAAAGTTTTTCTATGCTATATAATAATTGAAATGAGCTGTGATAATTTTAAAGTTTTTTTATGCTATATGATAATTGAAATGAGCTGTGATAATTTTAAAGTTTTTCTATGCTATATAATAATTAAAATGAGCTGTGATAATTTTAAAGTTTTTCTATGCTATATAATAATTAAAATGAGCTGTGATAATTTTAAAGTTTTTCTATGCTATATGATAATTGAAATGAACTGTGATAATTTTAAAGTTTTTCTATGCTATATAATAATTAAAATGAGCTGTGATAATTTTAAAGTTTTTCTATGCTATATAATAATTGAAATGAACTGTGATAATTTTAAAGTTTTTCTATGCTATATAATAATTAAAATGAGCTGTGATAATTTTGTTAAATTATGTATACTGTATAATTATTTAAATGAAATGTGACAATTTTTATGAAGTAAGAAATAAAATCGGACGGACTAGTGAGTTGTTGATGTCAATCCTTTCACCCAATACAACGGAAACCCTGGTTTGGACAGTTTCAGTAATATTATTCTGGGTCACTATAACGAACGTCGTCTTATACCTTATAAGACGAAGTTCGTAATAGCTTGACATTGTGAAGATGGGAACACTCNGGGTGTGACATCCTTAGGAGTTGACTGGAAGACCTTTTGCAAAACAAGGTAACACACGGTACAATTGGAATAATGTTTTTCATTTGAACTTTGAATTTATTTGAGATCCATCAACATACGTATAAACGTACAAGTTTTTTCGCATTATTTCTCTAACAAGCCCAAGCTGACAAGAAAATACGTTCATCAAACATTGCCAGGTAAGAACTTGTTTAATGGAATGTATGGATTCCATCGAGTTTACAAAGGATGTTAACGGTTGGACGGATCAAACAACGAGACAGCTACATTGAACTTTCAGTTAAGTTTATCATTAAGACTATCTTGACAGCAGTGGATTCGGTGATTATTATCTGGTGGCTGATGTACCGGAAGTGGAAAATCTAATCACTAAATACAGCCTTGATATAATGATAAGCTGACTGTACGTAGTCGTAGAATGTCGGTTCAATGGTTACCCACGACGCTCCTTTGTCGTGACTCCTGACGTAGGCGAGACCATTATTGGATATACCATACAAATACCCGGTCACATAGTCAACTCCTAAAATTGTAGCAACTGTTGCAGGGAAAGCTGAAATATAATATCAATTCTGTAGGATACATACTGAGATTCATGTGATATTTCGTAGACTGGAAGGCAACTATTATGATTGTTCTAGAATGTCCTATTACGCATCATATTTGACTAGTTAGTCCCTTATTAAAGTTTTACCTTTTATATAAGTTCTAATTGAAACAACTAAACGACAACTCTATATGTGTCTCGCAAAGTAAAAATTTCAAAAAAAAATTTGCCCAAAAAACTTTTCACTCGAATCATTAGGAAAATATGTTACCTTGATTTTTTCTATTATCATCAAACATACGATAACACGACGCTTCCTTCCTTATTGGTCTAAAATTATATTTTACAAACTTGTTAAAGAGAGTATTGATAACTCGTACAATTTTGATTTTAGTAAACCATTGTCGAAAACTTTGTTAAGTTTCTTCTTCAAGTACATATGCCGCAAAAGTTTGAATATACTTTTGCAATCTACAGCTGAATAGCCTCTGAAGAACAATTGACTACATGCATGTTGCATTTCGATGAAATATGACTTTCAACGTTAGCGAGCAAACTGTATCAAATATCAAGCTAACCTGTATTTAAAGAAGGCATCACAAACAATTCTAGAGCCATTATCTTCCACTAGTTCACTTATTCTTGTGAATTCTGCAAGAAACAAAACTAATTTTCGAATGAACATTATAACTGTACTTATTAAACGTTGGCCTCTTTAACTTTCATCTCTTTAACCCTCCGTCTGAATCCATAATCAGTCTTTGAACACTAATCGGTATTGAACTTATTTAACTCTTAATCTGTTGAACTTGTTCACTTCTGTGCTCACCAAACTTAATCATTATGAGTTCAGTGACACCCGACAGAGGCACTTCAACACTTTTTCATTTTGCATCTTTGAATGGCAGGAAATATACTAATTGTTAGTACAGAAGACGTTACAACGTTGGATGCAAATTCGACAATCGATAACATTATCATCAACGATACGTCTTTAGAAGACACATACTTAACATAAGAGCACAGTCTACTGGAAATGGGAAAAACACGGAAGATGCGAAACGTATCGAAGCTGAGAATGCTGAGTCTTAAAGCAGAACATCGCAGGCCTCATCATAAGGTAAACCTCATTTCTAAATTATCCAAGATCTGATATAGCCCAGCTCAAACTGTGAAAGAGAACCCAAAGTCAATCAAGTCAGGATTTCAATCCTCTGATAGAGTGATATCCTGTAAAATTTGTCGAATTTGCAGTTCCGTTTCTTGGTTTTAACGATCTTCCGTTAAATTTATTTGTAGCCGGTGAATTAGTTTAGACATGATAATCTTTGTAAATTTGTGAAATTTCTACATTCTGATAGCTGTTTACACATCCACACGTTCATTGGAAATCTTCAATACAAATAGAGGCAATCTGAACATTCGACAGTTTACAGTCTTTCTGTCGAGGACTCTGATTGGCTGTTTTCGTCAGCGTACAATCCAATCAAAGCATTACATTTACATAATTTTGCGCATACAAGAAAAGTGACTAATGATGTAAAGATGTTGTAATAGTTTGACGCGAAGATGATGCAATGGCACTATTATCAATGGGTACAATCTTACCTGGTAGTCTCGGCTGACACAAAGCTTTTTGGTCACACGGTAGACAGAGATTGGGATTAATTTCACCACACTGACAAGCACCTTCCTGACAGCATCCACAGCTGGTTAAAGATGTATTATAGGAACATGTACAGTTCACTGATAATGTCCAATTTAATTCTCTAGCTGAAAATACAAAATGCTAATAAAATTTCTATTTACTTTAAAGAGATTGTCAAGATTTTCTTAAAATTTGTTTCAGTGGAATATACATTAAAAGTTTCAGAAACCTCATGACCATTTAGTTTATGAATCGCAGTCTAAAACCTGAGTAATAATTATATCAAGTTCAACAAACGAAATAATTATTATTATGTATAGATAATTATATAAGCATCTATCCATAATAATTGTTTTGTTTTGTTTTTCTGTAAATACTTTAAATATACCATTGAAGAATACATATCAAGATCGTTTTGTAAGACCGTATAATCACTACTACACTACGTACCACATCTTAAAGGTAAATCAAGAGATAAATATTTTAACCCTGACCAATATTCTACATCATTGGCCCAGCGATCAGTATATACCACTTCCGCCATTACTATGAAATTCTTGGCTCTTTTCATAGTTACGTTCTTCATGTTGATCATTTCACGAACAAGGATATCCATCGGTGTACTAAATGTTATTCGTTCAATCTGAAATAGTGCATTTAAGGCAGTGTTGAATATACTTTCTCATATGAATAGCTCAATGGCTGCTACCAATATATGCCAAACTCTTATTTTGAATTTTGGATTTCGGTTGGATCATTAGTAGTTTTCTCCACCAAGATGGCCTTAAATGACAGTCTAATCAAAATTAGACCAAACTTTTGTTCCGCTTTTCAGTAGCTTTTGTTTTTTAATTTAGCAACTGAATTTTTAGGCTGAATTAAAAAACAGAGCTAATACTTTTTTAACTAGATTGCATCAAATGACAAAATACTATTGTTGCAAGCACTTTCTGATAATGTTTCGCATAGGCGATTCCTTTTGTGGGATATTCCATTCTCGCAGCTAAGAAGTAGTTTAAAAATAAGAATTTTAGACCATTCTAGAAAAAGACATTAATTCAAGAAAAGACTCACATAGTAGCTTCTAACATTGCCCGAAACATTCCAATCAGTTTGGTAGCCCTTTGCCGAAGCGTCACTATAAGCCACATGACTCATACTCTCCATGGCATACAGAAATAGAGTCACATTAAAAGCAGTTGCTGTTGAATCCAGAGAATGACTCGCAATGATGGACATGGTCACGTCAAAACTGTAATGATAAATAATCAATAGATCGAGTGATAACCAACAATTGGGGGATTGTTATCACCAAATACCTTTGGTACCGTATAGCAATGAGTCATCATTTGTTTGCTGTTATAAAGAAAATATAATTTGTTGCAATATCGGTTACCTTTCTTCAGAGGCTGTTGTGCATCCTTGTTTCATCTCCAGGTTTAGCTCCGGGCGCTGTGGTGCTGAAACACTAATTGCAGCTGTTTCTGTAGTAATCCAAATCATGGACTGCCCAAAATATACTCCCAATCCTATACCCAGTTCACTAACGTTAGCAATGTTTGAAAAATCTTCTAGACGGCTTGTGATTTGAACAACTATTCCAGAATCCGTCTCATTTCCAGCGGTATCTCTAGACACAGCTGGTATTGAGATCTGTCCAATATCACTCTGGTATGATGCTGCGGTGGACCACATACGAACCACTGATTCATTAATAGCTGCAAGACCACTTTCATCTATACCATGTGTGGCTCCTGCTGCAAAATTCTTGAGAGGAACAGCAGCTTCTTCTGATGATTCATCAAATGGTGTAATGGCGGTTACTTTTGGTGCAACTTCTCCTTCATCAAACAGCATGATGATCTGGTTAGTCATTGGTGCTCTGAGTTGCAGTGACCCGTTATTGAAAACTTCTGACCGTATTACCAATGGAAGTTTGTACGCATAATCTGATATTAATTGATCATAAAAGGTTTCGTTTCCAATCTGACAGGTTAGGTCGATGATGCCACGAATCAAAGCACCGGGACCAGCTGATTCTATAGTAAAAACAGTGGAGACGCTAAAGACGTCAAAGTGTTTAAAGTATTAAATTCGCTCTGATATATCATGTATGCTAACTTTCATTCTCAAATTAAGTACCAATTTAATATCATTACTACTTGAATGCTCTGGGTATTAATTGTCCAAAGCAATTGTCAGAGTGGTATGAAGTACCTCCGAAGGATCTTGTCCCGCACGCTATTAACATCCTCGACACATTACAACATGACACAACATTCAGAAAAGTTATTGGTAACTGTAAGCTGGATGATAGCCATTTCATAATGCTAAAACATAAGCATGTTATGACTCACGAATCAGAGATACCTACTTACCACTAACTGAAGCAAACACGGTTCCATTCAATATCCAAGTATCACTGGGTAAATCAGGGATCTGTATGCTGTAGATTGTTGACCACCATAACAAGTCTTCGTGTATTTTCTTCATAGATCGTAAAGAGTAACAGAAATTTAAAAGAGCTGTATACACAAGGCATAAAATGGGATGTATTGACAAGGCATAAAAATGGTATGTATTCACAAGGCATAAAAATGGGATGTATTGACAAGGCATAAAAATGGTATGTATACACAAGGCATAAAAATGGGATCTTTACACAAATGGGAGGTATAAACAAACAGAAAATAGATTATATACACAAGGCAAAAAAGGGGTGTATTTACAAGGCGAAAACAAGGGATGTATTTACAAGGCATAAAAAAGTACTACCAATTGTCTCGAAAAGGGGCCGCTTTTTTCCCCAGGGATTCGTTTTCCGATATAGTCTGTGTGGTGCACGACGACGAGGAAGGCACTGGCACATTTCAAGACCCATGTGACAGTCTGGACAGCTTGGAATAAAGGTGAGAAGTAAAATTGACGACTGTTCTTGAAAAGCTCAAGTAGGTGAAGAAACTTGTCACAGCTTATATTGAAAAATATGTTTCGTAGTATCTCACCGATGCCGATCTGTTAATATAATTCTCACCATCAGTACCAATAAGAGTCAACGATATGTTCACTTCCGATATGGAATTCTCAAACTAAAGGATGTAGAAAAGAAAAGAGAAAAGTATTGGGTGTAACATTGTTACTGCGTTCGGAATGCTGTTGCCAATGATCTATCGTTAACAGTGGCGGCGCCATGGATTGTACCCCCAATTGCACCCCACTTCATTTCTAACAAATAAGAAAATATGGTTTTAATATGTTCTTCCCTCAAAATATGTGTCATAATGCACCATGGCTCTTCCACAGAAATGCCACATTTTAAATCTCAACCTCGACAGTTGTCAGACTGCCCCATATTTGTACCCCTAGTTTCACCAATTATTTCTCCGTCACACGTCAGTACTTCAGTCAACACGTCAAACACGTCACACGTCAATGCTACGTGTGACGGAGACCTTACTCATTTTCAGGAGGCCGGCACCGCCACTGATTGTTGAAGGCCAAGGTTTGGAAATTTGCCAGTGATGTAGATCTAATGATAGAAATGATATAATCAGGATACATGTATGCAATTGTTATTGTTATGAAACATGGATATTTGTTATTGTTCCGCATAGAAAAATGCAATAAGTTAATAGCTAACTAAGTTTTTGTTTATCCACCAATCATCGCCCTAGGCTATCCTCAAGACTGGATTTGATTCTAATATTTTGAAACTAAGATAATCAGCTATGTTATGTGCTCTGCAACAGATTCAGATTTACGGAAACTGCCGAGGATTGGCGAATGCTATGCTATGTAATTCTTACCTTTAAGGAATCCCCATGGATATCAATAGACAGATAAGATACATTGGTGGTAATTAGAGAAATATTGAAGTTGAATTCCACTTTATCGTTAATATTGTAGTGTTCACTGGAGTTTACCATTGTTAGTTCACCATTGATATATACTTCAGAAGCTTTCGGATGAATACAACATAAAGAAAAACTCCGTTAAAAAATACTACATACAGCATTTAAAATAATCTGAATGATGAATGAATTCAGTTGGGTTCCTATGAATCATTAGGCGATGGGGCTAAGTAGAGGCCACAGAAAGCTGGGCCAGCCTTTATTCAGGGCCCCACGCCCGCGCCAACCACTCCCTTTGTATATGATAGAGCCATGACTGTTTTCATGTTATTTGGTCGTAAACATTTTTCTCAAATCTATGTAACGTGGATAATGAGAACATCAATTTGCACCTATCTGAAGGTCAATCAGAAAAATGCGATAGTGAAGTTAAGGTAATCAGAATAGTGCAAATAAAAACTGTTAGCGTTGCCATGACACATCAATAGACTATTTTAGATTATAAAGATATCTTCTAAAACTTTGTATGCGTACCGTGGTTATTTGTGGCTTCTATTTGCATCATTTGTATTTATATATAAATTTTTAACCGTTTATGTCAAAAGCTACTAATAAATTATTAGCAACATTCATTTAAATCATTAACAACTTTGTGATGCTGGCGTCATCAAACACATGGTGCTAGTCAAACTGAGAGAAAATTATTTGATTGATGTAAATGAATGCTATCACTTTAAAAAATACGGTAGGCCTACGCATAATTTTTATTTTTAAGAAAACATCTTTACAATCTCTTTAAGGCAAACACTCTGATATATGTAGTACGGGTATTTTACTTACCGTGTGAACGCTCCAAAACTATACAAACAATCAAAAGTATCCTCATATTGAAACCTTCAAATCAAACACAATATACTGACTTTTAATGGCCAAAATCATCTGCGAATGTGGGAATATAGGTGTGGTTTACACCGATCACATCTACTGATTACAGCATTAGAATATTCTTAGATTGAACAGAAAATTGATCAAAATTCACAGAATCTTTTAAGTTAAAGAGGAAAAGTTTAGTTCACTTTCGCTTCAAGGATCAAATAACTCAAAGCTTGACCGAAATATAATCCTATGTAAAAAATCAATTTTATGGCCTAGCTAACAACTAAACTATTGTTTCTACTGAGCTGGCATTGCCGAACTGATGTAAGGCTAATGCTGTCTCCACTAGTACTAGTACTGGAGGGGGCTCACACCACCAGACATTTAAGACCTCAATCATAAGAAATTTGAGATTTTGATGGGTTTTGGGGGAGGGGCAGAGCCCTTTTGAGGGGAGAGGGTGCTAGATATTACATTTTATATCGCTTTAATCTTACAGTAGAATTCTAG
>NW_008706795.1:429805-442741 GCF_000327385.1 Lottia gigantea
TTTTATTTTCAGTATATGCTGTAGAGGCCAGCGACATGGCCGAACAAACCAAACGTATTGTAGAGGAGAATAATATGGGAGATAAAATAGAAGTTATCAACTCTAAAGTTGAGGTTGGTTCAGCGAATTATGTGCTAAAAAGTTGATCAAAATAACAACCGATGGAGTTTACCTTGACATTTTATCATTGATAATTTTTTTTTTCATAAACAATATTTTATTAATACATTAAAGGGATTGGGGAACAGGCTTATGCCTATATAACTATATTTGACGTAATCCTTTAATTACAAATTTTCAAAATCTGAAAAATGGGTATTTGTATAACCTTGTTTGGTTGAAAACTTACTCTTCAGAAATCTTATTTGTTTTTGATTTCCCAGGTCCATTTTACTTTCCACAGTCTAATAAAATTGTCTGGATAATTCAATTTCTTATCCATTTTTTTTTAACTCCTGTGTTCTATATACATTTTTACACAACTGTGGCATACTGCTTACATTATACTATTCTGTTTCATTGAGTAGTATTCTTTCAATGTAATTGAATAATTTCAGGAGGTAGAATTAGAAGAAATGGTTGATATTATTGTCAGTGAGTGGATGGTAAGTTTTGTATATTTTCTTGTTATTGCAGGATTAATTAATTAATTGCAAATGTTAATATAGCTTTGAAACTTTATCTTCACACTTTATAATCATCTATCTATTTTTTTTCTGTTGGTATCTTTTCTCCCAATGATGACAATGTTAAGAAGTAGTATACCATAAAACTGTGTTCTGTTATTTGAATGTGATCTCAATCCCTAAATGTTGCTTAAGAATTATATTGACATTGATGTTATAAAGGGATATACATGTAGTTTACTCTATTAACTAATATTTATATATTCATCTTACAGGGGTATAATTTACTATATGAGTCAATGTTACAGTCTGTTTTATATGCAAGAGATAAATTTTTGAAGAAGGTAAGATATAAGTCCAGAAGGCTTGATGATACACATACAAAGACTTGATGATACACATACAAAGACTTGATGATACACATACAAAGACTTGATGATACACATACAAAGAATTGATGATACACATAGGAAGGCTTGGTGATACACATATAAAGGTTAGATGATACACATGCAAAGGTTAGATGATACAAATTGGAATGCTTGATGATACACATACAAAAACTTGATGATACACATACAAAGCCTTGATGATACACATAGGAAGGCTTGATGATACACACATAAAGAATAGATGATACACATAGATGATATAAATACAAAAGCTTGAAAACTTCTGTTCAATATCCTTATCAACGAAATTACCTGTATTGGACTAAATTGGAATGCTTCAGTATTAAGCCAATTCATTGTCAATAATTAAACCTGGTTATATTAATTCTTATTTTATTATTTTTTAGGATGGTTTCATGTTTCCTGAAAAAGCCTCATTATATATAGCACCAATTTGTGATGAGGACTATATTGATAGGTGAGTTAAGATCTGTTTTACAATTGTGAGTACAAGGTGGAGGCATATGAAAGACAAATCTTCCTGATTCTCATTCAATCGTAGTAAAATTCTGTATCTTTCATTATCCATGTTATTAATTGTAATGTTTTGTTATGAGTAATATATTGTAATGTATCGCAATGTATATTATATTGTAATGTACTGTTATGTGAAATATTATTGTTATGTAATGTAATGTGTCATATAATTGTTATGTAATGTAATGTGTCATATTATTGTTATGTAATGTAATGTGTCATATTATTGTTATGTAATGTAATGTGTCATATTATTGTTATGTAATGTAATGTGTCATATTATTGTAATGTAATGTACAATATATTGTAATGTATTGTCTTGTACTGTAATGTGTAATATATTGTAATACATTGAAATGTCTTGTAATGCAGTGTGTAATATATTGTAATGTGTAATATATTGTAATGTGTAATATATTGTAATGTGTAATGTGTAATGTATTGTAATGTGTAATTTGTAATGTGTAATACATTGTAATGTATTGTAATGTAATGTGTAATGTATTGTAATGTGTATGTATTGTAATGTGTAATATATTGTAATGTGTAATATATTGTAATGTAATGTTTAATATATTGTAATGTATTATAATGTGTAATACACTGTAATGTGTAATATATTGTAATGTGTAATATATTGTAATGTGTAATATATTGTAATGTGTAATGTGTAATGTATTGTAATGTGTAATGTATTGTAATGTGTAATACATTGTAATGTATTGTAATGTAATGTGTAATGTATTGTAATGTGTATGTATTGTAATGTGTAATATATTGTAATGTGTAATATATTGTAATGTAATGTTTAATATATTGTAATGTATTATAATGTGTAATACACTGTAATGTGTAATATATTGTAATGTGTAATATATTGTAATGTGTAGTATATTGGATTTATTGTTGTTTAGATTAAAAGAATGGAACAATATGAAAGAGAGGTATAAAGTCTGTATGAAAAGTATGATACCTTATGCTCAAAAGTGTATGGCAAGTATGTTTCTCAATTATGATATACAATGGTTATCAAATATATACATTCACATAGAGAATATAATAAAACTGTCAAAACCTTCTGAAATCGAGAATCTGAAGATAATGTGTGATATTAGGATTTGAGTCTTTATTAAATGAAAATAGTCTTCAGAAGTGCCAGAAATGTACTAAAATCGCATAATTCCTTCAAAAACATCTCATACTAGGCATTTTTTTTTCAATTCCTTTCATTTTAACTTTCGAACGTGAAAAATTCAGGACACATGGATTTGAAGGCTCAAATTTCGAGGATGAGCTAAAAAAATTCTCGGTTTGAGACTAAGGTGACAAAATTGACACTACTTTGCCTTTAAATACCAATTTAAGTTTCTAATACTTATTTCAATTAGTAATTGTTGTCCAACAGAAACCTCTGAGGTGGCATGTGATACATTAACAATTTTAGCAACTCTAAAAACCCTTCTTTGTTAGTCATTTGTTAGTCATTTGAATTCGAGGTAACAGCTGATTTGTAAAATTATTTCTGTTCCAGGAAATGTCCAGATAACATGTGTGCCTCAAGAAGCAATTCAGTCTCATAAATGTGAGATCTGTAGTCTTGATTTACGATCTGTAACTATATCAGACCTGCAAAACATACAGGTAAAATTATATACAGAGGTTGAGTCAGTTACTTAATGATGTTGAACTCTTTCAATGCAGTAACCCTTACTATTTTAGTTCTGCTTAATTAAAGTTCAGTGACCGATATATAAGGATGTAAAACTCCATATAAATGGTGTCTCAAGAAAAACCTGAAAGTGATATTTAATTTTAATTTAGAATAGAAATAGAATTGAAATTATCATCTAACTGCTTCCTTTCTAAAAGTGAAAAATTGTGAATCTGTTTAACTTGTATCAATTGAGTTATATAGTTATGATGTTGTTTTTCTGTTCCAGTGTAGTTTTGAAATGAAGTGTTTTGGTCAATCTCATATTAATGGAGTTGTTACATGGTTTACAGTGGAGTTTCCTTCCGCCATTATATTGTCAACTTCGCCATACGAAGAGTAGGTAAATCTTTTATTATCATAATAAATATTACCACTAAATCGTGACAAAGGAAAATATAATTACAATGAGTATTACCATAAACTCATCATAAGATTAAATATCATCACAATAAACATTACCATAAAATGATAAGAATATCACAATAAATATTACCATAAACTCATCATTAGATTAAATATCATCACAATAAACATTACCATAAAATGATAAGAATATCACAATAAATATTACCATAAACTCATAAGATTAAATATCATCACAATAAACATTACCATAAAATGATAAGAATATCACAATAAATATTACCATAAACTCATCATAAGATTAAATATCATCACAATAAACATTACCATAAAATGATAAGAATATCACAATAAATATTACCATAAACTCATCATAAGATTAAATATCATCACAATAAACATTACCATAAAATGATAAGAATATCACAATAAATATTACCATAAACTCATCATAAGATTAAATATCATCACAATAAACATTACCATAAAATGATAAGAATATCACAATAAATATTACCATAAACTCATCATTAGATTAAATATCATCACAATAAACATTACCATAAAATGATAAGAATATCACAATAAATATTACCATAAACTCATAAGATTAAATATCATCACAATAAACATTACCATAAAATGATAAGAATATCACAATAAATATTACCATAAACTCATCATAAGATTAAATATCATCACAATAAACATTACCATAAAATGATAAGAATATCACAATAAATATTACCATAAACTCATCATAAGATTAAATATCATCACAATAAACATTACCATAAAATGATAAGAATATCACAATAAATATTACCATAAACTCATCATAAGATTAAATATCATCACAATAAACATTACCATAAAATGATAAGAATATCACAATAAATATTACCATAAACTCATCATAAGATTAAATATCATCACAATAAACATTACCATAAAATGATAAGAATATCACAATAAATATTACCATAAGATGATAAGAATATCACAATAAATATTACCATAAACTCATCATAAGATTAAATATCATCACAATAAACATTACCATAAAATGATAAGAATATCACAATAAATATTACCATAAACTCATCATAAGATTAAATATTGCCACAATAAATATTACCATAAAATCATCATAAAAATAAAAAACTTCACAAAAAAAATTACCATAAAATCACAAGAATGAATATGACAACTAATATTACCATTAAATCATCTCCAGAATAAATATTGCCAGAATAAATATTGCCACAATAAATATTACCATAAAAATCACCACAAGAATAAATATCATTATAATAAATATTACTATCAAATCATCAGAAGAATGAATATCATTATTATAGATATTACTGTTAAATCATCAGAAGAATGAATATCATTATAATAAATATTACTATTAAATCATCAGAAGAATAAATATTATAATAAATATTACTGTTAAATCATCAGAAGAATGAATATCATTATAATAAATATTACTATTAAATCATCAGAAGAATAAATATTATAATAAATATCACTATTAAATCATAAGCAGAATGAATATCATCACAATGAATATTACCATTAAATCATCACTAGAATAAATATAAGAATAAATATCACAAGAATGCACCAAGGCTGATGCCAGATTTGATGAAAATCAAATCAGACATGTAATATCTTATCCATTTTTATTCTCCCACATGAAATGGGGGGCGAATGCTGGCGTCACCCATGTCCGTCCGTTTTTTGACGAAACGAAACATTGTTATCACGCAAGGATTAATCCTATTAAAAATAAAAAATATCGAAAAATATTTAGCATGAGTTATTGCCTTTTTTTCTGAAAATGCTTGTTAACACGATAGAAGGTGCAATTATTGACGGATTTTGATGAAACATAGTGTGAGTGTTTGCTATCAGCCAAGGATTAATCCTATTGGAAATAAAAAAATCGAAAAATAATTACTATGAGTTATTGCTCTTGTTCTTGAAAACGCCTTCAATTATTAGCTCTTAAACGCCCTAGAAGGTTGAATTATTTACAGATTTTGACGAAACTTAGTGTGAGTGTTTGTAATCACCCAAGGATGAACCCTTCTGAAATCAGAAAATCAAAAAATATTTAGTGTGAGTCATTGCCCTTGTTCTTAAAAACGCGTTCAAGTTTTAGCCTGTAAAGACGTTAGAAGGCCAAATTCTTGACAGATTTTGTTGAAACTTGGTAATATTATTCAGTATCGCCTCAAAAAGTTAAAAAGAAGTGTATGACTGAAAGTTGAATATATCATGCTGGTAGTTGTTACTGTACTGCTAAATATTTTTTATTTAAAATCGAAGCTGCCAGTGGGCGTATATTACCTTGCCTGGCAAGCTATCTTTATAAAGAATTGTGGCAAAAGACGCATGTAAAGAATATATATGATAATTGATAATGTGAAAGATCAACAGCAAATTTTGTTAAAGCTTGAGCGTTCTTTGTTTTTTGATTATAGATCAACACATTGGGCTCAATCTGTTTTCCATCTAAGTCAATATATAGACGTAGAGCAAGATAGTATGATACGTGGTACAATATCTATTCAACCAAATTCAATTAGCAACAGGTAAGACAGATTGCTATAAATTATGGGGAAGTTCCGAGGTTTTGATTCTGATTTTCTCATTAGATTCCCGCGTTTTGAAAGGTAAATCTTATAATATCGCTATGTATTAGAGGAAATGGAAAATATCAGATGAGGGTCAAAGGGGATACAGGCACCCATGAGAGGTACAGGGGAGATTTTACCGTTTACGATGAGTCGGAAGTCATTTCTTACACTGTTTATTGTTCAAACCAAATTTTTAATAGTTCTTTTAAAAAAAAAAAAAAAAAAATACAACTAAAAAGAGGTCTTAGATCCCTCGAAATTAAAGAAATTTCGTCGACCACCTGTTGCGTATGACAGATTTAATTTTTCTTTTTTTTCCAGATTTTTGGATGTAGTATTGAAGTATAGAAAAGATAGCCAGAAAGAAACTGTTCAGAATATATTAATGGATGACAAATTAATATAGAAATTCTGTTAAGACCATTTTGACATTTCAAACCTCAGCTATGTGGTTCTTGTGTGAATGGTAAAACAAATTTAAAGTGAAACGTTCGTGTAAACATAGAACTATTTATTTTCTATTACAGTTCTATGGTGTAAACGCTATAGAACGTTCACGATCTTTGAAATATTCAAATAGACGATGGAATTAATTTCAGCCTCGCATGAAACATTTCAAATCGACAAGAGATAGATAACCTACGGACTTCATGACATCATAGGGAGAGTTCATAAAAATATAGCTATAATAAAAAAAGTTAGATAAAATGTTGTTTCTTTTTTTTTTCTTTTTATATTAACTCTATCCATGGACTTTCAATAAATAAATTTTCTAAGAATCTAAGAAGCTTTCCACCACATCCGCGTTCTAATGTTTATCAAAAAAGAAAAAAGGGATATAGAGAAGGAGTTGCTATGTAGCTACAATACGTTACAATTAACACCTGAAGAAAACTGCGTCAGAAAAAATTGATCGGATTTAATGTACTAAGCGACAGATATTATTTCATCATCTTCACAGTTTTTGTCATTGTCCATTTCACAACTATAAAGCATCGGAACCTAACACCGAGGCATTACTTCATTTGACTACATAGATTCCATACAGGTAAGAAAATTTTAAAATTCTCGTTGTTTGGACATGAAAAGGTAATTCCAGGTCCTCAATATCGTACTTTTTTCTACGAGACAGAAATCTTCAGGTCTTGAAAATCAGTTGCAACTCAACTAGATATCAGATATTAAGTGGATATTATATTCATATTTTTAATTTTTTAAACAAAATTTCTTTTTTGTTAAATGCAGCATGAAGAATTTTTCTTTTTGTTGATTTGTTTAAAACGCTTAAAGAATATATTCAAAAAATCTTCGTTTATTGGCTATAAATACTTATGTAATTTGAATAATTATCAGTTTCTTTCAATTTAATTCTAGTTCTTTTTTTTTTCAGATTAACAACTACAATGGATTCCATACTTGAGGTCAATTCTACTTTTCAACATAATACGACAGAAACGTTGCTCACAACTAACTACCCTACCCTTCTGAAAGTAATATCATTTTGTAATGTATATTTGATACCTGTCATAATTATAATTGGCATACTGGGTAATATCATCTCTTTAGTTGTCTTTATTGGATCTAAGTTTCGTAAAATATCGACTGCTGTATATTTGGCAGCCATGGCTGTGTCTGATATAGGATTCCTGATTACTGCTGGATTAACATGGTTAGAAAGTATGGGACTGAATATATTTCAACTTCCAGGCATGTGTCATATTTTTATCTATCTTGGGTATGTTTTTGGATTTACATCAGTTTGGTTTATCACATTGTTAACAGTGGAAATTTTTATAGCTATTTTCTATTCTCAAAAAGCAGTCAATATATGCACTGTTAAATCTGCTAGAAAGATCGTTTGTATTACAGCATTTTGTGGATTTTCGATTTACTTTTTTTCATTTTGGACATCCGATACAACAATGATAGGTAATCACGTGTTTTGTATTACTCGAATTAATGCCAGAGATGCATTAATTGGCATTTCACTTACAGACACGCTTTTGGCATTTTTATTGCCATTTTCAATGATAGTGTACACTTGCACAAAGATTCTGGTGAACTCCATCTTTAACAGCACACCATCTGAACAGGACCAACCGATTAACTCTGAAAGTTCAATTCGTGCACCAGGAGGAGGACTAGGAAAGGCACGAAAAAAGATGATGAAAATGCTGTTAACTACGATTATGGTTTTTCTGTTGCTAAACCTACCAAGTCACGCTTTAAGACTTCAAGCCTATGTTAGATCCATCATCAGTTCAGCATACAGAACATCAGAAATTGAGCATCTTATACAGCAGATACTTCAAATTTTGTATTATCTGAATTTCGGCAGCAATTTCTTCATATATAACATATGCTCAAAGAAGTTCAGACAGATCTTACTTAAATTTGCATTTCGTTGCGAGGTGTCGGTGCGTGTTCCAGCTAGAGATCTAGATATACAAGAACAACCACGGCGTAATTTTATAAGAAATGAGAACTCTTGTTTGGTTGAAATTCATTTATCTCAGATACATTGGTCTGAATTACCCTCACTTCAAGAAGAGTTTGTAGCTATGTCACCACGCTGTTATATTAGAATCGATGAAAATGATAGAAATACATCAGTTGTATTATCATAACTGCAAAAATTACACTTATATATTGGTTGCCATATAGCAACTTTTTGTATAAAACTTATATATTGCTTGCCATACAGCTATTTTTTGTATAAAACATTATATTGGTTGCCATATTGCCACTTTTGTAAGCCTATAAAACATGTAAAATTGCACTTATATTGCTTGTCATATAGCTACTTTTTTTTATAAAACATGTAAAAGTACACTTATATATTTGTTGCCATATAGCTACTTTTTTTTATAAAACATGTAATAGTACACTTATATATTGGTTGTCATATAGCTTCTTTTGTATAAAACAAGTAAAATTACACTCTTATATATTTGTTGCCATATAGTTACTTTTGTATAAAACATGTAAAATTACACTAATATATTTGTTGCCATTTAGCTTCTTTTGCATAAAACATGTAAAATTACACTTATATATTTGTTGCCATATACCTTCTTTTGTATAAAACAAGTAAAATTACACATATATTTGTTGCCATATAGTTACTTTTGTATAAAACATGTAAAAGTACACTTATATATTTGTTGCCATATAGCTACTTTTGTATAAAACAAGTAAAATTACACTTATATATTTGTTGCCATATAGCTTCTTTTGTATAAAACAAGTAAAATTACACTTATATATTTGTTGCCATATAGTTACTTTTTTATAAAACATGTAAAATTACACTTATATATTTGTTGCCATATAGACACTTTTGTATAAAACGTGTAAAATTAGTCTTATATATTGCTTGCCACATAGTTACTTTTGTATGTAAAAAACGTAAAATTACACTTATATATTGCTTTCCATATAGCTTCTTTTGTGTAAAAAAAAATGTAAAATGATACATAGTGTGCAATTTATTATTAACTGTTAATTTTTGTTTTTGTTTTGATTGTAAGTATTGTATTATATTTTATTATTTTAAGTGGTAAGTTCGGCATATTCAGAGATTGATTTATGTCTTGAATATATGTAAATAATCCCTTCAAATAAACTTCAAACTAGAATCGCACTTTCTTGTTCTATATGGAAGTGTCTCAACAAAAGACGACCCGTCATTTTTACTTTCAAACGCAAATAATTCTGGACCCACATGGCTTTTATACAGGCTAAATTTTCGACGGTGTGCTATGA
Source organism: Lottia gigantea (assembly GCF_000327385.1). NCBI lineage: Eukaryota > Metazoa > Mollusca > Gastropoda > Lottiidae > Lottia > Lottia gigantea. The sequence continues at coordinate 439,854 of NW_008706795.1, forward strand.
ACACTATTACAGTCGAGTAACCTAATTTCGTGGAAACCTATTATTCGTGGATTTCCGGAAAGGAATTTCAGTAGTTTCAAGCAAGGTAAAATGTATTGATGTATATTTTGACAAATACAAAATGGCGGATCTCACTTATTACAAAACGTCACCATTTTTTATCGGCCGAATTTCCTTATAATCCCAAGCGGTAATCGGAATTTCAAGTGTCGTCTGCTAGAATGTAGTCCAACGAATGAAGTCACGTGTTCAACTAGCGGATTCCGTGTCAGCAGAAAATTTCTATGGAACACAAAGTGGACCATATTCTTATGTTGTTTCAGTGACTTTTAGCAATAAATCACGCTACGTATCATATTTTGTCAGTCACTATTTTTTTTTTAAATCGCGGTTCTTTGAAGGAATTGTCACTAGTTATAATGAATTGATATTAAAGATAAATACTAAGAGAAGTTAATTATACCACCCGGTATCCATACTACGTGTTTTTCTAGACTTATTTATAGATCAAACATTGTACACGAAAATAGGTGACGCATTCTGCCGCCGTTGCCGAGTTGGTTGCTCGTGAAATATGGGTCAAAGTGAAGGATTCATCAAGAAAATCGAAATAAACCAATTTTAATTATTTTGTAGAATATCTGAGGAAACATCTAAGACATAAATTTTTTTTTTCGTTTTTTTAAATTTGTCAGAATAATAAAATTTTTTACTATCTTCGAAATATTTAGTATTCGCTTTTTATATTGGATTGAAATTTGAAATGATGGGATTTTATATGTTTTAGATTCATCTTAAGACAATTTTGTTTTGTCATTCACTCCTGCATTGTAGACTGTAAAATGTTTTTATTTACTGTTTTCTTTTTTGTAGGCTATAATTGTTTCTGATTTTTGTTCATTAATTTTGCTGTCAAAATTTAAAATCAATTTTTGATAATTATCATCCATTATAATATCATTTCACCCGGGTGAAAATACAAGTTTTTAATTCAAAATATGTTATATAATTATATTCTAGTTTTTTAATTCAAAATTATGTTTTATAATTATATTCTAGTTTTTTAATTCAAAATTATGTTTTATAATTATATTCTAGTTTTTTAATTCAAAATTGAAATGATGTCGTATACGAACCACCGTAGGATCATCTTATTTTGTCTAATGATGATTGTTTAAGGGTTGTTTCAGTACCGTCGCCAGGAATGAATTGGTGCTGGGACTCAGATTTTGTACTCAGCTAATTTGAAGAATTAAAGGCCCCAGAGAACTCCTTTCTGACATTGTAAATGAATCAATCTGCTGAACTGAAGAAGGTTTTGCTTGGGCTTAATTCTCACTTGCTGTTACCCTGCAGCCCCCACGGACCCCACCATTACGACGGGGTTGGGTTGTTTGACATGAAAAACGCTTTTAAAAAAAGATAGGCCTAGCATGGAGCAGAATTGATTTCATGTCATCTTTATTCATTATTTAAACTATTTTGAGAAAATATTAAACTATGAAACTGGACATCTGAAACCAGCGGCAAGCTACAAATCTGTCATTGTCTTTCGTGATGACCTTCGATTAAGGCATGCACAAACCAAATCAACGCATGCGTAAACCACCTGGCTGTTAGTGTTGCCTTGATATTATTCCCACATGCTGTTTATCAAGTTTGAAACAGTATAAGTAAATAATAAGTAAATAATAAGTTATCCTGACAACGCTGATTTCCGTAATCCTTACTTTAGTTTCCATGGTAGTATAACAGTTTGTTTTATAATTATCTGTTATAAACCACATTATAGATAATATCATTGAATGATAATGGGAACTTCAAGCATTTACACAGGGTGGTTGTAGCCATAGCCCTGCACAAATTGTAAGAAGGTTGCATGCTTATGAAGGACAGTTATTTATAGGTGTACTATTAAAGCCCCAGTCCCACATGCCCGGGACGAGGCCCCGGAGTATCCGAGGTATACCGGGGTCGTTCGGGTCTGATCCTTGGCTACTCTTTGGAAGAGAGCAAAAATCCGGTGCTGTGCGGTCTGGGCTGGTTCGGGCTCGGCCCAGGATTTATTTGACATCCGGTACAAACGGGGTAGCCGGAAGGCTCATTCCGGCCATCATCCCTATCATGTCCAGGTATTATGTAATTTCAAAACTATTTTTATAGGCAAACATGAAATGGGGTGCGTATACTGCCGTCACCCATGTCCGTCCGTCGGTATACGTCAGTCCATAATTACTCGTAAACACGTTAGAAGGCACAATTCTTGACTGTTTTTGACGAAATATGGATGGGTTGTTTGTAATCACCCAAGGATGAACCTTATTCAGAAAATCCATATTTAATTAGGATGAGTTATTGCCCATGTTCTTTAAAACGTGTTCAATTTTAGCTTGTAAACACTCTGGAAGGTTAAATTATTTGGCGAAACTTGGTGTCAATGTTTTTTATCACCCAAGGATGAACCCTATTAAAAATCATAAAAATCTAAAAATATTGGGTATGCGTTAATGCCCTTAAATATTTAAACAAAAGTAAATTTATACTAATGAATCATTAGATACTGATAAATCATAGAATGTTTATATTGATAAATCATTAAATAATTATATATATAATGAATCATTATATAATTATATATATAATGAATCATTAAATATATTTATACTTATAAATCATTAAATATTTATACAAAAGTATATTTATACTAATGAATCATTTAATATTTATATCAACAATGAATCAAAAATATATTGATATTGATAAATCATTAAATATTGATATCAATAATGAATCAAAATATATTTATATTGATAAATCGTTAAAGATTCATACAAAAGTATATTCATACTAATGAATCATTAGATACTGATAAATCATAGTACATTTAT
>NW_008706795.1:447635-449336 GCF_000327385.1 Lottia gigantea
CATATTGTATCAGAAAAAAATAGTGCAAGACAATCTAGTGAACAGTTGCTTTCAATCTTACTATTAATATGTCATCTACAATTTAATTAGGAGTACAAATGCTAACATTTTCATCAAAACCATTATCACAATCCTCTACACCATTACAAATGTTGATTGCAGGTTGACATGATGAATCACTGTTTTTACATTTAAACGTTCCAGCCGAACAACCATCTGAAGAAATTAAAATAATAATTAAATATAGAATGAATTAAATAACCAAATTCATAAATAACATAAATCAGAACACAATAAGACACATAAATACATAAAACAATAAGACACATGAATATTTAACACAATAAGACACATGAATATTTAACCTAATTAGATACACACAAACATTACATAATAAGATACATAAATACATAGCACAATTAGACATTTGAATGTATAACATAATTAGAGATAAAAAATACATATGAATACATAACACAATTAGACATATGAATACATAACACAATTATGTTTATAAATACACAACACAATTTGATATATAAATACATAACCTAATAAGACACATATACATACATAACATAATTATATACATATACAAAAAATAACACAATTAGATACATCTACAAAAAATAACACAATTAGATACATGTACATACAAAAAATAACACAATTAGATACATACAAAAAATAACACAATAATACATATAAAAAGTTTGTCCGTCTGTTTACATTTTGCCTGTTCATTAAATTATATATTGTTGGTTTTCAGCAAGACAAAAATGGTTTCTTCCGGATTTCGTACTGATCAGACAATCTTTAACCGAATTGTATTTCTTAATGATAAATCGATGTCATTGATTAAAATTACTTCGCTCAATGTTTAGGTGATGATGCAATGGCGTTTATTGTGATATAAACGCCACATGATTTTGGATTAGTCCGATGGAAAACATAATAGCTAATATTATGCAGACCCAAATCAAACCAAAAATGGCGGCTCATGGCCTTTAACTCACAATACTGTGCTATAATTATTACATTTACACAATTACTTACTGCAGTTTGTATTCTTCTCATCTTCACCATTCGGAGTACAGTCATCAGTACCGTCACACCATACAGAAACAGGCATTTGCATCCTTTGTGTGCCACCCATTACGTCACAATAGAAAACGCCTATTGAAATGAAAAGAGAATCGATATGATAAGACAGGGATTCGATGCATTAAAAACTAAAAAATAGTTTTCAAGCATCCAAATGCATAAAAAAAACTGGACATTTCAAAAAGACAAAAACGTTTTCATAGACCTAATCATTGGTAAAAAACAAACTATTGAGCTGATGTTTCTATTTTTAACTGAAATTTATATATTCTACCACTTCGCCGATTGCAATAGAACTAGTTATCAACTTTTCATTATTGCAAAAATTGCCAAACTCAATAATAATAATAAGTCCAAATCTGAGATAATGATGCAATTGAATTGGGCTCATGAAATATTTTTGTAAGATGATAAGTAGGTCTACTTTTATTAGGCGAGTGAAATTCCCATTTTTTTTAATTACCTCTTAATAAAATTAGTTTTTACAAATATCTTAAGGCGAGTTGCACAAAACATTTGTCGGTGCGAATATAGAAACAAAAAAGGACAATAACAAAAATTATCTTTCTTCTACATACCTGTGGGTCGAGAAGTTGT
>NW_008706795.1:452902-460691 GCF_000327385.1 Lottia gigantea
TGTTACTGGGGAAGTTGTTGGAGAGGTTGTTGGACTAGTTTCCGGCGAGGTTGTTGGGGAAGTTGTTGCCGAAGTTATAGGAGAGGTTGTAGGACTTGTCGTTGGGGAAGTTGTTGCCGAAGTTATAGGAGAGGTTGTAGGACTTGTAGTTGGAGATGTTGTCACTGAGACTACAGGAACTGTAGTTGGCGATATTGTTGGTGAGGTTGTTGGGCTAGTTGTAGGTGAAGTTGTTGGGCTAGTTGTAGGAGAGGTTGTAGGGCTAGTCGTTGGTGAAGTTGATGGGCTAGTTGTAGGAGAGGTTGTAGGGCTAGTTGTTGGTGAAGTTGCTTGGCTAGTTATAGGTGAAGTTGTTGGGCTAGTTGTAGGAGAGGTTGTTGGGCTAGTTGTAGGAGAGGTTGTAGGTGATGTTGTAGGGCTAGTTGTCGGTGAAGTTGTGGGACTAGTTGTTGGAGAGGTTGTCACTGAGATTACAGGAACTGTAGTTGGTGATATTGTTGGACTGGTTGTTGGTGATGTTTGTTGTGATTTTAGATTACCAAATTTATCTGTACAATCTTGTGCTAATAGTTTATCAAGCTGACATTGAAGTGTCGGTTCAGTACAAGCTTCTGCAGATAAAACCAATATCTCACAGTTTCGCAAATTGTTGATGGAATCTAATTGCGATAAATCTGCAGCAGAAGGGGAACCAGTATCACGACATATTCCACTACAGTAATCGGCATAGGAGAAATACAAACAACACGTTTCATCTCTGACAGCACTACAGGAATCTCTTGTCACTTGTTGTATTGTATTGCATTCTTTTTTGACGTTATTGTATGCATCAAGTAAATCTGGGTCTATATCCTGGTTTTGTTGGAAAGGTCTTGGTATGGAACGGAACTGATTAAAGGATCTTTGATTAAACCGAAACGCGTCTGTAAGTGTGAAAAACAATAATATTTTCAAACAAATAATCTGCCATTCCTTATTTTGAATCATTTTTTGAAGAGAGCGCTCTGAAATTAGACGAAAAGTAGGACGTAAAACTCCATTCATTTCATCTCATTTCTGAAATAAGACGATTAAATATGTAAGGCTTAATTTCATATCACATTTCATCTGTGTGATCCGCTATTGCTCTGCAACATATCACGGTAGTGAATGACAGCCATCGTTTGCCAAAACTAGGCCTATGCCAATATTGTCATGTGATCGCATGCTTCTGGTAGTTTCAACATTAGAGACTGGTCGTTCGGTATTACAAGTGTTTGAAAACAAAGACAAAACAAAACGATAATATAATGGCGCTTTACTAACTAGTTGACATTGTACACATTATTAGAGACAACACAAAATTTTCAAGTCGGCGTGTCTGGGTTACTTTTACCTTTACCTTGTTGTTATAATTGTTATAACTCGCAAACTTTACATTTGTCACCATCAAAATTGTACATAAAAATAAATCACTATTTGGGACTATAAGTGATAGAGTTACATTTTGTTCGGGCCTTTTACTTTAAAAAAGGGAATAGGTTTTACAATTTATAAAATTTTGATAGTTTGGCCATTTACATGCATGACCTTGGTCTTTACAAGGTCAAAGGTCATCGATCTATGATGTCGATTCATACTTTTATCTGTCCGACATATATTTCCGCTTTAACAGACGTCCCAAAACAGCAATTTTCAACAATTTTAAGGCTTATATCTCTTTTATTTTACCTGTGTTCACCTCTTGACCGTGACACAAGTTATTGTACTTTACGAGATCTTGCAAAATATATTTTCATTTTTGTTGTGCGAATTGAACTTTTAACTTTACAGCTATTTGAAAATTCGAATCGACTTTTTACTACAGAATGTTAACACCGAATGGTATCAAATTCATGCGTCTTTTCACTACCGAACGTTAAACGGTTTAAACGATTTTATTACTATTGAATGTTTACATGCTTTTCTTTCCGTTAAGAAATCCCATAGTGACTTTAAAATGCAACGTTTTATCGATGTATCAGGTTGGACGCGCACTGCTTCGGTACTGTTATTACGGGTTTTTTTTGTTTTTTAATTCGTACTATTCTGTGGTTATTTTACCGATGCATTCAAATATACCACAACGTGCAAACATGAACAATATTGCTCTTACACCATTACGATATCCAGATGGTATGATTGCGGCCATAATTACCGAAAAACCGAGAAACTTATGACTGTTATTTTATTTGCAAACATAAGCAACTGGTGATAGGTTTTATAAAATTAGGAATATTGCAAAAGTTGATATTTACCTGTAGAGCTGCAAACTTCACAAACAATATTCCACAAGCAATTGACTGTAATCCAACTAATCCAGTTAAAGAAATACCCTCCTCATCTATATCGACACGTAATTTATAACATCTAGCGCTTCAATTACGGCTTAGAAAGAATTATATCTTAATTATAAAAAAGGCTTAAAGCCAAATTATGGTTGATGCACAGATAAAATAGATTTGTGAAGATACTTATTTAACATCGATTAGTTGATGTTTTATCTATCTGACATATAGTAAGATTTGTTAATTCAAGGGCGTAGATAAGGTGCTAACGTCCAAGTCCTGGGGTAAATCGAATATTATATTCACTGCTTTGACGGTTAGATTTTTGGATTCGCAAGTTTATTTCAGTGGCATCGCCATGTTTGGTGGTCTTTTGTGTTTTCAAAATTAAAGGTGAATTTCTAATCTAAGTGCACTTTAGATCAGATAAGTTTAGGTACTAGACAAGTGTCAAATTAAAAACTTACGCTTCATTGATGATAATTTTTAATCGTGCATGTATTAAATCATAAACACAATGGCGTCTAGAGATAACTGAAATATTGAAACGTTGGGTTTATTTTAGTGAAATTTGATTAAAATAACCATACCATCGTTCTTGATACATGCAGAGGTAAGGAAGCAAATGCACTTTCTTTGGATGACTTTATTTCTGATATATTCATGGGGATCCTGGACCGGGCATAAAACAGTCTTTATCTGTTTTGGTCTTATTTCTTTCGTTTCTCCAATTATATATGACTCGATCTCAGTTCTGATTCACTGCAATTTAGCACGCTGAATATGAAGTGTTATTCAGTTAAAACTGGTTTCCCTCTTTTCTCTTTTCTTATACATTCCAACCAAGAAGTTTGCCCCATTCGGCAATTTTTTTTAATTGCCTTCATGTGGTGTGACTTATTCAACGCCATTTATCTCTTTTATGAAGGTATTTATGGTTGGTTCTGTTGCTGGTGTGTTAACCCAAAATTCCACGAAAACCACACCATGAAAAAGTCTCATGTTGGATCGGATTATAGGATTAACTCTCCCGAGAACGTCCATTAGGATAACTGTTTCCGCGTTATCGTGTGATTTATTATTGACCATGCCAATTGAATTTATATGTACCTACTATTCATTATGCCTGTAGAAACAGGACTAGTTTTAAATAAATGTTATGTTACTGATCGAGGAACGGAAGGTTTAGTACCAAGCTTCCACATACCAAAATCTTTTAAAAAGAAACTGGTATACATCCCTTGTGCTTGGCTATCCGTATTACTGTGACCAAAATACCTTGTGTCCGTATTACTGTGACCAAAATACCCTGTGTCCGTATTACTGTGACCATATTTCCGGTAACCAAATTTCCTGTGACCAACTTACCTACATCCGAGATATGGAATCAAATAAAGATCACTAAAACGTGGTAGAATTGTACGGCCAAGCAGTTCTGAAAATATTTGTTAAAGATTGACGAGCGGTCGCCAAAAGAGTCTTCGATTTGATCATTATCTATTTTTGGAAGTTTTTGACTGTCCCGAAAGGTGTTTCCATAGCAGAAACTGGATAGATAGCTTGCCAGGCAAGGTAAACATACGTCCACAAAGCAGCTTTGTTACATAATGATTCATCTGTCAAGTTTCTATGCAATACTCAAAAGTAATCAACTCCTTACTCAAGATCGTATCAATTCCAAATATCACACAAAGTTTCAAATGGAATGAAAAATGGACTCTATTTAGCACATGAACAATTTGTTTTTAGTCAAATGCAAACCTTTCCAATATATCAAATATATAAATGATCACACCAAATTTTATGCGTTTTATGCGTTTTTAACTCAAAAACAGTTCATTGAAAAATCGTAAAAATCAAACTTGACAGAGATCTTAACAATATTCCAATGCTCACACCAAGTTTCATCAAAATCAGATGAAAATTGTACCTTCTATAGTGCTAATTGTGCTACTGTTCTAATGTTGACGGACGGACCTACGGACAGGGGCGACGGCAATGATTCACTGGCAACTCTAAATTGATATTTTCGACAAAATTCACCTTCTCTGGAACAACCAATTTACAGGTTACACGATTTCATCGTTTTTGTCAAGATTTACTTAAAAGGATTGTTTTTGGAAAACGAGCAAGAATCAGCTTGTTAGAATGATATAAGTTTTTAACCTATTCGGGTGCATTTTGATATTGGCAGTATTTCTAAAGATTTCCAAGGTGTTTCAATAAACGTTTCTAATCTTATTGCCCACGTGAATATGCATCGAAATTCATAAATAGCTATATTATTAAGTTTTTGAATGCTTCTTATGAAACGAAGCACGTTTCTGTGGATTGATCAGGTCTTCCCCGAAATCTTAACTTGTGATAGTATCATAAACAACTTTTCCTCTTGGCACAGCAGTCACTGTTTTGGCGGCAATGCAAATAAAACCCTGGATGAAACATGAGAATTTTTATTTCGAATACAATTTATTATGTATATTATATTTATAAGCTTACAAAAAGAAAAATAGCACTAAATACAGTTCAAGACTTTCAGGAGTACTAGGGCTATAAAGGAATACTGAGTAATATAAGTTAATTAGGTTTGCAACTAAAGTTGTTGTACTGCGCGAAGGCCAACATAATGCTGATGTTTCGAAATGACGTACGCGAAAAAATAATTATGAGGGCACAAAAGAGTAGGCCCTAGGTACGTAATTTATAACATTCTAGTTCAATGTAGTCAACAACCAAATTTGGTATATGTTCGGTTTCAGAATTCAGAAGCAACCGAGATACACTTTGCAAACGCTATGATTGTGCCAGTTTATTCCAGCGCTGTACACACAGTTTTCTTTTTTGATGATGTTTATCTTCTTATATAAAATTGCTATATTTTTGGCTAAGGAACATGTGTTTCCTGTATATATATATACATGTGCAGAAATTCAACAAAGTTTAAAAGTGCTGACATAAATTACTAACAATAAGCTTTTTTAACTTATAATACCACCTTTTAGAAATAGAATGGACATACAATTTAAGTCTCAAACTTGGTCAAATCGAGTATTCGAATATTCATAGTTGGACTTACCTGGTGCCATAACTAAAGAATAGAATCACTATATCAATTAAACTAAATAATTATTGAAACACGCTTCTAAGCATGTTTCAAAATTACTTGGCTTAATGATTTATTACTTTTATGGTTTATGGACTTATAGAGGGATTCTGTGGTGTAGTTATGACGCCCGGGAAGTCCACTCATTTTAACCAAGTTAAACAAATTCTGTTTTTCGGTCATCCTCAGAGGTAGTATACCTTTAAATGTCTCTGAAGAGTTCAACAACCTTTCAATTCATAGTAATAACAATAATCGTACCAGTACAAAATGTGGGCTCTCTATCTGAAAAAATATCTCAAAAATACCATTTACAGTCTAGTAAAAATAGTTTTTCCAAACATAAACATGGGCAGTCCACTTCTTTTTGGTAGATTAAGCAGTAATTGAGCCAGATTACATTACAATTTACCTAAAAGGTGGACTGCTCCTTGGTCTAGATGTGCATAAATACCCCAGCTAAATTTTATTTATGTGTCCATTCATCATACTGATGCAATATCCAATGATGTTAGTAAGTACTTTCTTTTAGACAATACTAGTAAATGCCAAAGATCCAATAAATATTACTTAAAATACTAAATATTAAATCAAACTGTTTAGAAATCTATCCAGCCCACTTATGCAATCTATAAATGGTCAATTTCTATGTGATTTAATCAAATTAATATTTTAGAAAAAAGTTAAGTCTTGTTTATTAACTTAATCTACAATCATTCCCAATGTCCATTTATAGCCCTAAAGTTCACAAAAAAGTATGGAAAACTTCATGGATTCTGTGGAACACCTTGTAGGTTACCCTTTTCCTTTTTTTAAACCTAAATTATGATAGTTAAACTATTGAAAACTATTGATCAAAATCTAAAACTATCTGACTATCAATATTATTAGATTACAGGTAAATGAAACCAAATTAAAGGGATTGTAAAGAGAATTTCTATATTTCTATTTTTTAAATATAAGGTTTTTTAAATTTTGTGTATAGGGATAGCATCAATTTGCAATCAGACATCTGTAGTTCCTGCAATTCAACTAAAACAAAGCTTTGATGACATCAAATGACTTCATCAAACACTTATTTTTTGTGGAATTACAGGAACCACAGAAGTCAGATTGCAAATTGGAATGGTGCAAATTGATGCTATCCCTACACACAAAATTTAATAAACCTCTTTTCTTTACAATCCCTTTAGCAACAGTTCAAAAATCCTGACCAAAACAATCAAAATTTACCTGTCTATAACAAAACTGTCATCTAATTTAACAAACATTTCTCTTTTACATACTCCATATTGCTTTAAACTGACACAAATCAATCTTAACAAAGTATAAAACTATCAATCCTATCAAACTATTAGATAATTTAAACTCTGTTTAACTGACAAATAAACATCCTATCAAACTTTCCCCACCATTTCTAATAAACTGTCAGACTATCATTCCTATCAATCTGACAATAATTCTTATCAAATTGTCAAACAATATTTCTTACCAATCTTTCAGACATATATTCCTATCAAACTGTCAGACAATCATTCTTACCAGCCTTTCAGACATATATTCCTATCAAACTGTCAGACAATAATTCTTACCAGCCTTTCAGACATATATTCCTACAAAACTGTCAGACAATAATTCCTATAAAACTGTCAGACAATAATTCCTATAAAACTGTCAGACAAGTATTCCTACCAATCAGTCAGTTTTTCATACCAATAACAACCGTCAGATAACCATTACTATAAACTGTCAGACAATCATTCCTATCAATCTGTCAGTCCATGATTCTTTCCATTTATCAGACAATTATCCCTAACAACTGTCAATCATTACTACCAATCTGTCAGAATATCATTTCTAACAAACTGTCAGACAATCATTACTACCAAAAGACTTTCATTCCTATCAAACTGTCATATAATCATTACTACCAAATTGTCAGACAAATAACTAATCATGAAAGAGTGTCAATGCTCTGACACCATCACATATGCTATCAACCATAAACCATAAAAAGTAAGATGGTTAACAAAGCTCTCACAATCAATTTACAAATGTATAAGCCCATTTCTAACAATTAACAATTCTATTTTGTACAATATCACAATAATTTGAAATACCACCAAGTTTAGTTCACTACTAAACATTCCTGCTATTTTTGTAATGCTGGCACTATAAATCATAACACCATGAAACAACATGCCAAGAATCAAATTGATACAAAGTACATGACTGAATCTTGAGTTCTCTGTCAAGACAACTTTATTGAGAAATTTCTTTTAGAACCTTCCTATCCAGTTAAACATTTATTCTCATATCACTGAAAGCTTTGATTAGAATTCTATATATATATATGCATAGACTAGCCTCTACAATAATA
>NW_008706795.1:461033-597448 GCF_000327385.1 Lottia gigantea
GCATTCAAATTGTTAACAGAATTTGTACTGGTATATGCTAAGTTACTTTAAAAACAACTTTACAAACACAGAAACATACCTTTCTTTACTGATGTCCATAACTGATCTTTATTGGAACATTTTTCAAAGTTTGATGGTAAACGTACATGTCCTGAACAGACATACCAAAACAATATACCAAAAGCATAAACATCTACACTGTTATCATAATGTCCACTGAATAGTTCCGGTGCCATGTGTATTGGTGTTCCTGAAAGTACCAGTAGATTATAACATTTTCTTTATAGTTGAAGTTTTCCTCTGGTCTTAAACTTATCCTTGTAAAATTTGGTCCAAAATAAGGTCCCCAGCACTGGCATTTTACAGATAATACATCATTTCAGTACAAAGACATTGTCTGGAGCATTTGGCAGTTGTAACAAGAATTATACTATATAAGTATGATCTGACAAAGTGACTGAGTGTATAACTAAGGTGTAATGGACTGACAAAGTGACTGAGTGTACAACTAGGGTGCAATGGACTGACAAAGTGACTGAATGTATTACTAGAGGGTAATGGACTGACAAAGCGACTGAGTGTATAAATAGGATGTAATGGACTGACAAAGTGACTGAGTGTATAACTAGGGTGTAATAGACTGACAAAGTGACTGAGTGTATAAATAGGATGTAATGGTCTGACAAAGTGACTGAGTGTATTACTAGGGTGTAATAGACTGACAAAGTGACTGAGTGTATAAATAGGATGTAATGGACTGACAAAGTGACTGAGTGTATAACCAGGGTGTAATAGACTGACAAAGTGATAGAGTGTATAAATAGGATGTAATGGACTGACAAATTGACTGAGTGTGAACTAGGGTGTGATGGACTGACTGTTCAATACTTACCTACAATACTACCACTCATCATAGCTTCTGGTTTACAAAAACCAAGATCTGTTATTTTACCACGGTTATGTTCATCTAACTATAAATATTATAAGATTTAACCGACAAGAGTACATTGAAAGAACCATAAGGTGTAAATTATGGTAAAAAAGAAAAAAGCAGCCAGTTTGTAAAAAGAACTTAAGTTCACAAGATCCTTTCTACCGACCGATCCTTTGTCAAACCTATTGGCTTTGGACTTTGCTGGGTTATCCATACTTATTTACAGCTAGATTGGAATAATGAGGAAAGATTATTTATCTAGGTTAGTCTAGTCTAGGATACTAGACTTCCATATGCTGAGTGAGATTTGAGCCCCAGATCACCATTTTCTAGAGGTAACAAAAGTACAGTACTAGCTTCTTTAATAACTACGCACATAACCTTTCAAGATAGCTTGCCAGGCAAGGTAATATACGCCCACTGGCAGCTTTGATTTTGAATAAAAATATTTAGCAGTACAGTAACAATCACCAGTATGAAAAATTCAACCTTCAGTTATACACTTCATTTGAACTCTTTAGGGCGATACTGAATAATATTGAGTATGAGTTACTGCCCTTGTTCTTGAAAACATGTTCAATCTTTAGCTCGTGAAAACTCTAGAAGACAAATATTCAATCTTCAGCGCGAGAATCATGCCTTCTACAGTTTCTACGAGCTACAAATTGAACTATTTTCAAGAACAAGGGCAATAACTCATATTAAATATTTTTCGATTTTATCGATTTTCAATAGGGTTCATCCTCATCAAGATTTCAGCAAGTTTTGTCAATATCCATTAAGAATTGTGACTTGTAGAGTGCTTTTTACCAAGTTTTGTCAAAATCCAGCAACAATCATGCCTTATAGTGTTTACAAGCTAAAAATTAACACGTTTTCAAGAACAAGGGCATTAACGCATACTAAATATTTTCCAATTTTTCTGATTTTCAATAGGGTTCATCCTTGGGTGATTATGAACACTAACATAAAGTTTAGTCAAAATCCATCAAGAATTGTGCCTTCTAGAGTGTTTACGAGCTAAAAATTGAACGTATTTTCAAGAACAAGGGCAATAACTCATACTTAATATTTTTCGATTCTTCTGATTTTGAATAGGGTTCATCCTTGGGTGATTACAAACACTCATAAATATAAACCAAATGATTTAACCTGTGTTTAACTGAGAAGCGAAGTGTAGACATAAGAAGATCGCATTGCGTGCAGGTAACATGTCTTTTTAGGTTCTGTTATATATAGTGTTCGAATGATAATTATTTCATCAATTTGAAAGTCCGCTTAATGGGACATAAACATCTTTTCTTGAAAAAAAAATTTAAAATCTGTAATCTCTATAATATAAAAAGCATACCATACCAAGGTCATTATTTTTGTCAAAATTTGTCCCATGAACATATTAATGATAATACGATATAATCTTGCCTGAGAGAAATCACCATGGAATACCTTGTAAGTGACAATAGTCACTTTTTTTTAATTTTATAAGAATCAAAGGTCATATATATAAAATTTTAGAAATATTAAAACAGAACCTAAAAAATCTTGTTGTTACTCAGAGTTTCATGCTATGTGGTCTTCAGACAACTGACCTACTTTCAGAACATTTACAGAAATAGAAAGTGAAATTTCTAGTTTTGAAGGGATTATATGATTTTAGTATACTTCTAGTACTATTCTGACGGCTATTAACATATATTCAAGACTTTAATCAACCCTCAAAACTGTTAAACATAAATTGAATCACTATAAATCTTGCAATAAACATTTAAAATATCTTATATTAATGGTATCTCTAAGATAATGAAAAATGATAAATCAAACTGCCTTTAACAATTAATTCTATGTTTTTTTTTAATTCAGCAAACAAAATAGAAAAATAAGTGGAATAAAATGATATTTCAGCAAAAAATAAAAGAAAAATAAATGGAATTAAATGACAATGCAGCAAACAAAATTGAAAATTAAGTAGAATAAAATCATAAATAAACCACCATAGAATGCCCCTTTAAATAAAGTAACTTACTAGAACATTTTTAAGTTTGATGTCTCTATGGACTAATCCCTGTCCATGTAAAAATCGAATTCCTTCACCAACATCCATAGACACTTGTAATCTGCAATCATAGATTAAAAATCAAAACTTCATTGATTCGGATAATCCAAAAGGAATTTGATGAAATTGGATAGTTGCATAAGCCTACTCTTTTTCATTTAAGTGATCTTTGATTGGTACAACCTGTTGCCATTGTCCTTAAAACCAGAAAAGGTATTAGGAGCAAGCCAAAAACCACAATCAGGTACATTGCAATAGCCATACTTACCTACTGGTCCAGTCCAGTCCTAACTGTATAGCAGTGTAGAGATCTTTCTGTAATCTGTCCATTATCAATAGAACAGCAGGTGTGGTTCCACCTCCATACAGATAATCTATAACAGATCCTCGTAGAGCAACAATCCTTTCATGCTCCGGAATATTCCTGAAAATGGAACACAAATGATCTAATGTAGATCAGGTCTGGGGTAATTTTATTCTGTTACTGTGATCAATTGTAATCGATTTTAAGATTCAAATTTGAATATAATCAGATTTGTATTCGAGTATTTTTTCAATTACATGTAGTGTAATTGTAATAGATTATATCCACAAAGAAGCTGTAATCATGATAACTTTAAGAATTTTTTTTTTTTTATTTATTTATTATCAACTAACTGTTATTAAGAAAATAGGTATGTCCTAACCCTTAATGAAAGTATAAAACATACTTGTTATAGAAAAATTCCAAAGCTAAATCATTCCAATGTTTTTCATCTGGTGGTACCACTGATTTAATAGCACAAGGATGTCGTCCGGCCCACTTCTCACAAGCATATACTACACCATACTGTCCTCTACCAATCTCTCTACCCATCTGAGGCATACCTTCAATACACATAGACAAAACAGAGTAATGGCAGCTCATGACATATATTTATCACAAAACAAGAGTACTGGAAGCTCATGACATACATCTATCACAAAACAAGAATAATGGAAGCTCATGACATACATCTATCACAAAACAGAGTAATGGAAGCTCATGATATATATTTATCACAAAACAAGAGTACTGGAAGCTCATGACATACATCTATCACAAAACAAGAATAATGGAAGCTCATGACATACATCTATCACAAAACAAGAATAATGGAAGCTCATGACATACATCTATCACAAAACAGAGTAATGGAAGCTCATGATATACATCTATCACAAAACAGAGTAATGGAAGCTCATGACATATATTTATCACAAAACAAGAGTACTGGAAGCTCATGACATATATTTATCACAAAACAAGAGTACTGGAAGCTCATGACATACATCTATCACAAAACAAGAATAATGGAAGCTCATGACATACATCTATCACAAAACAGAGTAATGGAAGCTCATGATATATATTTATCACAAAACAAGAGTACTGGAAGCTCATGACATACATCTATCACAAAACAAGAATAATGGAAGCTCATGACATACATCTATCACAAAACAGAGTAATGGAAGCTCATGATATATATTTATCACAAAACAAGAGTAATGGAAGCTCATGACTTACATATATCACAAAACAAAAGTAAATTGTTACGGTACCTACCATGTAAAACATGATCCTTTAAAGATGTACTTTCTAAGGCTAACTTAGACACTTTAGGAGCATGAACTTTTCTTAGTTTAATTCTTTGGTCCTCTATTTTATCTAATCTACCAGTATGGCGTTGATCTAACTGTTTCAAGGCTGCACCAAATGATTCGTGTGATTTTTGCAGTCTGTCTTTAATTTGTCCAGCAATACTTTTAGCAAGTCTGAAAGAAAATATCATTTAATAGGCATGTTATAACATTTATCTATTATAACTTTATAAACAATTTCTGATTTATATTCATCCAATGAGAATCATTTTAGCCAGAAAATGTTCAGGACTGTGAAATTTAAAGGACTAAAAGCCCCAGAATATAGTGCTGGACAATAAACCTGTATTAGATAAATACCGGTATAGTAATTTATATTGTTAATAATATCACCTGATATCGAAATATTGCTATATTATGATATATGATAGTTATCATGAAATTTAAATCAAGAAGCTGTCTAATGAAATTGTGCCATTCACCTTGCTTCACTTAGACTATTTAACATGTCAGATGCCACCGTTTTCTTCCACTCATCATCAATTTTAGGAGGTGCATTCCATGGCATTGATCGTACTAGCTATAATGAATAAACAATATTCAAAATATATTTAATAATTATAGTTATTTGACCAATTGTAAATTTTTTAGTTAAGCTAATAAGTAATACAAATTTATGCCTTCAACTACATGTGTGTCCAGAATTATCTGAATTTAAATGTTATATTAACAAATCGTTTTTTATAGCCATATAAAGAAGAGACATAAAGTGAAAGTGAAGACCCAAATGAACCTCTGAAAAGAGCGAACCATGGTCTTTAATGTATACTAAGTTTGATTGCTGTGGCATACCTCCTCCTGAGTCAGCCAATAAACTTTTCAGCCCCTCCTCGTATTTGAATGTAATTTTACCTGTTTCATTCGATCTAGTAAAACTTTAATTAAAGATGAACTAGATCTGACTGTAATTTCAACTTGATATGCTGCATTCAAAATCTGAAATAGAACAATTTAGTTACTTACATACCAGTCTAAAAGCAGAGTTAAAACTGTATGTAATGATGAAAACTTTTGAAAACTTACTTTTAGTAAATGTTATAAACAAATGTAATTAATGTAATAATGAGCGATCACTACCTCTATTGACATTATCATGACTGATTATACAATGTATAAATCTGTATACATTGGGAGAAATAATTCTTTAACAATTCTTGTTATTTTGGAAACTGGTGCATACTTCTCAGTTTTTCATCATTGACAAATTGAGTAATAATTCTACGCATAGTTTTACAAAATTATCTCAAATAAACACCATGAATCAATTGGAATCTAGATTAAAAGATGTTTATAATATTATTTACCTGTTTTAGGGCATCTGTTGTTTTAGCCTCTTCTGAATTTTCTCTTTCACATTCTAAACTTTCTAGACATCTTGTCAAGGTACCTGTTGGAGAATACAATTCAACAACTTCATTTGGTTTCTACAGCACAATAACACACATTCAACTTTGTTTTTAAATGCTCAATTTCTGACTCAGGACTTAAAGGATAGCCCTTTAACAGCTTCAAGTGAGTCATAAACCAAGACCTTCACTGTCATACCATGCATGAATTCTTCCAATAGAAAAACAGCTAACACTTCAATTCAGCAATCTTTTCGATACCTCTTCAATAATAATGTACAATCTGAACAATGTTGTTACATATTGCTAATATAAAAGTTGCTATTGAAGGACATGACAATAGCAAGTTTGCCAACCCATTGAATGGGAGAACCTCATTTATTTTGTTAATACATTAAAGGGACAGATTTCCCATCCTCTTGACAAATTATACTTTAGTCTCAAAAATGGGAATTTAGCTAATCAGTAATGCTGTACGCAGCTCAACGTCGAAACTTTAGCCTTCAAATCATGTTTGAGTCTAGAATTATCAGCGTCTAAATGTTATCTCTTGAGATTGTACCATACATATAGAAAGGACATCTATATAGAAATGGAAAGTGAAATTTCTAGTTTGGGTATTTTTGAAAGCATTATGCCATTTTTTGTACATTTCTAGTACTTTTGGAGATTAATTTATACATATATTCAAGAGCCAAATATAAACCCCTGAAAATGGCAAACCTGTCCCTTTAAATCTTGATTGATGAAAATAAAAAAACTTACCCGTATAAGAATCTCGTAATAAATTAACAGAACTAATGAGTTTGCCTGCTATATTATGGTTTAATTTATTTAGAACTAGCTCCTGTATCTGACCAGTACATATCTTTAACCCTTTAATAGTGTTAATTTTACCATCATCGTCTATATCAACACCTACAATATATCACATCAATATATCATATCAGTATATCACTTTGATAATTTAAATCAATATATCACATCAATATATCATATCAATATATCATATCAATATATCATAGCATATCAATATATCACATCATATCAATATATCACATCAATACATCATATCAATATATCAGACCAATATATCATGTCAATACATGTGTATCAGACCAATATATCGCATCAATATATCATATCAATATATTATATCAATATATCAGACCAAAATATCACATCAATATATCATATCAATATATCACTTAGATATTTTACATCAATATATCACATCATATCAATATATCACATCATATCAATATATCACATTGTTATTTTACATCAATATATCAGACCAATGTATCACATTGATATTTTACATCAATATTTCAATATATCATATCAATATATCATATCAATAGGGTTAGTATGATTTACAAATGTTTACTTTTGGGGTTTTTATTTGGGTTTACTACACTCTTCTATGATCTGATGAAATTGTCATGCAATGCTATTCATATTAACTAAAATATTCAACCTATCATTCGATCAAATGACTTCAAAAGTAATCTAGTCAACTGAAATTTGTTCATATAGTGTTAGAAACTGTTTTGTGAAAGCAAATGAAAAAGAAAACATATGGAACATCTTAAGATGTATACTAATAATCATATCAAATTAATATCAACATCGGCTGCAAATCGTCAATTCATTTAAAAAAAAGTGTAACAAGACATTCAAGGTAAAGTTAGTTTCATATAACACTTCTTGTATGGTCTATA
The DNA here is from genome assembly GCF_000327385.1 of Lottia gigantea. Taxonomy (NCBI): domain Eukaryota; kingdom Metazoa; phylum Mollusca; class Gastropoda; family Lottiidae; genus Lottia; species Lottia gigantea. Next base: position 468,774 of record NW_008706795.1, read on the forward strand.
GTTTGTATCTGGGAAATATTGTGATTCATATGAATGGTTTTTTTGGTTGAAAGCTGTTATTATTGCATGCCTATATTTTAAGCTAAATTAGTTTTAAAAACATGTTACATGGGTGTGAGGAAAATAAAACATTTGTTCAAGTGTAACTATAATGTTATCTTTTCTGAGTCATGAATTTTTTTTCTATTAATTTATTACTTAATAATATAAAATGCAGATTTCATATTATCATAATTTTTTATTTAGTATGGTTCTCTATTCCCTATATATTTCCTTTCCCATTTGATTAAATAGACGTTATAAAACTTTAACAATTCTGTGAGCTTGTTAATTTTAGAAATTGAAGGATTATATTCCTTTGAAGCACAAAAAATGTGTTGAACCTTTCCAAGAGGCTAGTTTTATACTAGACCAAGTTTTGAAATAACCTAAATATATCATATAATGTTTAAAAATATAGGAAGAGGAAAAATACTGAAAATTAAGGAAGCTATTTCACTATATCAGACTACAATAAAGTCAAGTCTTTAAATGGCATTTAGCATTATAATATAAACACAGCTTTATTGAACAACAATCATTGGTTAAAGTTTCATGCAACGTTTCAATGTGCTTCTTATTTACCTTAGGGCAACAGAAAACATTGAAATGTTGTATAAACTTTAACCAATGATTGTTATTGTTCCTTTAGCTGTGTCTTTATATTATATACATTAAAATTCAACAATTTTAGATGTCAATTTGACCTGAATGATGTATGCTAATTAGATGCCAGGTCATTCTGATGTCATCAAAATCTACTACTATATTTGATATAACCTAATTAACAGTTAACATCTACACTACATAGGCCAGTGACTTAACTTTTAACAGACGTGGGTGGGGTTGCTGACAACAACTTTGCTTTCTCATTGTTATAAAATAAGATTATTATGTTGTAATATTCATTATCTTCATACTGAAATACAATACCTTTTATTTCTATCTACATTCTATAATTCCAGTTCTTGAGCTATGATTAAGGTGTTTAACTCTTAATAGCTGTTTCCTAATTTCTAATGTCTAGTTTCAATTATTATTTCTTCAATAAGTTCAAATCAAACATTAAGTCTACTAAGAATTGTGCAAAATGACAAATTATAACATCCATTTTTAAAATATTGACAATACAGAATGAAATAATGAGGTGTTAAAGAGATTGTAAAGAGGTTTTCTAAATTTTGTATTTGTATCAGGGACACTGATAGCATCAATTTGCAACATTCCAATTTTCTAGCAGACACCTGTGGTTGCTGCAATACCACTAAAACTAAGCCTTTTATGAAGTCACGATCGCAAAAGCTGTTATTGATTATGAGGACCTTTGAGTTAATGATGTCATTAAACATTTGCAGAAAGCTATGACGTTTGATTGAAATCGGTGCTAAGAGAGTCCCTGGTACACATATAATGGTTAGAAAACAATCTTTAAAAACACTTTAAATGAGAGAAGAATGCAGTAATAAGGTTTTGATATGGTTATAATAATTTAATATGAATTAATCTTAGATATAATTGATAAGCTTGAACTTATCAAAATCAATTGCTTAATTTTTTGGGCCTATTGGCAGTTTTGCCCTCTCATGGATCGTTTATTTCAATATGATAAATCAATTATAGTTTTTTATGGCATAATCATCTCAACTTCATGGTGGTAATTTTTTTTCACTGGACTAGGTCAAGGCAAACTGGTCATACCATATTTACACTTTCTATATAACCTCCTTTATAAATCATACTTGAACTTTTCACTCTTGTGGTTTTCAGTTTTCTTTACAAAGGTCAGAAAAGATTGCATAACTTTTTGGCTGATAAAATTTGGAGATAATTACTTGTTTGTACTCTAATAGAAAATTTTCTTGAACATTTTACAGCCTGATACCTGACAGCATTAATTCAAGTCGCACATATATTATGTCAAAATTTCACAAAACCTCTTTCATTAAAATGTCTTAAAGAGATTGTAAAGAGTTTTTCTAAACTTTTTATCAGAGACACTGATAGCATCATAACATTATTCAGGTCTCTGACCTTTGAAGGTCTTGAAATTCCACTTAAACCAAGTTTAAGGCTCTTAGTTATTATTTTCAACTGAAGTGATTGTGAAGTTAAACATTTCTATCATTACAAATAAAACAATTGAAACATTCCATGCAAATTAAATTTGTCCAAATGTGGTATCAATTTTTGATACATCTCATGGAGTATATGAGTGTTTTTGTTGATTAACAGGTGAATGTTTTAAACCACCAGATATCACTGTAACGTTTACTTTAAAACCTGTATCACATCTACTATCAGTTGTTGTTATCTGGTTATCGTTTATTGACCCACTATCATCAAATTAATTTCCTAATCCTTTTCATGGGGTAATATTATACAGGTCTTCAGATAAAGAATTAGGTCAGTCTAGACACTTAAAAAGGTGTACCTGAAGAGCCATTTGAATACTTTAATCAATATCCACACTTCATTTTCAGAATGTCAAAAATCAATATTTTAGCCTTATAAAAAGTCAAATAATTCACATTTTCCTGGTGAAAAGGAAGGATTGAATATTCAAATCACAGTAATCCTTCAATTCAAATTTATTGCAATGTAAACAAATTCCTGTAACTTGTTCTTTATATCTAATAATAACTCATACTTGTTTTATATCTAATAATAACTCATACTTGTTTTATATTTCATAATAACTCATACTTGTTTTATATTTCATAATAACTCATACTTGTTTTATATTTAATAATAACTCATACTTGTTTTATATTTCATAATAACTCATACTTGTTTTATATTTCATAATAACTCATACTTGTTTTATATTTAATAATAACTCATACTTGTTTTTATATTTGATAATAACTCATACTTGTTTTATATTTGATAATAACTCATACTTGTTTTATATTTAATAATAACTCATACTTGTTTTTATATTTGATAATAACTCATACTTGTTTTATATTTCATAATAACTCATACTTGTTTTATATTTAATAATAACTCATACTTGTTTTTATATTTGATAATAACTCATACTTGTTTTATATTTCATAATAACTCATACTTGTTTTATATTTAATAATAACTCATACTTGTTTTTATATTTGATAATAACTCATACTTGTTTTTATATTCAATAATAACTCATAACTTATACTAGTTTTTATATCTAATAATAACTCATACTTGTTTTATATCTAATAATAACTCATACTTGTTTTATATTTAATAATAACTCATACTTGTTTTATATCTAATAATAACTCATACTTGTTTTATATCTAATAATAACTCATACTTGTTTTATATCTAATAATAACTCATACTTGTTTTATATTTAATTATAACTCATACTAGTTTTTATTTTTAATAATAACTCATACTTATTCTATCTTTCACATTAATGTGTGGGCGTATAAAAACTGACTCTTTTACTTACCAATAAAATCATATTCCATGGCTTGTTCTACTAATTCATTATGCATTGAACTTATTGTCTCTGATATCAACACTTTAACATCCTCTAACTTAGACACAGAAATCTGTAACAATGACTTATATAGTTCTTCCTCCTTTTCACGAGCGAATTCCAACTTCTTGGGTGTAATTAGTATGTCCCTCGCCATATCAAATGCTGATAGTATAAACATGTTCAAACATCTATTATGAGAATTATTTAAAACAGTAGCCGCATTGACTAGAAAACGCTTCAAAATTTGTCTTGTAAAAGAGGAAAACTTCTGTGGAAATTTTTGAAATTGTTCGATTAATATGCTTTGCACTTCATAATAGTCTTGATTTAAATTCCGTCTAGATAATGACTGCAAGGAGTCTGTAGAGTCTCTGGTAAGTTTGTATAAGTATCCTAGTTGTGTGAGTTGTTCCCTGGCACTATTGTGATTTGAAAGATGTGGCAGACTAGAAGATCGTCCGGACGTTTGTAATTTTGAATCTGACAACTGAAAGTTTAGACTCGAACGACCAGGTACATCAGGTGCCCCATCTGGAGGATCTGTATCAACTGTTTTAGAACCTGGAGGAGGAACTCGAACAAAGCACACAGGTTGAAAATTTGTCATTTTGGCTAAATCACTTAGTTCTTCAATATCCTGAAATATAAAAGATAAAAGGGTGTGTTGAAGTCAACAGGTAAAACTTGGCTTTTGAATTCAAAGCTACAACTTACTCTGTATTATTTTGTGAAATACTAATTGTACAATTGGGCATCTAATTAGGTCTTAAATTTTCATCTTAAGCTATCAAAGAAATCATTACAATTTTTTAAGTGTATCAGAGACACTCAAAGCTTTGGTTTGCTCCTTTCCAATATTCCGTTAGATATGGGCATTTCCAACTCTAAAAACATTTTTAAGTAAAGGATCTTGACATGTTTTCAGATAAGAAAAAGCCTACCTTGTCATGGAGTTGTTCGGTAACAAAACCGTAAATAAGTACCGGCATAACATTTTCCATACAGGCCTTAAGACATTCTTCAGCAGTTTCATCTCGAGATGGAGACATGACCAAAGTTGATCCAAATCGAAGCAAAGGATGATTCAAAGAAACTTCTAATACAGCAGAATCTTTAGCATAGTCATCTTTGTCCTTAGCATCAAGCTCTAGGTCTTGTCTTGGAATAGTCTTCCAGGGATTGTTATATGCTTCGAGATTGTCCACCAGGTCGTAATCATCAGGAAGGGCCAGACTGACAGATTGTGTTTCACCATGTTTAAATCTCACCATTCGATACTGAACACTGTTATCTAGTAATGGTAGAATTTGTAATGAAAATAGCTCATTAACAATTCGAGATTTAGCATAAGGAGTCTGTCCCACTACAACTATAGTCTGAGATTTTTCTATCACTGACAAAATTTCTGTTTCTTCTTCTTTCAGTAATTCGGCAGTAACAATTTGAGCTGAAATAAATATATAATATATAGATTTTCTGTTTTCAGATAATATAAGGTACACATTGACTAGGAGGTGAATGCAAATTAATCCCCTGAGGCTGGTCACAGCATGGCTGAAATCATGACTTGCTCAAGACTTGAATAGCCCAGGATTTAACCAACAGAAGGGGATTAAATCCCCATAGACCAGCAAGAATGTGTCTGATGAATTCATCTGACAATATCCAAATGTTAATTTCTTAGTAAAATTCCTTCATAGCCTCATCATAGGATAATAATTTAATAGGATACCAAGACTTATTCTACATGTCTTTGAATAGAACTCCCCCTAGACTGTAGGCTTCAATTTTTATTCATGTTACAAAGAAAGATATTTTTTGTTTACTTGAACATTGAAACATATTCAATTGCCTTAATTTAAGTATTTGATTTGTGGCATTCAAGCTAACTTAACAACATTTTACAACTTTGCCAACACAAGGAATTAAAGAGTATTATTATCATTTATTACAATTATCATTATTTCCACTCAATATAATATCTAAGTAGGCCATACAATTTATTTGTATTTTAAGCTTATTACACAAAAACATATAAAGTACCGTATGATGTTGATTATAACAAAGCTAGAAAATATAAGCGTTTGCTTTTATCACTAAGGATCAATCTGAGATCATCACATTTACGTCGATTGATTTCCTCCTATTAGATCAAGTCTGTTATGGCATTATGGTACCGCACTTAAATAAATAACTCTCGTCTTTATCAACCTAAAAGGCAATGTTAGACTTTCAGAGTGGTATTTTGGAGTTGAGTTTTGCATTCATACAAATATGATCAGTAAAAATGTGAGTCTGTTAACATGGCCTGTGGTCCGACACTAATGACTAAGCCTTTCTGTCAGTGTTTGTACTTAAGGCAATTGGTTTTCCAACCTTTTTAAAGAAGAAGGCTGCGCAAAATTTAATTTTCAAGTACAATTTTATCAATATCATGCTCTGGTCAAGGTATTTATCTGTTTGCCTTGTTTTGTTTACATTTGATCATTATAGGCCTAGTTGATGATTAGCGTAGTTAGCACTTACTTCCATTATATTGTCCCGAATTATTGATGTCAGCAAAACTTTTTTTAGTATCCTCCAAGATATCATAAAGGCGTTGCGAGTGTCCACAAAATCGGTGGAGTTCGCTAGCCAAAGAATTGGTCATTTTGATCTCATCTGAACAGACTTTCAGTGGCACTGATTGAAGTCGGAAAGGAAAACAACAATCTATAAATAGATAAGCTCGTCGAGTATCTGTCGCGAGTAACGAGTTCACAGTGAGGTCAAAAAGTGATTTATTTCCCCTAAAATCCTCTCAAGAGGGACTCAAAAGCAATTATTTTCCCGATAGGAGATTTAAAAGGTTATGAGTGGAGGATGAATGACTGTTTTATAAAAATTGTTTTTAATTTATTCTTCAATGTCATTCTGTGCATTTCTTGAGTCAGGATATCTCCGTTTTGACCATCTCTAGGGTCTTTTGACATAAACTTCGGACCATTTTGACTACTTCCGTTTTAAATAGTGTCTGACGCGAGTAAGAGACAAGTTGTTTTTGCTTATTTTTGTTGTTGTTTATTTTGAAAGAAAATGTGTAGAATAATCATAGAGCTTTTTTTAAACACTGCAAGAGTATTTGGTATTTATCTGCTAATTCTATAGTTTTGCAATTCTGTAGATGTCACGATTTTGAACGACTTTCTTAAATTATTTGTTTTTTTTATAACAAATCCTCCCTTTAATATCCGTCATGCGCAATGATGAAAATACCCGCCATTATTTAAAACTGTCAAAGCAAGAACGGACTTGAACTTTAAAAATTGGGGTTTTATCTAGTTTTCTCGTTTGAATGAAATTTTGACGTAAACTTACACGATGGCAACAACTCTGGTAATATCAGTATTCAATAATATATCTTTTTGGTAAATTTAAGAAGTGTTTCACGACTTAAACGTTGAAAAACATTCTGTTTGTTTTTTGATTAGATGTTTGCATTAAAATTCAATAACAATTGACATTTGTACTTATTCTGAAGATATTTTGTTGCCGTGGAAACTTGAATAAAGGTTTATCACATTCTTTTAAACAGCAGGCTAGAATATGACTTCTGACCCCAATCGGTTCCACAACCACTATTAAATGGCTAGACCGGTTTATTTTCAATGTGTGCTAATAATGCATGAACCTATATCTAAACACATTATATAGTTTCTATAAATTTACCAGGCCACAGAGGAATCATTTAAAACATCAAATTTGAATTTTCCTATTATAATTGATACAAGGCCGGTGTTTTCTTGTGAATGGTTTCTTAGCGTCTGTGAAATTCCAATACATGCGCAGAAGGTTTTGTTTACAAATGGCAAAGAATTTTCGATCAGAAATGTATAAATTAACTTTGTATGTGTACTTCTCTGGATGTTACATTGTAAATTATGGATTACTATCATTATATAAAAATTCACAAAATCACAATAATGCCTTGAGAAATCCAGGAACAATTGTATGAAAGATTTTGTACCATTGATAATTAATGAACTTTTTCTTTCAGGAAGATCCGTCTTTGGAACGGCATTTCAATGGCCATAGAGACACAGTTACTAGTATGGATTTTAATCCAAATGCTACCCAGCTAGGTAATTATTTACTGTTTACACAGAAAAAAAATTCAGGTGGAGATATATGTAGTTCATGCTATCCGATATCTTACATTTTTGAATGTTTCAAATACCGGTACATACGAAACTTATAAGCTTACATATGTTTTGTTATATGGAAATAACACACATAAATGTAGTTTACAACCATTTTAAATCTCTTCCTCAACTTAAGTCAAATTTTGATAAAGGCTATAATATTTCAACTAAGCCTTCAAAGTTTAGAAATAGCTTTAATTGTGATTTGAAGGCTTTGTTGAAACATTGTATCCTTTTTCAAAATCAGACTTATTAAGTCAGAGAAGTGAATCAAAATGGTTGTGAACTACGCATGTGTGTGTTATTTCCCCATAAGAACCATACGTAGTTTCGTATGATACCATCATTTTTTATTTTAGCATCTGGATCAATGGATTCTTGTCTAATGGTATGGAATTTCAAGCCAAAAATGAGAGCTTATAGATTTGTTGGACACAAGGTAGGTGTTATTTTATAATTCTGCTTTCTCAATTAGTATATTAGGATAAGTCGATCTGGCAGAGATGAATAACATCAGAATTAGTATAGTACAAAGAATATTTTTGTGTTGTAAATTTCAGGATGCTGTTATGTCAGTTAGCTTTTCACCATCTGGTCATTTAGTAGCTTCAGCCTCCAGAGATAAAACAGTTAGATTGTGGATTCCTAGTGTGTGAGTATATATCTCATTAATATAGATTACAATAACAAAATATTTTCACTGTTATAACTATATAAAACAATATATCAATTGCTTGATAAAGATTCCTGTATGTGAATTGAAATGTTGCAAAAATTAAAGAAAGGAGTAGTATATCCTTAATAGTGTTCTTATTTATTTAATGTTCTATCTACTTCTAAATATCATTTAGAGATAATATATCAATTGTACAAATATTAAAACAGAACTTGAATCATCTTGTTTCATGCTGTATGATCTTCAGACAATAGATTAAACTTTCTATGTGTGTATATTACATTCTTCGTAATTTGGTAACATAGAAGATATAAGGTAATTGACTAAGGATGTTAAAAAAAACTTACTTGCTGAAAACAGGGAGAGAACCTGATGCTCTGATATTCAAACTTTTGGTACCATACTTCACTTCTGTTTAAACAATCGTATATTTGAGTTTTTCCTTTTTGCTGTTTTGTACAGAGAAAGTTGAATCTTTGCAATAAGCCTCTAATCTATTTATAGTAAAGGAGAGTCTACAGTTTTTAAAGCTCATACAGCTACAGTACGATCAGTTGATTTCTCTTCTGATGGTCAGACATTATTAACAGCTTCAGATGATAAAACTATCAAAGTAGGTTTTACTTTATCTTTTCAACAATAAATACAAAGTGAAATGGTGGATGGCATTGACAAATTAGGTGGATTGTCTAGCTTTGGGAACTGGCTGTAGCTCTGTTGAATCTGATATCTTAACAGTATTTGCTTAGTTAGGGATTTTAGCTTTGATTTTTGTAAGCATGCAGAAATTCTTGTAACCTTAATCGTCATTTTTTCATTCTTTTTATATGAAAAAAGTGAATGCAAATGATGTGAGAAAGATCAAAGGAGCACCATTTGGTCAGCAGAATCTCTTTGAAATAATCCCATCGACATTCTTGTACTGAAAAGTATGAAACTTTCTATTCCAGCTATGGACTGTTCACAGACAAAAGTTTTTGTTTTCTCTGACCAAACATATGAATTGGGTCAGATGTGCCAAGTAAGTACAAATATTCAGAAAATATTTTAGTTTCACCTTTTGAAATGATAAGTTTGTTCTGATGATAGCATTGGCACATCATTATTCTAGACCCAATGGGTTTTACTTATAATTTACATAGAAGTAATCAATATCTCAGAGGTAATAACGACTTTGCTATGGAGATAGATATAAGGATTTTCCATCAAATACAGATATTAATCACCTCATATTTTCTAGTTTTCTCTGTTTTTTTTTTTGTAGATTTTCACCAGATAACAGACTGGTAGTATCAGGTAGTGATGATAAAACAGTCAGATTATGGGACAGACAGAGTAAAGATTGTGTACATACCTTTTATGAAACAGGAGGGTAATTATTATTTTATTATTTTAGGTTTTGCATCTATGTACAGTTCCCCCTAGTGGTATATTTGTAGATTTATCAAACTATGTATAGTTTAAGCCTAGTTGTACATCTTTATATATATAGGCTTGTCAACTATGTGCATTTTACCATAGTGGTACATCTTCATATTTATAGGCTTGTCAACTATGTATAGTTTTATCTGTACATGTTTATATGTATAGGTTTGTCAACTGTGTATAGTTTCATCTGTACATGTTTATATTTATAGGTTGTCAACTATGTATAGGTTCATCTGTACATGTTTATATTTATAGGTTTGTCAACTATGTATAGTTTTATCTGTACATGTTTATATTTATAGGTTTGTCAACTGTGTATAGGTTCATCTGTATATGTTTATATGTATAGGTTTGTCAACTGTGTATAAGTTCATCTGTACATGTTTGTATTTATAGGTTTGTCAACTGTGTATAGTTTCATCTGTACATGTTTATATTTATAGGTTGTCAACTATGTATAGGTTCATCTGTACATGTTTATATTTATAGGTTTGTCAACTGTGTATAGGTTCATCTGTATATGTTTATATTTATAGGTTTGTCAACTATGTATAGTTTTATCTGTACATGTTTATATTTATAGGTTTGTCAACTGTGTATAGGTTCATCTGTACATGTTTATATTTATAGGTTTGTCAACTGTGTATAGGTTCATCTGTATATGTTTATATTGATAGGTTTGTCAACTGTGTATAGTTTTATCTGTATATGTTTATATTTATAGGTTTGTCAACTGTGTATAGTTTTATCTGTACATGTTTATATTTATAGGTTTGTCAACTATGTATAGTTTCATCTGTACATGTTTATATTTATAGGTTTGTCAACTATGTACAGTTTCACCCTAGTGGTACATGTATAGCTACAGCTTGTACAGATGGTAGTGTTAAAGTTTTTGATATCAGAATGAATAAATTACTACAGAATTATGTTGGTAAGGATGAAAAAAATAATGTCTTTTGCTTTGAATAAATTATGATTTTATTCTGTAAATTTCCAAGAGAAGAAATTTGGGGTCCTTTTGGTAAGGATGCCATGGCCAGTACTTCTGAGAGTTGGCCAGGTATTTACTCTCAACCCCTCTCACTATTCTTTAAGGAATATATACAGTCAGTATTTCTTTAAATCTTTCCTCTGTCTGTTTCAGCTCATTCAGCCTCAGTGAACAGTTTATCATTTCACTCTAGTGGTAATTATTTATTATCTGGATCTGATGATGCTACTTTAAAAATCTATGATTTAGCTGAAGGAAGAATCTTCTATACTCTACATGGACACCAGGTAATTTCTTTATAGTAAATAAATTTATTTTTGTAATATTACTCTTCTGATTATAAAACAGATTGTTTAACCCTTACAACAGTTTGCTGGCTACACAATTACATATACTAGCCAATACCTAGGGATGTCACTTGAAGTTAACATGTCATATTACCTAGAATATAATTATAACACTCAGTGTTCAAAGGGTTAAGACACATTTTGTATATTGTTCATACATTAAATCTCCTACTGTTCTCATTATATTGCTTAAGTGGGCATTGTGCTGCAGTCTATGCATGTTTCAGATCCCTCAACAGTTGGGAATTCAAAATAGTAGGACAAAATTTCCCTCATTGCACATTGAATGGTGTTACCTGCTATTAGCCCATCAGGTGCAGAAAAGTAGGACGTAAGACTTTTTAATATCATTTATTTGTTTTAGGGGCCTGTTACATCAGTTGCTTTCTCTAAAAATGGAGAATATTTTGGTTCAGGTGGTTCTGATCAACAGGTGAGCTGCAAGTTAAGATTTAATACTTATTTAATTTCATTCATGTCCTGCTATTGCAAATAGTATGAGACAAAAATTCAGAAAATATGACATATTACAGTTTATTTGGATATGTTTTATCAAAGTTCACAAAATCAGGGATGGCAAGTAGAGTCAACCAAACACATGAAACTAAACCAATCGTTAAATATATTGAAAAAACTGTCAATTCCTTAATTTATTTCTATCCTTATAGGTGTTTGCTTGGAAGACAAATTTTGATCAGATAGATTTTACAGCAGAAAAGAAAAAGAAACCAAGAGAAGTCTCACCACCAACAGTCTCAGATATACCCCCTAGAGTTAAATCTTATAGAGCTAAATCACCTAAAAGAGTAAGTATTTCATTTTTCTTACCTTTACTTTCCTTTATATTTTCTTGAACCTCATTTATTGAATTTACCTCAAGGCCCTGTACTTGATTTATCCCATTGTTGTAAAGTCATGATTGTTAGTTCCGCTATGTAATCTGCAAACTGATATTTTTCAGTCAATACTCAAGTTTCACAAACAGGCTTAGTTCTCAAGTTTTCACTTAAAAAGTCTTTTTGGAGCATTGATAATGGAAAGGATATGTGATATATAACTAATGAAGTTATATTTTCGAGATAATACAATATTTATAAACATTGATATTTTAAAAACAAATAAAAAGTAGAAATTGAGCATATATTGAACTTGTTGACTATTCAAAAGTGTTTTGGTTTCAGTCATACCATGTGAAGTTTACGGTTAGTGTTGAATAAGTTTCATGGCATGTCTATGCACTAATTACTATAATACACATATCACATGGTCATCATGGAATGCAACAATACTTGAATGATTCTTCCTTAAAGGATGTTTTATAAGAAATATTTGTCCACTGATATATATCGATCTTTTATCATATGAATATGTTTTTAAAGAGACAGATTCGCCATCCGTTTGCCATTGGTACCTTAGTCTCAGAAACAACAGGAATTTTTTAGCGAAGCTAATCTGTAATAATGTTCACAGCTCACTGTCGAAATTTGAGCCTTCAAATCCATGTATGTCCAGAATTATCCTCAAGTTAAAATGAGACATATTATAGAAAAGACATTATTTAAAAACAGAAAGTGAAACTCCTAGTTTGAGGTATTTTTGAAGGCATTCTGCTATTTTCATACATCTTTAGTACATTTTCTTATATTCAATATAACCCCTGAAAAGACGAATCTGACCCTTTAAATGAGGTCAAACCATGTCAATATGTTGTATTATGATCAATTTATGAATTATGTAAGCATTAACTGCATGGGTTTGTGGGATTTTTCTAGCTTGATGCACATTCAGATGTTAAGAATATGGAATTTGATAGTCAAGGTGTCACTGATATTGGACCTGCTTTTTTCTCTAATTATAAGGTTGGTGGCATATGCAAAAACACTAACAAATTTTCTTTGCATTAAAAATTTAAATTGTTTAAATTTTAAGCTTTAGACTAACCTAATAATTATTTTACTAGTAGAGTTAAAATGCATGTTAATTAATCACTTTGGTTAATTCTTGCTACATATGCTTTTCTTTGTGAAGTATTTAGATATGAGAGTTCTATACTATTCTCTTCTCAAGTTCTATTTGAATTTCATTTATTAATATGTTTGTTTTGATTTATAAATTACTCTTATGTAAGTTTGTCTCTAATTTGAAATGAGATATGAAAGTTATATTAAAATATCTTGGTTGATTTATATAAAAATGACTTGTATATAATCTTTAAATGATATTTAGAAGTAGATAGTTGACTTGTATATCATTTTACTATGATTTGTCTTTGTTATGTGGATGGTTGTTTGCTTCATAAGTTGCAAAATTTATGACATCACCTAACTCATATTGAAAAAAAAATTAATTCTAAGATTTTGAGCCTAAAGGTAATGATTTTCAGTTATAAACTGTTTGCTACTATGTGTTGATGTTTAAAATCTATTTTAACCTAAATAATGATTGCAATCTATTTCAGGGAATATCTTCAACAATGAATGGTTATCATTCTGATCCAGATGAGATATTAAATACAGAGAGAACAAGATCAGATAGTAGAGAGAGAGATAGTCATTATTCATCACGTACTGAGTATACAGATAGAGATAACAGTCAGCCTATAACACAACCATTAGAAGCTAAATCTTTACCTCCACAATTAACACATTTTATGGAAACAATAGCTGGTCAATTAGATATCTTAACACAGGTAACAAACCTTGTTTTAATCCTTGTAACACAATTGCTGCTTTTTTTTGCTATCCCAGATATCATTGTCGATTTTTAGTTACTTTACAAGTGTCTTTAAAATTGTTATTGCAATAATATTTCTTGCCCTTGGGCTTGCAATATCTTTTTGGGGAATTTAAAGTGAAAGATATGGTTGTATATTTCAGACTGTGTCACTACTAGAACAGAGGTTAAGCATGACAGAAAATAAATTACGTGAGTGTCTGGATAATCAACAAAAAATAACGTTACAAGTTCATTCTGCAGACTAAGCTCATATACATGACATGTACTGTATTTTATCAGTCTAATTAAAATTAGATCAAACTTTGGTTCTGGTTTTTTCTTACCATTCATTTTTAATATATATAGCCACTTCAGTTAGAGTCTAAAGACTGGCCTCTTAAGTATTTGTCAAAATAACCGTTTGACCTAATCTAATGACATCTGCTTTAACCAATTCCTTCACTCTCTCACAAAATACCAGTGCTGAAGAGGGAGAAATTTGATTGGTTAAAGCAGGGTTAGGTCAAAAGGTTATTTTGACAAATATATAATAGGCCAGTCTTTAGACCCTAACTGAAGTGGCTACATTAAAAATAAAAAAATGATAATAAAAAAAAGGAATGAAGTTTGGTCTAGTTTCCATTAGACTGGTGTTTTATCTGAGTAATTGTGATTGGGTTAATACCTATGTATATTGATATTTACTATACTAGCATGTTCATCATCATTTTACCATCAATTTTAACTGGTTAGGGTGGGACTGGAACATTATTTAGTCATATTTTAAATGATTATTAATAGAAGCACAAAAAAATATTTAACAGGAGTAATCTTGTGACTCTTGTTACTGATTGTGATCATGACTTGCTGGTTGTGATCATGACTTGCTGGTTGTGATCATGACTTGCTGGTTGTGATCATGACTTGCTAGTATCTTGCTATTAGTTGTGACCATTACTTACTATTTATTACATTTGAACACAAGATACTAAGGGTCACAAATTGCTATCTCATGCTATTCGCTTATCTACATATATGAAATCTACAGCATATTCTCAAGAAGTAAAAATAAGTATCCAAAAGGTGAAATCTTCCCACATCAATCTGATCTTTTTTCATCCGTCCATATTAATACTAGCATTTATACATTATATTTCTATCATCTTATAGTAGTGCCTTGTTTATCAACAAAGTAATCATTGTAAATTATTGTTTTTGATGGAAAAGCATAAGTTTTAAGTATAAGATTTTTATGAGCAAAGACTTATAATGAAAGAGTTCATACTTTTTTTCTTACTGACTAACAATAATAGCTTCATACAATGAATATTGAATTCTTAAGAATAATATAAGAATCTCTGATCTGGTAGAAGTAGCAACTCATTTGTATATTGTATTTAAGATCAACTTTGTATTATAACTTGTTAAATATTATTTTTAATGAAGAAATTATTTATACCACCATTCTATTTGTGTTATATTTGAAGAAGGGAGGGGTTAAAACTTATGATTTGAGATTTTAGAGCCGATATGATAATATCGATAACAATTTGTTTTGCCCCTGATCAATCAATAAAATATGTATCCTGGCCGCAGGTATTTTCAACCCTTTGAGAAGTGTGTAGCAAGATTGCAATCATGGGATATATTAGACTAACCTGAACTCTTCACTTATTGTTAAGGTAGTTTAAGTAGTAATGAATACAGTGTAGATTTGACCTGAATAGTTTCAATAACCAGTTATTTCACTTCAAAACCAAATGGACTTCTACCTGCTCCTGTTATCTTTGATTCACTTGCACCGACAAGGCCACATTTAGTCTTTAATCAACTATGGCTTGTGAAGATTTTGTCAACTGATTTAACAATTTGAGGAACATAATAATGTACAGTGTAGGTTGTTTCAAAGCCAGTAAATATGAGTGTAGAATGAACCCTTGCATAGTGAAACATATGCCCAAATATGTGTAAATGTCTTGCAGAATAAAATATGCTAGACTGATAGATATAAATAACATAAAGAATAATTAAATAGACAACATGATATAATTGAGATCAACAACTAAGATAAATACAATTATTCAATATTTCTAGAAAATAGGACACTTTGGAAGAAGAAAAGGCATTTAAATTTGGAACATTCTACATAAAAATACAATTTGACTAATTAGAAAACAAATACATATATTTATAAGATAATACAGCTATAAAATAACACTAAAAGAAAAATATGTGATAATAAAAAGATTTGACACAATTGAAGCTGTATTCTGTATTGTGATATGCAAATGTGGTGCTAATAAGGAGTGTGGTTGAGGGTCGGCTAAAAACTTGATCATCATGATTAACTGGATGGACTGGCGCCAATAAGGAATGTGTTCAATTAGCTAAAAGGTGTAAACTATCACAGTACATAATAAAAAATACATTAACAAGCACTTTATAAATAACTATCAAAATGGACGAATTTAAATAATAAATCTCAATTTTTCATTTTACAATTTATCACAATTTGAATATAAATCTCAATACCTTATTTTATAATCTAGATAATAAATCTCAATACTTCATATCTTATAATTTATCAAATTTTGAACATATAAATGTACAGAGATTCTTCATTTTTCAAAAAAAAATATTCATGTCAAATAAATATTCATAATATCCTATAACATTCTAATTTCATCTAGAGGATTGCATGCCCTGCAAAAATGCTGAGCTACAAAGTTGTTGATAAAAATGTTCTCCCATTGTCTGACATGTTAAGGTGTTTAAGGTATCCTTAATAAAATATTAAATGTATGAAGATGGTCAATAATAAAATTTCAAATAAATACAATTTTCTACAGATAAATCCTACTTCAGGTGAATTAATATACAATTAAAGCCTATATATATTGAATTTTCTAAATGTAAACATACAGAAACTAAAACATAATCACAGATAGTAAAACATAAAATCACAGATAACAGAGCTATATTCTCATATTCTATTCAACAGCTACTTGTCTATTCTGAAATATAAATAAACAAATCATTATAATACAATATGTAAGATATGATTGCTTTATTCAAGGATATGATATATAATAGTCAAGAGTCAATTATGTGCTTACAACCAATATAACAGTTACAAAGTTAAAAAGTTACATTATACAAGCAATAAAGCAAGACAATTACTGTTATAAATGTAACATGAAACATGAAGGTACAAGGTCAGAATTAAAAAGCTCACTCAAGAAAAATTTTGATTTGCATCTATTAAAAATTTTGTAGCAATTTAAAATGTTCCAGTAATAAACCTTGAAATATACAATTTGATTCGCAGGTTGTCATGATAAATTTTAATTTGGCTAATCAGAGGAAATATTATATTGCTAAAGGCGTCATTTTGAATCGCAAACTGCAATGCGATACCCCTTAAATTGAACCCTGGCAGGGTATGTCAGGATTGATTTTGTGATAGAGGGTGCTATATTTGGATACCTTTTTATGGAATGAATGAAATTTGCCATTTCCATTTGCAGTGCAGAGTGTGTTGCTGTTTGTAAAAAATTTTGAGCTGATTTTGAAAATGAACCTACCATTATTTCACCCTTTAAACTCATAACACGTTGATCTTGTCTGCGTAATTCTTCTTCTTTTGTACTAAGTTGATCTTTTAAAGTTTTTATTTCAAAGTCTTTCTTTTTTAATAATTCTTTCTGTGCTCTTTTTTGTAATATTGACTGAAAAATATAACATATTGCATACATAAAATAACAAAATATTACACTGTTAAAAATAGTGTTCAATACACCAATTTTTTTGTGAGTAATATTTTCTTCATTTATATCTTAATTACCCCATTAATATAGTAATTTTTAATAATAGAAATAGAAGTTTTCTCATCTATGTATTATCTATTTAGCTCTTGAAAATCTATTTATTTAAATTCTCCATACCTTATTATCATCTGATGTATTAGATGGTTTAGGTTTAGATGGAGGTGATTCTAAATGTATTCTTTCATTTTCTAAATGGAATGTCTGAAATTAACATAATCAATATTACCAATAATATAAATCAATAACATAAATAATATTATCCAAAATAATAATGTAATCAATAGTATTATCAATAATATAATCAATTATAATAATATAAATAATATTGATAATGAAAACAATAATATAAATAATCTTATCCAAAATAATAATGTGTTCAATAGTATTATCAATAATATAATCAATTATAATAATATAAATAATAATATTAATAATGAAAACAATAATATAAATAATCTTATCCAAAATAATAATGAAATCAATAGTATTATCCATAACATAATCAATTATAATAATATAAATAATAATATCAATAATGTAATCAGTAAGTAATCTTGAAGTTTTAGAGTCTAATCCATTCTCAGTAGCTAGTACATACAAATGAGAACAAACTACTTTGTACAAACTAAACACAATGAAGTTTCTTATGTTAATGTTACCTTTTTCTCTTTAATAGCCTTATTTAATCTGATTTCTTGATTTAGTCTTTCTTTTGTTCTGTTTAAACATTCTCTTAAATACATTGTTTCTTCAGATCTTCCTTGTACATCATTCTAAAATAAGAAACAGAAAATCATGTAATATACAGGCCATGCTTTTCAAAGGACTTAGTTGTAATCCTCTCTAATACTGAAATCTAAAAACAACAAAGTCGTCTGAAAATATGCTTTATAACCTGATAGCTTTCAACTATCTTCACAGAAAACAAAGCAATATCAAGGAATCAAAATAACAGATTTCAGCAGTCTCTGGGTACTAAAGAACTAAATGACTTTTGGAATTTTCTAATAAGCTTTATAATCAACATCCAATATCCTAAAGGAAACTTACCACTAAGGCCTCTAACTGAACTGATTTCTTTTCTGATACATCTTTAAGTTGGCTGAAATATAAATAATATTAATAATAATAATACTATGCAGGTTGACTCAGCATGATTTCATAAGAGGTTCCTTAAACAAGAAATTTATATCTTTGGAGGTTTTACCTTGAATCAAATGTCAATCTAAAAATCTGCACTTTCTGATATGAAATTATATAATCTCTTTGGTGGCACTTGGTTGGTGAATTCTGAACATGTTCCATCTGTTCCAATTTTGGCTTCAATCAAATGCCATGGAACCGGAATATGTCACATTTAAATTCACCTTTATATTCCTTTCTCTGTCATTTTTAATTCTGTCTTCACCTACTATTTGAACCCTGTTCCAACTTGTTTTTATTGAACATGCAGTTGATTCACTGAATCAGAAATGTGCAGAGCTCACCAATCAAGCACCCCCAATGGTGGAACAGAAACCTACCGTAGTTTGTCAAGGTCCTTTTCATAGTTGGCGAGCATTCCTTCTTTCCTTTCCAAGACTTCTTTCAACATTTGAATTTTCCTCACTAAAGATTCACAAAGTTTTTCTCTCTGTTGTAGAAGTCTAGCTCTGTCATCTCTAGGTAGATGAGCCATTGGTTTGATGACTTCTGCTTCATCAACAGCCAGTGTACCAGCTACACCTCTCAATAAACTGAAATACTACAAAATCATGTTTTATTAGTATAAAGTTCCTAGACAAACAAATTAAATTCAGTCTTGATTTTTTGGTATTTATTTTTCTCCATTGCAATCAAACAACTTTTCTACCCCAATTGCATACAGTGACCTTATTTTAAACCACTCAAAGCATTTATATAGAAACTGATTCTAGACACACTGTGATTGGTTAAAAATAATGTTATTAGAACTTGACGGTGGTATAAGACTTGTGAGACTAAAATGAAGACGAAAACTTTAATGTAATAGAATTTTCAATATTAAAGTTAAGACTTACTGATTGTTCACTGTGATCTAAAGAATCTTGAGTTTCTTTATGAGCTGTTCGTTCTATGTCAGCTTCAACACCACCTTTAGCTGCTGCTCCTCTAGCTCTGTTAATTTCTCTATCTAATACACTACGTCCATTTAATACATTATCTTCACTCAGAGCTTGGTTAGCTTTCATTTCAGCCAATTCTTTCTTCAATATTACTACTTGCTGTAAGGCTTGATCATGTGTTGGCACTGAAAGTAGAATAATGATTATTAACACATCATAAATGTAAATCACAGAGAAACCTGCAAGATGATACATACATTTCTGGGATGTTAGTATCAATATATATACAAAACAAACAACAATCTGGGCCCCAAGGTGTTCATGATAGTTGAGTGCATTTTACTCGACACTGCCTCAGTACTGATTGTACAGTTCTGATTTAAATCGTTACATTTGATAGGTTAAATTGAATGAATGGTTATAATTGGTTCTAATCTTGAAAGACCAGTGATCATGAATAAACCTTCTTTTCTCATTATTCCAGTCAACCCAGTTGCAAACAATTATGGTATCTGAGAATGATCAATGGCAAGACGTTTGGTCAGCTGGTAGACAAGTCCTTGTCAACCTAAGTAGTTATCCTTATCAAAAATGAATGTTTTTACTTTCTTTCTCACAATATAAATGATAAAGCAGTTTATTTTCAGTTTACTTACATGGTGGTCTAGCATGTTCTAAAGACTTTAATCTGCCACGTAGTTCAGCTAAAGCTTCCCTCTGTCTCATTATAACTGCTTCATGTCTCTCACCACGACACTGTGCACCAAGGGCAGATAATTCAGTTGTAATTTTACCCTGAAATATATCATCCCATTTAATTTAATCAAATATAAAATATTTAAGGATCAATATAAAAATAAAATTATAACAATACTTGACACATACACAACACCAATATGGTGACATTTATTGGATTATTGGACTTTGTCAAGTTGAATACCATCTTCTATATTAGCATATTGACGTGGGAACCTCTGGTTAAAAATTTTTCCAACTGTACATAGTTTGGCAAACCTTTCTAAAGGTCTATACTTGCAAATTTAGAAATTTTTACAAAGTCTTAAAGTACTCTGAAGTTTTAAAACTATTCCACAAGGTCAAAATCATCTTGAACTAAAAGACTCTACCTATCCTTTATTCCACAAGGTCAAAATCATCTTGAACTAAAAGACTCTACCTATCCTTTATTCCACAAGGTCAAAATCATCTTGAACTAAAAGACTCTACCTATCCTTTATTCCACAAGGTCAAAATCATCTTGAACTAAAAGACTTTACCTATCCTTTATTCCACAAGGTCAAAATCATCTTGAACTAAATGACTCTACCTATCCTTTATTCCACAAGGTCAAAATCATCTTGAACTAAAAGACTCTACCTATCCTTTATTCCACAAGGTCAAAATCATCTTGAACTAAAAGACTCTACCTATCCTTTATTCCACAAGGTCAAAATCATCTTGAACTAAAAGACTCTACCTATCCTTTATTCCACAAGGTCAAAATCATCTTGAACTAAAAGACTTTACCTATCCTTTATTCCACAAGGTCAAAATCATCTTGAACTAAATGACTCTACCTATCCTTTATTCCACAAGGTCAAAATCATCTTGAACTAAAAGACTCTACCTATCCTTTATTCCACAAGGTCAAAATCATCTTGAACTAAAAGACTCTACCTATCCTTTATTCCACAAGGTCAAAATCATCTTGAACTAAAAGACTCTACCTATCCTTACCTCATGATCTAAAAGATCTAACTGTTTCCTCTGTTCTTCTCTCTCATCATTCAATCTGGCTTCATATTCTTTTATAATATTGACATTATCATCCATACTATCTTTATACTGTCTTACTATATCTTTCTCTTTACTGAAATATAATAACTTTTATAATATTGACTTTATCATCCATACTATCTTTATACTCTCTTACTATATCTTTCTCTTTACTGAAATATAATAACTTTTATAATATTGACATTATCATCTATACTATCTTTATACTGTCTCACTATATCTTTCTCTTTACTGAAATATAATAACTTTTATAATATTGACTTTATCATCCATACTATCTTTATACTGTCTCACTATATCTTTCTCTTTACTGAAATATAATAACTTTTATAATATTGACTTTATCATCCATACTATCTTTATACTGTCTCACTATATCTTTCTCTTTACTGAAATATAATAACTTTTATAATATTGACTTTATCATCCATACTATCTTTATACTGTCTCACTATATCTTTCTCTTTACTGAAATATAATAACTTTTATAATATTGACTTTATCATCCATACTATCTTTATACTGTCTCACTATATCTTTCTCTTTACTGAAATATAATAACTTTTATAATATTGACTTTATCATCCATACTATCTTTATACTGTCTCACTATATCTTTCTCTTTACTGAAATATAATAACTTTTATAATATTGACTTTATCATCCATACTATCTTTATACTGTCTCACTATATCTTTCTCTTTACTGAAATATAATAACTTTTATAATATTGACTTTATCATCCATACTATCTTTATACTGTCTCACTATATTTTTCTCTTTACTGAAATATAATAACTTTTATAATATTGACTTTATCATCCATACTATCTTTATACTGTCTCACTATATCTTTCTCTTTACTGAAATATAATAACTTTTATAATATTGACTTTATCATCTATACTATCTTTATACTGTCTTACTATATCTTTCTCTTTACTGAAATATAATAACTTTTATAATATTGACTTTATCATCTATACTATCTTTATACTGTCTCACTATATCTTTCTCTTTACTGAAATATAATAACTTTTATAATATTGACTTTATCATCTATACTATCTTTATACTGTCTTACTATATCTTTCTCTTTACTGAAATATAATAACTTTTATAATATTGACTTTATCATCTATACTATCTTTATACTGTCTCACTATATTTTTCTCTTTACTGAAATATAATAACTTTTATAATATTGACTTTATCATCCATACTATCTTTATACTGTCTCACTATATCTTTCTCTTTACTGAAATATAATAACTTTTATAATATTGACTTTATCATCCATACTATCTTTATACTGTCTCGCTATATCTTTCTCTTTACTGAAATATAATAACTTTTATAATATTGACTTTATTATCTATACTATCTATATACTCTCTTACTATATCTTTCTCTTTACTGAAATATAATAACTTTTATAATATTGACTTTATCATCCATACTATCTTTATACTGTCTCACTATATCTTTCTCTTTACTGAAATATAATAACTTTTATAATATTGACTTTATTATCTATACTATCTATATACTGTCTTACTATATCTTTCTCTTTACTGAAATATAATAACTTTTATAATATTGACTTTATCATCCATCAGTCAAACTTCAGTAGGGACCTTGGCTGAAATAGGCAAGATGTCTGAAGATCGCATAGCATGAAACTCTGAGTAACAACATGTTTAAGGTTCTGTTTTAATATTTCTATATCTTTATCACTCTAGAATTATGTATTGAGCACTATTTTAAGAGTAATAATATTTTGTTATTGTGGTATATAAATACTTACAGCAATGCAGCTTCCAGTGTTTTCATTTCTGCTTTCTGTTTGTCTACAATCTTTGATAACTTAGCTAACTGTTGACGAGTTTCATTCAAATCTTTTTCTCTTCTGCATAGAATTTCACGATTCTGCTCCATTTCCTGTTTTTGGTTTTCTGAGAGTTCCCCAGTGATATCAGATAATCTAGCAGATGCACCAGTTAAATCACGTCGTAATCCAGTGATAACATCTTGCTGTGCTGTTAATTGTTTCTTTAATTCAGAGTTATCTAACCTAAAACATATTACAAATTCACACTAAGTATAATTTTGAATACAATGCATGAAGTGAATGTGAATAATCTCTGTAACTATAAACTATGTGCACCATGTTCTGACAAACAAGTTGGCTCAATACAGACACCATAATAGTGAGTGTCTGCCACAAGGTTGTCTAAGATTACCAATAATTTTGATTTTAATATGTGACAAAAAAATGAAATGCAAAAGCAAATAAGGCTGACAAACCAAAGTATTCAATATTGAAATTGTATTTGCGAGCGACACACAAATATTTCATATGCAAAAAAAGACCATGTCAAAGTCTGTGCTACTACTATTTTGTTTTTCAGAAACCTGCATTATGAACCCAGAAACAGTACTGTTGTGTGATAAACAGTCTTATTTTTTACCTTAAAACAGATATCAGGTGTTCAAGAGCTGTCATTTCCTCAGTATTTCTCTGTAGAACAACTTTAGGTTTTGGAGGTATAGAAGGTTTCTGTGCTTTATTCAATTCCGTTTTTAAGTCTACAAAAAAACCCCAAAAATTGCTCAATTTCCACTAGTATGTTTCTGTATTAGTTATTCTTGGGTATATAGAATTGTTCCCTTTCAGAAAGTCACATATTGATCTGATCTATACCAAAAAATGACTAAGTTTTGGTATATAATGATTAAAAGACGACTGGGGAAACATGTCAAACTGTTACATAAAACTTTAACCAGTGATTGTTGTTCCATACAGCTGTGTCTATATATATCGTACTTCCAATGCTAAATGCTATTTATAGACAGGGAGTAATACAGAGTTGACCATTCTTACCTTGTACTTTACAATTCAAAGCTTTAATCTGTTCTTCATATTCAGCATTAATTCTAGTGACTTTAGCTAGACGTTCTTCCATAGCACAGATAGTGACGGCATGTTGACTGACTTGTTGTTTATGATGTAGGATCTCATCCTGGTGGGCCTGATCTTTCTCTGATAACTGTTTATTGATCTCTTCCATTTCTAGTTTCTTTGATTGGTCTAATTTTATTAAATCAGCTCTTAATTGAGCTTCTGAGGACCTCAACATATCAAACTGGGCCAGGATATTGGAGGCTTGCTCTAGTTTATTTGCTTGTTCTTCTTCTTGTTTAGTAAAGGACTGAAGAAAAAAATAAGCGGATATTCAATTATAAATAACAATGTGGCAAGGGAATAGGCTTATAAATCTCTTCAATTGATTTAATGGCTGANATGTAGTTTAGATACAAAAGAAAATGGAAAAAAAAAATCATTTTCTACAGATTCTTTGGAGACGGACTATAATTCAAAAAGAAAGAGGCCCACCTCTCGTAATTGTTCTAGAGCACTTTCTAACTCTTCTATTTTACGTTTATCAGAACTCTCCATACTTTCTCTCCTCTCAGATTCTAACAGTCTGATTTCATCTATAGCTTTATTCAATTTCTCTTCTCCTAAAAATATAGGGTAGATAATGTATTTGAATATTAAATCATTTATTATCAATACTCTAATGACTCTTCTGGTAGACAATACTTCCTTCATCTAGTTATCTTAACACGTTTCAGTCCAATTCCACAAAGATTTATTGATTTATTCTATTTTAGCTTCGCTGCAATAAATTGTGGTGGGTGTCCAAAGAGGGACCAATTTTGCTGACTCTTTCACAATACCTGTGCTGCTCAGAATTGATTTTAATATGAGAAGTTTAGGCGTTTCACCCGTTTCAACTTTTCACCCACTAACATACCTTCTAATCTTGCTTTTTCTACAGCATCTTTCATATCATTTTCCATTTGTTCTGTTAAACTCTTTATCTTTTGTTCAAATTCTTCTTTATGAGAAACATCAGCGTCTGTTAGTTGAGTTTCTAATCTGGATTTCTCTTCTAAGGCAGCCAACAATTTTTCATTGATTTGAAGAATATGTCTATCAGGACCTATAGTAAAAAGCATACAATATCTGTCACCAAGATGGCGTCTTAATTGATTTTGTGTTTCTACACCTTATTATCTCAGCTGAGGCTTCATACAAAATTGGAAAGGTTTTTCATAAACCTGAAGAAAATCAAATAAAAGGCAGATTGAATTGTGCTGCTTACCTTCATTTGAGAGTTTAACATTCACACCACATGTTTCTAGAGATGTCTCTATAGATTGTTCCCATGACGACACAGTTTTCAAGATGTCTGCCACCACATCTCGCATCCATGTAAATGAATCATCTGTAGCTACAGAATTCAGGATGTCAATTTCTTGATTTACGGTTTCACATTTCATTCCCTTTTCTTTTAATCTATTCTGGAAACGATATTAAGCAAGAATTCAAAATTCACCTTCAAAGTAAACCAATACAATAATTGAAACCTTTTGTGAAGATACTTAACTACTATCTTGTCTTTACTTTTCAAGCTATGCAGATGACAGATTCAAAAGCAGTATAGCAACATAACTGTTAAGTGTACTAAAAATTATTAAATCATACTGTCATTCAACCAGCCTCAGATTTAAAATTTTCAATCAGACAGCATTTAACATTTAAAATGGCAAATCAGACAGCCTTAGGTTTAAAATGGTCAATCACACAGCCTCAGATTTAATGAGACATCCTTAGATTTTAAATGGTCAATCAGACAGCCTCAAATTTAAAATGGTCAATCAGACAGCCTTAGATTTAAAATTGTCAATCAGACAGCCTTAGGTTAAAATGGTCAATCACACAGCCTCAGACTTAATGAGGCATCCTTAGATATTAAATGGTCAATCAGACAGCCTCAAAATTTAAAATGGTCAATCAGACAGCCTCAAATTAAAATGGTCAATCAGACAGCCTTAGATTTAAAATGGTCAATCAGACAGCCTTAGATTTAAAATGTTTTGAATTTATGAGCCAGCCATAACTTTAATATTTAAGAGTTAATTTAAAATTCAATCATATTTAAACTTATCAAATCAAATTATTATTACTATTTTTAATCTGCAGGCCATAAAAAGCCCTTTATGATTTTTTGCACCTTATTTACGTCTTACCAAACTGGCATCAAGATGTTCCTGTAATTTCTGACTATTTTCCATAAGTTCATCTTTGCTGGATTCAGCCTCCTGTTTCTTGGTTTCTAATTCAGTTATAACTGTCTTTAAACTACCACGCTCTTCAATTAATTTCTTTAAAGTCTCTAACAGATCATCGTCTGTTAATTCAGTTTCAGGGGCAGATAATCCTGAGGAACCATATGTGACTTGAATAACTCTATTTCTAAATCTCTCCAACTGAAACGTAAAATACACAAAATATTTAATTTTCAGAAAATATGCAATAAGAATAACCTTGGTTCGATTCTGATCTCTGAAGAATATAATCTATGAAAAATGTTGGTCTTTGAGCTATTTTCAAGACCTCAAAACTCTCAATTCACAGATCAGGGAATTTCAAGAAAAAATGATAACAATTTAATGAAGCTATACCAAGTATATAAAACAATCCACATTATGATCATATAAAGCAAATACTTAAATGTCAGTCAAGTCTGGTAGGAGTTCCAATATGATTGGCTTTAAGGTTTTTAAAAAATTCTTACCCTTTTGGTTGCTTGTTCAAGATCTACTCTGACAACACGTTCTGTTCGTTGCATGTCTAAATATTGAGATTTTGCTGTATCTAATTCTGTTTGTAATTTTCTATTCTTGTCCTTTTCTTCAAACAGTTGTGTTTTAACATTATCTACTTCCCCTCGTAACGTTGTCACTAAATCTTGGAATTCTAAAGTTTTTGTCTCTGCATTTTTAAATTTCTGGAAAAAATTGTACATAAATTGTAATGTATAAACAACGCATTTATAAGGTTAAGTCTTTGTGGAAAGAAGGGTTTTAGTCTGCAAAATGTACAGACCTAGTGTGGAAAAAACACTTTGGTACAGGTGGTCAAGTCAAGGTAGGCCTATACAAGTTTAACTTATGTTTTACTCGTCCCAAAATGGCTGCCTTAAACTTCCTTAAAGTACCAATCAGATTTAAACATGAAACACATACCTGTCTTAAACTCATTAACTCTCTATCTCTGGCATTATTAGTCTCTACATTTTGTTTATTCTCTGCTAGGGATGATGCAGCATAATTTTCTTTCAATTTAGTTATCTAAAATTAAACAAATTCAATATAAAGAGATCTCAATATAGAGACAATTTTAATCCTACTTGCCAGTAGTGCTAACAGTGATATATAATATCTATAGCACAGTTTTCATGAAGGGTTTTTAAAATTGGATAGCGACAGACAGATTGTAGAGTGGTTTTCTTATTATGTATTATTGCTGCAAATGCCATGGTGCTTGACTTCTTGATCTGATCAATATTTTGAATTTTCAATGTTAAATTCCCATTCTGTACTAACCTTATTATTAGCTGCTGTTAGTTGAATATCTCTCTCTCGTAATTCCTTCTTCACCATTTCTAATTCACGATTTAATTTACTGAGAGAAGAATCCTAAATAAAGATATTGTTAGTTTAATACAGCTTCATGTTTCATTTAAACCTTGATTGAAGTAATACATAGATGAATTGTTCAACTAAATAGAAAAGAAAACTATCTAAAACCTGCTTAACATAGCACTGTACATTTTTATGTATTTATGGTTCTAGTTTTGTATTCAAAAAATGAGGCATAAAATATCAGTCTTCAGAGCTGGTACTTCTGTCTGCAAAATGTAATCACGACTCCTGTTTATATAGTGCAATTTAGATTACAAGTTTATTAATATTAATATATTTATATTTATAAATCAGTCTCAAGCTTTGTTAATGTGCTTCACTAAAAACTCAACCATTTATAGAGTAGGTTGCAAACATCAACTAAGAGATTTTTTTGTTTAAACTGTAACATGAGTAATGGTATTAACATTAACCATTAGTTATCTATTCTACTGATACATATACATTTAGATACAACATTGGGAAACGGAGAATTAACTGAAAATAGATTTTTTACGGAATTAATTGATCTTCCATATCTTATTATTCTTATGATAAATATTAGGAAGCCCTCGAATTCTTTACATGCAAACTAAGATTCAAAGGCATACATTAATCAACAATTCACCAAGCATCATATAGCAAGCATAACACTACCAATATTATAACAACATTGGTTATATTGGCATGAGAGAAAGGCATTGTTTCATGGAAAATTGTAGGAAAACTGAAGATGTGTAAAATTTCAAAGATAAATATTCTGAACGAACCAAAGAAGAAATAAACAAGGAAAGTAAAGTGTGATAAACATGCAGTGTGATTATTCTAACACACAGTGTGTATATAACAGTATTTTACTTATCACACTTACCAATATAGTATCTTCCTCACACTAAATATATATATATATATATATACTAGATTGTTAGCCTCTATCATACATATTGCATGCAGGACATATTGCATTAAGGATATTTTGCATAAAGGACATTTTGCATAAAGGGACATTTTGCGTAAAGGACACTTTGCATAAAGGACACTTTGCATACAGGACAGTTTACATACATGACAAATTGGGAAAAAGGTTAAGACATCACAAGCCCTTTAATAAAGCAAATGTGAAAGGAAGGTATCAAATGGATCAGCTTCTGTCAAATAAACTTTGCATATATCATTAATGCTTTGTTACTGTGTTTGTTTATATGTATAAAACAAATCATAGGGAGAAGGATGTTGATTGGCCGGTTTGAAAATCATGAATATGATTACCTATTACCTCAATACAAGGATTAAAGACTATATAATATAAATGTAATGTCTCCTAAATTTTTCACAGATTTTCACCCTCAACAGTCAAGCCCTGAAAAATTTTGCACCAGATACCTACCTTGGAGGACATGTCTCTCTGCATTTGAGTTACTAATCCTGACGTTATATTTTTATCTTTTCTTAATCTCTCCATTTCATTACGAACAGAACTCAATTCTCTAACTCTCTCTGATAATTCTTGACGAACAATATTGGGAGTGTCAGGTGATTCCAGTTTTAACTTAGAAATCTATAATTGTGAGGTGATAAAACAAAGGATAGTAAAGTTTACAAATGAAATGTGTATGATGTGCGCCATGATTTGCGTCTGGTGGTTGCTCAAGGATGCAAAAACTAAAAATTCAGTGGATCAGAGTCATATCGAATGTTCAGTGCTAATGTTTAGAGAATTTAAAAAAAAAAAATATTAAACAAAAATCTATCACTTAAGTTAAAAGAAATATTAAGTGAACAAAGAAAGAATAATGTACCTGTTCTTTTAGAATGGCAATTTCACTTTTCTTCCCAGCAACTTCATTTTCTAGAGACATGAGTCTTTGGGTGAGTTCCATGTCAGTGACATGTTGCTGCTGGTCATCGAATGAGGACATTTGACTATGAAGGTCAAGGTTTTCTTGACGTAATTTTTGTACCATTTGATCTTTACGGAATGAATCCATCTCAACACCTCGTAGTCTCCCCACTTCTTCTGTCAACTGTAGAAGTTTTTGTTCCTAGAAAATGTAACACTGTAAGTTAATTCTATTTTTCAACACTTTATTGTTCTTTTTAGAATCATGAACTTTGCTAATGTCATATCATACCAATGAATTCTTGATGATTTAGGTTTTTCTAAAGCATGCTTGATTTGACATGATATCTGATATTCTTCCACTTACCTTTTCTTGCATCATAATCATGAGATCATTAGGATTAGTTACTGAAGAGATGACATTAGTTGTAACTTGACGACCACCAGTCCAGTTCCCTACAAAACCAAAACTTAGTTTTGAAAAAAAGAAGCAATTTAGACTGTCATATCTAAAAGGTTCAATTATGGTTTGGGGTACATCTTTTGAGTAGATGAATTTGGATCAGTTGATTACTGATTGGGACTATATTGTTATATAACAAATATATACAATTAAAAGATCATTACTATTAGCAGTGTCCAATGAAAGGAATTGTGACCAATCCTTTATAATTTTATCAACTCTAGAGGTCTTTCTATGCTAGTACCTACAACCTTCATCATTGGCCTAGTTCAGACCTATAACATCTGTTCTAACCTGATTGCTGTAGTATGGATGGTTGTTGTTGAATAGTGGTAACAACTTGTCCATTTGGTAATCTCCCCTCAAAACTCCCTCTTCTAATAGATCCAGCACTAGATGGTCGAGTTCTCAATGGGGGCCGAGGTAAAGGACTTTGTTGGTTTTGCTGAACCCACATACCAGAGGGGGGTAAGGCAGTGACAGTAGTAGTAATATAAGGTAAATTTGACTGATCATGACTTGTTGTAGCAGGTTGATCACCTATAACTGTTAATGGCTGGGTCCATGCTGGTCTCTGTTGCACTGGTGGATAAATGACCTGAAGAATGAAAATGCAATATTAATTTCAAATGACTATCAAAATATAACCTTTTAAAGTCTGGAGTAATGTCACAAATTCAATATATGTAGTCTCTAAAATGTCTTATAATTCAATATTAGATCACCATTAAACACTGTTCAAAATAAATGCATCTAGTTTTGAAATCTTAACAGAGAACATACATGATATTAAAGCCACCCTGATATGAGCAAACATCTCACTGCCCTTCATATATTTCTCATGCTATTTCACAAAGACTTTAATTATTACAGTAAATGTCCTTTTTGCAGACAGAAATATGGTGCAAGTAAAGGTAAAATTAGTGTAGAAGCTTACTGTTAATTTGTGTAGATATCATGCACATTGTTCAAATCTGTGATATGTGCTCTATCAGTTTTTATATCATTATAAAATAGCCTGTATGAGACCTCTTGACAGAAAGTCTAAAGATAGCTTGCGAGGCAAGGTAACATACGCCCACTACCAGCTGTCAGAAATGATAACAAAACCTTTAGTGGCTTAATAATGAATTTTCAAATAAATCTTAAAATGATCTATAAGTCCAGGCAAAATCCTAAAACAGTTCATCAAGTTATCATCAAATTCAAACACGAACAATGTCTCATCGCTCTAAACACAAGGGCAATAATTCTGAAACTGTTCATCATCCGAGTATTACCAATTTCTAACTTGATTATATTATATGAATATCTAGTCTCATCAAGATCAGATAAAAACTGTAGTCTCTTCGTGCCTACAAGCCAAATTTGACACGTTTTTACTAAATCAAGGGCAATAACTCTGAAACCGTTTTTCCACTTATTACTGATTTCGAACTTGTCCGAGATCTCATCAATATATACAATCATACCAAGTTTCATCAAGATGGGATAAAAACTGTAGTCTCTATCGTGCCTACAAGTCAAATTTGATGCATTTTTACTAAGTCAAGGGCAATAACCGTTCTTCCGATTATTACCAATTTCGAACTTATCCGAGATCTCATTAATATATACTTGCATACCAATTTTCACCAAGATCGGATAAAAACTGTAGTCTCTATCGCGCCTACAAGAAATGTGGACGGACCGACGGACAGGGGCGACATTTCCATGTGGGCGTATAAAAACTGGAGATTTAAGACAAGTCTGCCAGTAGACTTTAATTTAATTGTATATGAATAAGCAGTGAGATTTTCACCAAGAAAAAAGATACAGACAGCTGGAAGATTCCTTTGACTAGCAAAAAATTTAGAAACAAAGGCCTAAAGAAACTTTTATTTTTTCCTATGCTACAAATTTGTAAAGACTTTTGTTGTGTTTAGTTATTTTATAATGAAAATCAATAATCTGAAGAGATCAATATTATCTATTAATATAACCTTACTACCGTACTGATTATAATAATATATTACTCTGTCACTAATGATAATCAATATTCATTTAAATACATTATTAGACTACCAACAAATATATAGCTTAGTGAGTTTGTGTACATTTGTAAATAAAAATGCCTCTTATCAAACAAATAATCTTTTTTATTTTTTAATTTTGTATATCTATATTTGACAATTTGTTATCAAATTACAATGTTTCTTAAACCCTAGATTCAAGTTTCCTGCAAATGCAGTTTATGATTACAATTTCTTTTTTATTTTTTATCTTTCATTGTAATCTAACAAGTTTTCCACTAAGGTTGTGTTCTAATGAAGTTATTTTCAACCAATCAAATTTAAAACCCATTTCTTTCTAAAAATGAAATCTTAGGGATGGCACACCCCAGACTGTCATATTGCTCAATTTTGGAGATGAAAAAGGAAAGAAATATTAATCTGATTCTTGCATTATATTTTGTAATGAAAATGAAAAGGGGTAAGGGTAACTAAAATAAAACATTATCAAGGACTTTTAAAATATTATACTTTTTGTAATGAATCTAAAGTAGAAAGTGGTCAATCATTTCTAATAGATCTAATAGATCTCATGTGAACGTAACTTAATGTTGCTATACACATACAATGATAACAGATTAACAATAAGACCTATAGATCTACACAATATATAGGTTACACTTACTTTATATTCTATTAAACATAATTCTACTTTCTTAACATGCAGTTAACAATAAAGTATTATTCGTTACCGGCCCGTTGACAATAGACCAATTTACTTTTATTATTTGTCTATTGTGTAGGGCAAAATAGATTTCAATGTAGCCATCATATCATAATCAGGTAATAAAATTTCAAAGCAGAATCACTGTCTCAAGTTGTTCAAATTGTTTTAGGACTATTGGCAACATATCATATGCCAATAAATCTTGCCAAAATTCTTATAAAAAGAAAAGTTTTATGTTTTATTCAACCTGATTAGTTAAAAAAGGTAATGCGATGCAATGTAGGCTACAGTGTGCGAAAGTTTGCCAAGACAGTCAAATAGTCTGCTCTGTTTTTGATTCCTCATAAGCACAAGGAAAAAAGGGTGAATTTGATGAAGGAAAATAAGATAGGTCAATATTACCACTAGAGAATGGAAGAAAACCTCGAAAATACTTCAATTAAAAAAGGTTGCCTGATTGGTATCACTATTACATATTAATGGATGTTAGTACAAGAGGCTAACCACTGCCTTTTTTAGAATTATCACAGTTTTAAAGAAATTGAGATATATAAAGCTACCGGTACTAACAACATTTTCAACAACAATCATTGTTATAACAATTATAACATATATATAAGTATTTCTGACACCATATTGATGCAACAATGGGCATACCCTAACTGAGATATTGTGCAAATTTTCAAATTTGAAGCAGGGCTTTGTATTTGAGGGGTGTGATCACACTCTTACATCTTGATTGGTGTTTGTGAGGTGTGAGAGTGCAATCACACGCCTCAAATACAAAGACTCGCTTTAACATCTGTGAATTTGCACGATATGCCAGAAATGGTTACCAGTAATTCCTTTTTCAACAATTTTGGCCCCTTTTTGCAATTTATCATAAAAAAATATTAATCTCAAAATGGCGATTTATGACATATTCAGTAACTGTCTTTTCATATAATGTCTTGATACCATTTTAACAAAGATCAACAAACCATATAAATAAAGTATTAGAATTTCAAAAAATTTTTTTTTTACATTTAAGGAAACTAGAAAGGACAATCAACTACATTAAAAAAAAAATTTTAATTTAGTTACTTAAATCAAGTGTTTGTGCAAAGCTAGCATGCTTTATGTAAAAAAAACATGCAAAATACCTTTGGTATATTTCTTTGTGTTATATTTGGTTGAAGCTGAAATTGTGTAAGTTAATGAAGATAACTCTGCAGTATGATTTTATTTAACAATGTACTGGTGCAAATTGTAATTTTGAAAAGTGATACAGATAGCTAACCTTGTGCTTTATCGACAGCCCACAAACAAATATTCAGATATCTATATCCCTGTTTAATTTATCTAAAAATGATTCTTCATTTATGTGCCTTATCTTTTCCAAAAAAATAAACTTTAAAAGATTGTACTTACTGGAGGGGGATTTTCAATAAAGAGTTCGTATGTTGCACCATTGGAACCAAACTGTATCATATCAGAAGGAGCCAGACGAACAGCTGCATTCTGTACCCGTACATTATTAATATATGTACCCTGAACTGTATTTAAATCTTGTAATACATAACAATCTTCTATATCATAGTATTCTATTACAGCATGTTGATAATCTACACCAGGTATCTAAAATAAATAAACCAAATACTAACGATACGAACTGCAAAACGAAACCCGAAATCTAAAACAACATTTTGGCTAAACATTGGTAGTAGTTAATTAACTTTTCACATGAGGAAGTATATCAATCATAACTGAGTAAGTATTTCATAATGAAAAGTGGTATTAGGTGTCTATGCATGTAAAATACGCAAGAAAATTATTTTACATATATATCATACTTATAGGTTTACAGTCTTTCTGTTGAGTTCTCTGAATGGCTGTATTTGCTAGAACACAAACCAATCAAATCTCTCCATTTACAAAAAAAGTGTCTCACGAAAACTAAAG
This sequence comes from Lottia gigantea, assembly GCF_000327385.1. NCBI lineage: Eukaryota > Metazoa > Mollusca > Gastropoda > Lottiidae > Lottia > Lottia gigantea. The sequence goes on from NW_008706795.1 coordinate 503,839, forward strand.
ATGTCAAAATATTAGATGGAGTTTGTAATAACTTGACATTGTGAAGATTGGACTTGATAAAACAATCAAATTTTCAAGTCATTAATATTAGATTATTAACAGATACCATAACTTTGAAAGATTTATGTGAGAATGGCGTACTGTGATCTCCTATAGCTCAAATTGATTTACTGATGTTCAATGTCAAGGGAGATAATATGTCTAAAGTGGAATAATCAAGACCTAAATATTGACTAACATATGGCATTGTTTAATCCAGATGAAGGCTACAGATTTATATAGTCTGGAATATTTGATTTAAATAACACAAACTATGATGGTAAATTCTACATCTACAATAATATGTCATATGAAATATCCAGGCATAAGATAACTGTAGATCTAGATATATTACTGTAGTAGATCATTTGCCACTCATAATACTATTTCATACATCTGATCAGCCTAAGAGTCTATCCCAATGCCCAATAAATATTCAAAAGAATTCCATTGGACTGTATTACAATGTATGTATTATCAAGGAGGCCAATTAAAATTAAGAATGACACCAAACCCTGACAAAATACAGGAAATGATACCGATACCTTGATAGTTACATCACATCCTTCTCTGCCAATAGTAGTTACTTTTGGAGACAATGGAAATAAATGTCCATCACCACCTTTCAAAAAGGCCTTCATGATGTATTTATTGCAATTTGTCACTGTTTGTCTATGTCGGCAACTTCAAAGAAACAAGTGCCCGTTAAATGTTTATATCCGTTTTCCTATAGAAAAACGACACAAATATAGTCCTCGCTTGTTTTATCCTATTATTCTCTTCTCCATCTTTAGTTTTTAAATATGTTTAATCCTAAAAAAATATCCCTCCTCCAGTTAAAACTGTATCAACACGCATGATAAATTTTGTTTCTAACTTGACAACCATGTAAACATTCTTAGCCTCCAATCCAAAATGGTGGACTTATGTCATAAAAATGTTTCTGAATCAACGAAAGATGTCAGAAATTAACAAAAACAATAGAATGGCCTATCAATTAACAAACGTGTTTTTCAATCAAACCTATTAAATTTGGATTCATTCCTTAAATTCTATAAATGTTTTTTTTCATTATCACATTTTGTTCGAGATTATGACAAATGAAATGCTACATTCAATACAGCTATAAAAACGTGATCACTATTTATTCGGGAAAATTATAGTAGTAGTAGATAATCCGAATGATTCCAAAAAATATACTACGGACTAAATGTTATTGGCGGCAATCTTCTTTAAAATACAGATCTAGTAATTGTAATTTGAAATCTAATTTCAATCTTGTTTCAACCTAGTTTCAATCCAGTTTCACTTTAATCCGAACCATCTGCCTTTATTCCAGTTTTTCGTGGTAGTAAAATTTTCTTTCATTGTAGAATAATCTTATCAGTTATACCCATTTTATCGGATTGTAAGCTAGCTCATACAGCCCATTAGAGCCATCGACATAAAATATTTGGGTTAAGTTTACAAACCTTCGGTAGATGCTTATAATCCAATCAATCGTTGCATTTATACATACTTATGTGACAGTGTGGTTATTTCTAGAGAGACTGTCTCTTTAAACAGTTCAGTGGTTGATTAGTTTTTTTTTTAGCTACAAGCACACTTCACTGCATAAGCCAATCACCTATGAATACCCTTTTTTCTTTCTATTTTTATCTTGGGGTTCACCTTTCTCTTTGCTCTGGGGTGAGCTGTCTTCGCCTTTACCCTAGCTACTGTGTGTGTAGTGTGGTAGTCGTATTCTATTATATAAAATTTATCATGTCTCTGTTATTTATTTCTGAAGTATAGCTTTAAGTCTCTTTTTCTTCCCTAGTTTATCCACGGTAGCTTTAAGTTGTTTACAAGCAGAGTGAACACTTTTCTTTATTTTTACTCAGTTTAAATTCTAATCACTCTCCTATATAAGACTTTCTCTCTCTTTCTTTCTTCACTTCTGTCATTTCACCTAAAATTGTGTGTTTGTATGTTTGATGTCATCTTTCTTGGTAAGTTATTATTCTTTTATTTTACTTTTTCTACAGACTGGACAAATCTATTTTATTCAATGCAATTCTCCTTTAGAAATGTAATTTTGTAATAACTTATTTTCATAAAGTTTAAAGTTGTTTTCATTAGTTACGACAGCCATCTTTGTTTTCTTTTAGAAATCTTAGGCTACATGGTTATTTAATCTACACCTAATTTTATACAAGTTTATAATAACTCCTATTTTATAGGGTAAGATTGTTTATAGATTTTCTTTAGTTATATATTTCTAAATATGCATTATAAATGGCAGATGTGAATTTGTATTATTTATTTGTGTTGTGAATTTCTTTCATTATTTGTATTTATAAGAATTATTTATGTATTTTTCAGAATTATTGTTTAGATTTATAATAATAAAATTTATAGAACCCCGACCCAGAGTTTCCTTGTACCTTCAAAAAAACCTGTTACAGTTGGATACCACACTTTCAACACCATCTTGAAGAAGATAAAATTTCATTTTTCTTTAAGTTAAGTCTGTTTAATTCAAACTCTAATTAATCCTTTATTAATTAGTGAAAGGTATGTGTGTCTCTTTTTATTATGGGTAACTGTCAAGGGTTTTACCAATTTTAGCAAGAATGGGTGTAAATGGGATATTTTAACTTGTAATTTAGTACCGTGTATTAAGTATAATGCCTATTATTTCAGTATGTTAAAGATGTTATTTGTATATAGATAGTTTATGACTTAGTAATTGGTATTTAACCCCACTTCGGGTAGGTTGAAGTTAATTCATTATAATTTATCAGTATATTCTATTTTCATAATTATATAATCATTTGATTAGAAGACATTCCATTTTTATAAATGATGTATTGACTTTGTATATATTATTTTATTGTGTATTAATTCTGAACATTGTTTTGCAGGGTTTTTATGATTAAAAATAATAAAAGTAAAAATCGAACCCAGGCCTTTTTTTATTGGGGAAAAGAAGATGTCTTTTATAAATGAATATATTATATTCAAAACTCAAACCAATTACCAAAAGACGCGAATCTGTCCAAAATGCAAAAATTGTCACTTGAAATGTGTTTTTACGGAAGGCATTTTTCTGACAAACTTTTTGTTGATGATTTTGCTACCTAGGGATGTTTGTATATCAAATGTAAATTCATCCAAATGTTTCTTTTCATAAACCCCATGACAAAGTTACCATTTTAAGTAATTCTGAATTTTATGGAAACGATTATTTTTATTCACAAAACAAGTACAATCGAATAACCTAATTTCGTGGAAACCTATTATTCGTGGATTTCCGGAAAGGATTAATAATTTACATGAGCGACCTTGCGTGACCTCCGCATTAGTTTGTTTTAATAAACATGGGTTTTCTCTACAATATCAGCTAGTAGAATGAATTCAGTACTTTCAATCAAGGTAAAATGTATTAATGTATATTTTGCCAAATACAAAATGGCGGATTTCACTTATTACCAAACGTCACCATTTTTTATCGGCCGAATTTCCTTATAATCCCAAGCGGTAATCGGAATTTCAAGTGTCGTCTGCTAGAATGTAGTCCTACGAATGAAGTCACGTGATCAACTAGCGGATTCCGTGTCAGCAGAAAATTTCTATGGAACACAAAGTGGACCATATTCTTATGTTGTTTCAGTGACTTTTAGCAATAAATCACGCTACGTATCATAATTGTCAGTCTCTATTTTTTTTTTAAATCGTGGTTCTTTGAAGGAATTGTCACTAGTTATAATGAATTGATATTGAAGATAAATACTAAGAGAAGTTAATTATACCACCCGGTATCCATACAACGTGTTTTTCTGGACTTGTTTATAGATCAAACATTGTACACGAAAATAGGTGACGCATTCTGCCGCCGTTGCGGAGTTGGTTGCTCATGATATATGGGTCAAAGTGAAGGATTCATAAAGAAAATCGAAATAAACCAATTTTAATCATTTTGTAGAATATCTGAGGAAACATCTAAGACATAATTTTTTTTTTTTCGTTTTTTTAACTTTGACGAAATTTGGTGTTGAATCCTTATATCCACGAAAATAGGTTACACCACTGTATAGTAGAAACGTTAATCGTAACTAAATCATTTTCACAGTATTTCTACACACTTCAATGGCATCAAATCTTCAGAGAGAATTACTTTGAATTAACAAAAAAAAAAAAATATAATTTATTAAAATACGTTTAATCATGTCAAATTACAATTAAAAAAATAATGTATACAAACAAAAGAAACAAATCTATTATGTATAATCACGTCAAATAATAATAATAAAGAGACTATAAAGATATACATTTTAAAGGAGCAGTTTGGAAAATTATCAAAAACATATTAAATCATACCTGAATATATTTCTAAAGTATGCTATTTAGATTTATGCTACTTGATCAAACTGAAATAGTTTTAAAGGGTTAATTAATAATGGAAGGTAATTATTGTTTAATTTGATTAAATCTGAACAGTTACCAAAAAGCATAACGAAATTTTTATATAGTTTTGGCGACAAAAATCCAACGGCTGGAATTTTTAGTAAGAACATTCAGATATGATTAGGGACACGTTTCTCTAGATTTTGGTGTGTGGTTTCCATAAATGTAAGCAAAATATATTTATTTTTCAACCTACAAAAAAACCCCAAAAAAAACAAAACCAGAATGCGCCTTTAAATAGAAATAAACAAAAACCAGAATGCGCCTTTAAATAAACAAAACTAAAAAGAAAAATCAATTTTGAAAGGGATACAATTAATCAGGGCACCAGAATGATGAATACATTTTTCAAATTTTTGATCATGATGTTAAAGATGGGTTTCCTTATTTTTTAGTGTCAAATTAAGCAAGCTATTTGACTAATTGGTTTTTCTAATGAATTATCATGTATTCTTAATCATATCATTATCATCTTATTGCATATTATAATAAGTTTTAACCAATCATAAATGTCCATGTAAGCACAGACTGGATAAACGAAAACAAACTTTTTGACCTTTCTTGATCGGTCACTCATTGGAATTATGCTGGTAATTCTCTTCTAATTTAGCTAATTTATTAATCAATTATGGACATGTCACATGTGAGAAAAACTGGTATTTTCCCAAGTCATTAGAACACCTCTACTTTCTATTCATATAAGTATTAGCATTTTCATTTTCATAAAAATTGTGCATTCATTATAGTCTAATTCTATAGATACTATAATGAATGCACAATTTTTACAATGTCAAAATAGTAACTTCAGACCTGTGTATTCTGTACTTAAAAATGGGTACCCTTATTTTCATTTATAAAAATGAAAATGCTAATACTTATATGAATAGAAAGTAGAGGTATTCTAATGACTTGGAAAAATAACTGTGACAGGTTACTTAAAAACTCATTTTAAAAAATTAAGCCAGTACAAACTACGACACCATTGTTGACCAAGAGAGGTATTTCAGATTTTGAAATGTCTTGATCCTTTAATGAGTTAATAAGTTGCCACCAATCTCTAGACCCATGATCTCGTTCTGTCCATTGATTTTATTGTCAATTTTCTCATGGTATTCTCTTTTGCATGTCCGAATTTAATATGCTAATTCCTGATTAATCTAAACTTTTCCAAATTTTCCTCAGAATTCGATCTGGTAGCTTTTTTTACAATTGTGTTCGTCTTTCTGTGCTCATGATACTGATTATATTGTTTATCCAAAGTTTGTCTCAGGTCAAATTGTCACAAATTTATGTGGGATATTGGATTTGGCTATCCTTATCAACTCATCTGTAGAAGATGTCAAAAATTGTTATCCATCTTGTCCTTTAATTTTATCGTAAAAGTTTCCCGTCACAGATTAGCCTTTTGAAAGATGCCAATTTTAGTCTTGATAATACTGTAACCGGCAATACACAAGCCGATGGTCACACCAAATTCTGTCAAGCCAGTATGATTCAAGCACCAAGCCAGGGCAATTTGGGTGTTCAAATTTTTATCAATGCGCATGAGTTCGTTCATAATTTCATGTCAAATAGGTTCATCGAAGTATGAAGGAAAGAAATGTTGTATTAAAGAAATCAATTTTGAAATCGCCAATAATATAAATTTTATCAACTAGGTTAGATGTTGCAAGTAAAAATGACTGGAGTATGGAATTATAAATCAAATTTCCTGAATTTGGTAGTCTATTGAATGACTAATGTTCAATATCCTGTATAACTATATAAATTTAGTCTAATAAGTCTTATAATAGTATTATATTTTAAATAATAATATAGAAATATTTCTACAATTGAGCACTATTTCAACAGTGAAAATATTTTATTGTTAGTATATAAATATATTTAACAAAAAAAAAAAACACAAGGAAATGGTATAACACACTTCTCTAATAATACAGTATAGTTATTGTTATTACAGAAATGTGTTATACCATAAAATTTTCAATGACTCTATATTTAATCTCTTCTGATCTTGTAAGTAAAGGTAGATATCATGAAATCTTATTGAACCCATCTGACTAAGATCTAATTATTTCATTGAACTGTTTGGATTAACACTAGTGGTTAATATTTCTGATTGATCCATTGGTTGTTGTTGTTCTTCAGGTTGAGCAGCATTTGTACTGCACTGTTCCAGACCAGGAAAAAAGTACAAACTTTTACCTAATGATGACCGCCATTCAGGACATTGTTTATTACGATCAATACTTGTTTCAGCTTTTTGAACTAAATTATTCACCTGGAAACAAATTTCAGTGTTCAAATTTCTTCTGAACATAATTATGTTTATGACGATTGCAGTCTGGAATTGTATTTAAGCAAAGTTAGAGTTAAGAGCCTATTTACTTCATCGCATCATATGGGGGATCGAATCCCCCTCAAGGTAAGAAAAATTCTGATGCCTGTTCCAGTGCTTTCGAGAGTCGACCCGTTACGGCTCTCAATCCCTAATATCTATATTAAAGGCCTTTTATTGACTGTACAGTTTTCAGCATTTTTAAGCCTACCTTGGTCATAATATTGACTAGTTCACAGCTATGAGCCCAGTATTTAAAGGCATAGACCACAGCTTGTATAAACCACGTTCCAATATTTACATCTCGCCAAGATACAAAACCTAAAATATAGATAATAAGTCCTAGAAATGTACGAAAATAGCATAATTCCTTCAAACTAGGAATTTTACTCACTATTTCTATATATGTCTTTTTTATATATCACAGAGTATCTTAAATTGACGATTTGTCAGTTTTTCATTCAATCACGGATAATTCTGGGCACACCAGGCCCGTAGCTAGCTCGGGGTCTCAGGGGGGCTAAATTTTTTTAAGGGGGGCTCAACTATATGATTTAAAAAGTCAATAAAGAAACTATACAATGGTGTAACCTATTTTCGTGGATATAAGGATTCAACACCGAATTTCGTGTCCACCGAAAAACGAATGTCTTAGATGTTTCCTCAGATATTCTACAAAATAATTAAAATTGGTTTATTTCGATTTTCTTTATGAATCCTTCACTTTGACCCAAATTTCATGAGCAACCGCAACGGCGACAGAATACGTCATCTATTTTCGTGTACAAAGTTTGATCTATAAATAAGTCTAGAAAAACACGTTGTATGGATACCGGGTGGTATAATTAACTTCTCTTAGTATTTATCTTTAATATCAATTCATTATAACTAGTGACAATTCCTTCAAAGAACCGCGATTTTAAAATAAAATAGTGATTGACAAAATAAGATAAGTAGATTGCTAAAAGTCACCGAAACAACATAAGAATATGGTCCACTTTGTGTTCCATAGGAATCTGCTAGTTGATCACGTGACTTCATTCGTTGTACGACATTCTAGCAGACGACTTGGATTTCGATTACCGCTTGGGATTGTAAGGAAATTCGGCCGATAAAAAATGGTGACGTTTGGTAACAAGTGAAATCCGCCATTTTGTATTTGTCAAAGTATACATTAATATTTTTACCTTGCTTGAAACTACTGAATTCATTCTACTAGCTGATATTGTACAGAAAACCCATGTTTATCAAACAAACAAATGCGGAGGTCGCACATGTAAATTATTAATCCTTTCCGGAAATCCACGAAAAATAGGTTTCCACGAAATTAGGTTACCTGACTGACATATACATTGAAAATATGTGTTTCACGGGATTGACAATCAACAATGATAGTAATCAACAATTACACCATCTGTAAGCGAGGGTGTTGTACAGCAAACCTACTTATAAAACAGTTTAAGTCAATTCCTGCTGTTATTTGGTGTTCAAAAGTCATCAGACAATTAAAAGCCTTAAAATTGCTCTTTGTCTATATAAAACGATAAAAACAGGACATTTTAACGTTAAGGTTGAATAATTTTCAGGGGAGGGGGGGGGGGCAAATATTTATTTGGTCTCTAGCTACGGGCCTGGGGCACACATGGATTTGAAGGCTCAAATTTCGTCCGTGAGCTGTGAATATTGTTAAGCTGCTTACCTTTCCTCGTGTATCCGTGTTTGAAAGTTACTCAAACGAATCCTCTTTTTAAGAGCTATCTTTTTGAAAAATGGTTAAAGACTTGATAAATCAAAATCATTGTAAACCGTATTTCTCATTTTAGACACTATCAACAAGACATACAACTTCGGAATACCCGAATTTTAAGGATAAGGATAAGCTTAGGAATAAATAAAAATAGTCATGACATCGTAATACACCAACAATTGTAATGATAGCCAACTCGTCCGTGAGATTGACAAGAGCTATCAGTAAATGAAATATTTCGAGAGTAACATTTTCATACTGCACAAGCTTTATTCAGAACTCTTTTTCTTCTTTTCATTTGATTTTCAATAGGATTCATCCTTAGGTGATAATAATCAATTTCGTCAAGTTTCATCTAAATCAGTCTATTGTATCCACAACACATTTTCAAGAACAAGTGCAATAACTCATCAAATATTTTTCGATTTGTCTTATTTTCGATAGAGTAATCCTTATCTTACTACTGGATGTGTTTTATCTTACTACTGTATGTGTTTTATCTTACTACTGGATGTGTTTTATCTTACTACTGAATGTGTTTTATCTTACTACTAGATGTGTTTTATCTTACTACTGGATGTGTTTATATTACTACTGGATGTGTTTTATCTTACTACTGGATGTGTTTTACCTTACTACTGATTGAGTTTTATCTTACTACTGAATGTGTTTTATCTTACTACTGAATGTGTTTTATCTTACTGCTGGATGTGTTTTATCTTACTACAGGATGTGTTTTATCTTACTACAGGATGTGTTTTATCTTACTACTGAATGTGTTTATCTTACTACTGAGTGTGTTTTATTTTACTACTGAATGTGTTTTAGCTTACTACTGGATGTGTTTTATCTTACTACTACATGTGTTTTAGCTTACTACTGGATGTGTTTTATATTACTACTAAAGGAGTTTTATCTTACTACTGAATGTGTTTTATCTTACTACTGAATGAGTTTTATCTTACTACTGAATGTGTTTTATCTTACTACTGAATGTGTTTTATCTTACTACTAAAGGAGTTTTATCTTACTACTGAATGTGTTTTATCTTACTACTGAATGAGTTCTATCTTACTACTGGATGTGTTTTATCTTACTACTGGATGTGTTTTAGCTTACTACTGAATGTATTTTATCTTACTACTGAATGTGTTTTATCTTACTACTGAATGTGTTTTATCTTACTACTGAATGTGTTTTATCTTACTACTGGATGTGTTTTATCTTACTACTGGGTGTGTTTTATCTTACTACAGAATGTTTTATCTTACTACTGGATGTGTTTTATATTACTACTGAATGTGTTTTATCTTACTACTGGATGTGTTTTATCTTACTACTGGATGTGTTTTATCTTACTACTGAGTGTGTTTTATCTTAATACTGAATGAGTTTTATCTTACTACTGGATGTGTTTTATCTTACTACTGAATGTGTTTTATCTTACTACTGAATGTGTTTTATCTTGCTACTGGATGTGTTTTATCTTACTACTGGATGTGTTTTATCTTACTACTGGGTGTATTTTATCTTACTACTGGATGTGTTTTATCTTACTACTGGATGTATTTTATCTTACTACTGAATGTGTTTTAGCTTACTACTGGATGAGTTTTATCTTACTACTGGATGAGTTTTATCTTACTACTGAATGAGTTTTATCTTACTACTGAATGTGTTTTATCTTACTACTGAATGTGTTTTATCTTACTACTGAATGTGTTTTATCTTGCTACTGGATGTGTTTTATCTTACTACTGAATGAGTTTTATCTTAATACTGAATGAGTTTTATCTTACTACTGGATGTGTTTTATTTCACTATATGTAACGTATATTGTGAATTTCATAAGTTATCAATAGAATCATAATGTTATAACTCTCCTCGACATCCCACCTGCACTCATTACATGTCAGGGGTAATCCAGTCAAAAGTTGTATTTGGGTGTATACTTAAGTAAAACAGCTAATTTGGATAATTAAATTCAACGCGAGAGAGCCAACATGGACTCATAATTACCTGGGCTTGCTGCCATGGAGATAAACATATCAGCTCTTCTGGCTATATTAGACGAGTTTGTATCCTCTTGACCGTCGGGTCCGTCACCAAAAGTTAGTCTATCAGCTTTTTGGGCAATTTCATCAATGTCTTTCTTGTCCTCTTCTGTCATGTTTTTATGCGTTCCCGGATCATACAAATCTAAAAATATATGTTATTATAAGTTAATTTTACAAGTAGTAAACATAGGAAATGTCTTGCAATGAAATATTTGAGGAAATCATCACTAATTCACCATCTCTCCTTCAATGCAATTCTAAAATACATCACATGCCCCCCTTCTTCAAAAAATTGGTTGACCCGGCTTTGAAAAATGACTTACACAAGTACAGGTTTTTTTGCACAAATAGATAACCAAAAGCGACAACGTTTTTAAAATTAGTAATAATATGGATACAGTTGTCAATGGCTTCCTCTGTTTTAGCGCACGATAAGTTATATGATATACTGCTATAGACTCACTTCCCTGGCAAGCTTGAATGAAAAACAGTTTTGGTTTTCCACATAAGCTTGAACATGCTATCGAATCAAAACTGTCAAAGATATCATTGATGAACACCTCCTTGCCATCTACACCAAGAACATTACCACAGGAACCATGAGATAAAATCACCAACACAAAACAATCATAATTGGAGTGGTCAAGTTCTTTGTACCACTTTACTATGCTTTTTATTTCCTTAAAATGAGTATAATATAATAACATATAATCGAATAAATGTAAATGTCACTTCCCAACTTTCTAATAGGTTTTGTACATCTTTCGTCTACCTTAAAGGAACAGATTCGGCATATACGGGAGTAAATCATCAGAATCTCAGAAACGAGAAACTAATCAGTAGTGATGTCCACAGCTTACCGTCGAAATTGGACCTTTAAATCCAAGTATTTCCGTAAACATCTATATTTTAATGTTATTTTAAGAAACTTTATATTTTGAATATACGTTGATGACAACATATGTATACAGTAGACTCAATCACTCTGTCACACTTCGTTTACGTACAGCTGCGATGGAAGATGTATTGGACAATATATCAACAAGTTTTTTGTTGGATGTCTATTTGAAGGAATTATGCGATTTACCGTGAGCCAGCCAACTTGCCAATTTTCAATGTATCTACTTCGGGTTAGCGGGTTTCACGGCAGAATGTTATCTATTTTGTAAAGAAAATGATGCTGTGTTGCTATTTTCATTGCTTATTTATTTTTAAAGGATGGAAATCACCAATATAACTACTTTTTTCTTATTAATTGAATAAATAGCTAAGTCAATAACCATGCTTTTACTTTCACTTTGGTTTTTACTCGACAGAAAATTACAGCTGAATCAACCGGAAGTAGATGCATTGAAACGATGGATGTAATTTTTTTTTAGTATTTTTATTGAACAATAGTTAGATTAGTAAGAAGAGGAACACTGAGGGAGATATAAAGTAGGTCTTGTGTGAAGGGAAAATATTCAACGAAACGATTCATATAAGGTTGGGATTATGTTTCATTACGGTAAATGGTAGAAAATCGTCTGAAGCGGAGATGGTCGTGACAAGCGTTAGCCACCTTCTAATATTATATACTACTATAGAGAGAGTCGACTATTGATAGAAACAGATGCCTTTTATGGAACGCCGGTGCGATATCAATTCTAAATGCTGAATGCTAAATGAAGAAGGGCCAATAACTTGAAATGAGAGGGAGGGAGGGGGGTCTCTTGCGACAATCCACGCTGTAATCAATGGATTTCATCTACAATCACTATCCCCAATCTATAGTCACTATATACCTACCCACTATCATCTATAATCACAATCCTCTATCTATAGTCACTATACACCTACCTACCATCATCTACAATCACTATCCTCTATCTATAGTAACCTACTATCATCTAAAGTAACTATCCTAGATACAAAGTCACTATACACAAACCTACTATTATCTACAGTCACTATCCTCTATCTAAAGACACTATACACCTACCTACAATGATTTACAGTCCCTATCCTCTATCTATAGTAACTATACACCAACCTACTATAATCTACAGTCACCATTCTCTATCTATAGTCACTATACACCTACCTGCTATCATCTAAAGTAACTATCCTAGATACAAAGTCACTATACACCAACCTTCTATCATCTACAGTCACTATCTTCTATATATAGTCACTATACACCAACCTACTATCATCTACAGTCACTATCCTCTATCTAAAGCCACTATACACCTACCTACAATGATCTACAGTCCCTATCCTCTATCTATAGTCACTATATACCTACCTACTATCTTCTACAGTCACTATCCTCTATCTATAGTCACTATACACCAAACTACTATCTTCTACAGTCACTATCCTCTATCTAAAGCCACCATACACCTACCAACTATCATCGACAGTCCCTATCCTCTATCTATAGTCACTATACATCAACCTACTAACCTCTACTTATAGTAATTATACACCTACCTACCATCACCTACAATCACTATCTTCTGTCTATAGTCACTATACACCTACCTACTATCATCTACAGTAACTACGGTAGTTGAGACTGATAATTGCATTCTTGTTACCATTAACACATTATAATCATTGACCAATTTTTTTACCTCTGCAGTTTGGTTATTGTGAATATCAACTGTAAAATATAACTGTTTGAAAAGATTCTGCAAAGAAATCACATCTTCCTCTGTGCCATCTCGATCTTCAAGTTTTGTGCCTTCATTAAAGTTCTTATTATTCACCACAACACAGAATCCTCGTGGGTTTGACGTCATCCTGTAATTCTGCAATATTTCAAGCATATAAAGTGAACAAATAAAAAATACAATGCAAATATGAGGTATATACGGAGGTTTAATTTTGAATTAAAAAACTAGAATATAATTATATAACATATTTTGAATTTAAAACATGTATTTTCACCCGGGTGAAAATTCTAGGATTTTGAATTAAAACATTGAATTACCTACCACCGGGGAAATTTTCACCCAGAAGATAATTCTAGAATTTTTAATTAAAAGAATTCAAGATTTTAATCAACTTTTCATCCAAGTTTTGGCGTCTACCATGTCTGTCGAACCGATCCAATTGACTCTGTAAAACTTTTAAGACGTGGATTTGCATACTCCAGCAATTTAACCATTTACAAGGAGCTATTATACAACAAAGACAAGGAAGATATTTGGAACGGTTCTACAGACATGGATATCGTTGAAAACTTAGATAGGTTGATCAGTGAGGTTCGAAATCGGATATGGCCGAGGATGTTGAATATTATTGGTCCAAAGGCCTGCAAAACCTTTTCGAGAGGTGCGAGTGAATCGAGGGTACCTGCGGAAACCTTGTGATAAGTGATAAAAAATCATTTTGTTGCTGTCGGTGACCAGATATTGCTCGCATGTACGCTATCATATTCACAATGTCAAGCTATTGCGAACTTCGTACTTATACCTTCACTGTAATAGTCACCTTTCTTGCATCATGGAAGTTTGGAAATGAAGCGATTTAATTGGAACTTACAATCAGAGGCTTCTACGGAAGGTCTGAGATCACAAAGCCATAGCCTAATGTTTTCAGCCTTTTTCTTTCGAGGGCTCTGATTGGGTTGTATTCGCTGGCGTACAATCAATGGCGGTCCAGGTACTTTAGGTGACACATGGCGGCAATATTTTGTAGCTGCACGACGTGAAGTGCCTCCTCATTGTTTATGTCGGCAGGCCAAATTACGATTTGTCCGCGAATCTTGAAATTAGGTCAACGCATGCGAGAGGCGCTCAGCTGAGATCTAGTGGTACTCCCATTACATTTATTGGGTTCACACTAGCCGACGTTTAACCTGAAATATGGGACTGTAGCAGAACGCACAAGAAAAACGTGATCATAGTAGGATCGTAAATAAAGGTTGGTAAACTCAGTCATAGTCGTATTAAGAACTCTATAAACGCAGTTAAAACCCAAAGGGAGTACAATACGCGAACTGTGGGAATAACCTTCTAGTGGCATTGGACCGATGAACAAAATAACATCATCTGTTGTCATTAAGATCGTTAAGTTAACAAAATTACCCACCTCAGACGAATGTATGAGAACGTTCGTTGCAATGCATTTCGTTACATTGACAATCTTCGGATCATCATTTTTATCAGGAAATACTGTAAACATAATGTAAGATAATTGTTTTTTAACTTTTATGCAAAAACGCTACAAGAAAGGCAATCTGATTGAAATAAGATTACAATTTCGTATCTTTATCTTTTTCTGTTATTTTTAGTCTACATTGTAATCTAAATATATTTCAACCAAAAAACGTCCTAAAGGTGGTATTTTAAATCAATCAAAGCGTGTCATGTTAAACCAGTTTCTCGATAAAATAAAGAGTGGCATCCTCTTGGGATTCGCAATGCCACAATTCTTTATTTCAACAATAATCATGCAAAGTGTAATTTAGATCTTAAAATTCGTAATCCACCCATGAATTATCTATTAAATATGTTTAAATATGAAATCTACGGTGTCTTTGGTTTCCATCACACGAGGTACTTTAAACTGATTGAAGGAGTCTGAGGTGCATGACCCGTACAGATAGCGTAGTTGATGGAAGAGAAATATACGGTACCTGGTGGTAACTGGCGTGATGCATGATGGTCGTCAGATCCGGAACACAGCATCTTGCTTTGTTAAATAGTCAATTATTCACGACTTTTCAGTATTTGTTTTGGCTTGGACTGAATTGAAAAAGCAATTTAGACATTTTGATTTCTTAGAACTAGATAAATTTAAATGGAACGGTGAAAGAGTGTCTTAACTATTTTTCATGTCCTACCCACAGGGTGGGTTTTAAAAGCCAACCGCCTACCCTGGCATACCGGAATGAAAAAAAGGCGTTAAAATGAGCATTGTTAAATTTAAGGATCGTAGATTTTCATACTACAAAACGAAACTATTCAATTTGACGAAATTTTTGTTGACGTCAATATTATGGAATCAAAATTATTTTAAAAATGAAACGAAACAAATTAATATTTCTTTTTTTAGCTTTGAGATATTTTCCTTCACATTTTCTGATTCAATTCGTGTTTAAAATAGCAATAATCTCTTTTAAAAATAAAATCGGGCACACAATAAAACGTACAAAAACCTCTATATTTTTTTAATGATCACAACGACTAAACAAGGTCGTTTGTTTCAGAGTTACTTCCCTTAACTTTTTATTGTCGTCGGGAACAGTGTTAGTGTTATGGGTAATTTGACCAGACTAGTAATGGACTTGGCGGAAGAAGACATAAGTTGGTCACGACGGTTGAAATAAATAATTTGAAAATCAAACAGTAATTTTCTATGGATCTGAGGACAAAATTAATATACAAGAGCTATTACTCTGACAAATTGTTCTAGGTAGGTGTACATGCTGAGACAATGCTAGGTAAGAATGGTCTGTATTTGGGGTAAGTATACAAGATCGGCACCTACAGTCTAAAAAGATATATGAGATCAGTAAATAGGATAGGAATACAACTAGGATAGGTATACAGGACCAGTAGCAGGATTAAGTAACAAAGATCAACAACTGCAGTATGCAAGCACTATCCACCTCCAGGATAAATAGGAGACATCCACAAAATTTAATATGGTGGGTATATAAGATCGGCAAGAATACGATGTCAGCAACTGTGGTAAGTAATGGATGACCACAAATATGGTAAGTTACAAAGACAGCTTCTAGGGCAAGAAGCAAGATCAGCAATTAGATTATTTATAGAAGATCAGCATCTAAGGTAAGTATACAAGGACAGCAATTAATGTATGTATACTTCAAGGTTACTAGACGGTAAGTACTAGTAGGTATACAAGATCAACAGCGGGGTTAGTAAGCAAGATCATCAACTAAAGTATGTGAACAACTAGGGAAGGTATACAAGATCCACCATTACGGTAAGCAAGAAATATTCACAAATGTAATATATATATATGGTTGAGGTTAGGTAACAAAGACCAAGATTTTAAAATATCACTTAAAAGGGCAAATACGATATGGTTAAATGGCGAATCTATTTTCAATGGGATGTCCACATGTACAGGATGCGAAGTCACCAACGTGTCTTAAGAACGTGTAGGTTGAGGTCACTCATTCTATTTCGGAGTCTGTGGTGCACTATTTGGACCGATCTTTCGCCAAGGAAATAATACGATGGTGAAGACGCAATGGATTTTATCTGTAGTTTGAATTCTTTTATACTACATAATGAAGATATGTTTTCGGGTAATGCGTTCCAATCACGGATAGTGGATGGTAAAAATGAATCAGAATAGAGTTTAGAGCTAGTAAAAAGTGTTCGTAGCTTGAGACCATGACGTGTATTGTAGTCATAAGAAGATCCCATATGATTGAATGATTTGTCAAGTGATATATGAAGAAATATTGCGACCTTTATAATATATTATTCCGTGAAAGCCTTTGAACCTTTAGGAGATAAAACTGACACTCGGACCTATTTATGCATATAATGTTACATTATGACTATCGGTTTACCAATTCATTACACGCATTATCAGTTTAAATCCATAGCTTACGCATGTTCCTTAAACAACGTACGATTATTCACATCTAACTGTAGCTTGAACAATCCCATATTCTCGGCATTACAAACTATTAACCTCCCTTGACAAACCATGCGTCACCATCAAATTAATCCAATCAGGAATCTTTGGCGTAGAAGGATGGTGCTTGCAAATGGCGGCCTCCATCGAATTATCCGGAAATGTTGCAGTTTCGTATTAAAGATGGGTTCCCTTATTGTATTCATACGCATTATTGTCACATGACAAACTACAGTTATTGGTAAATAAACGCCGGAATCTAATTGGTAGAGAAAGAAAACTCTCTACAAATCAAAATTAATGACGAGAATGTGGGATTGTGAGAGCAACGGCTACATGATCATTATCATGTAACGTTGCTTAACGAACATGTAGCTTACGAGGATTTTGTTTGTTTTGCTACCAATGGCGTAATTGTATATTTATGCAGATAAGCACAACATATGATGATATTTACATTTCTACTATCACTCCCTTCAATAAACCAGTTAGCTAAACCGGCGTTTATTTTCCAATAACTGTAGTTTGTCACGTTACAATAAATGCGTATCGAAAACGAACAAGGATTGACCCAAGTTTTTTATCTAGATTTGGAACGCAATTTTGAAAGGGTTTCTAACAAGTATTTTAAATCAAGCCATATTAAACAGATTCCGTTTTTTATAAGAAGAAATAAAGTGTTAATTTTGCACTTGATTTGAAACATTGGTAGACTAAGTTTGAAGAGAGAAATGACTTCAAACAGTGGCGTTTCTGGAAAACATTAGGCGAAGAGGCCGAGCAGAGGTCACAGATTTTCTTCTAATAAAATGGTAAAAAATTTGAAAAGAAAAGAAAGAATGTCGGGTTATATCACGAGAATATCAGTAAGGACCGCCAACTTGCTGCAAGCTACAAGGAATTGGAATCTGGTCCTATTAAAGTAGTGAGCAATACATAAATTGTAGAGCAATATAGATATCTATATAAAATTACAGATAACAAATATCACTCTACTATTGATATAAAATAAGCACTATGTTAACAGTGAAAATATTTCATTATCGTAAAGTACAGATAAATACTGAAAGATATCAAAAAAAATATTACAATTTTTATCTTTTTTAAATTTAATGAGTATATTTAATTTAAAATTGAAAAAAAAAACTTTAAAGGGGCATTCCGCTTTTTTTGTAAAACATTTTCATTATCAAAACGTCGTTAATTATACCTGAAAAAAATTCGACCTACAATAAAGCGAAATGTCCGTTTAAAAGATAGACCTAATTGTAACTACGACCCACCTTAATATTTAAGAAACTGAGTACTGTTTTTGGTGATGGTTGATTACAAGATAACTCTGGTTCAAGATGACTCCCATCACATCGCGTAGTCGCTTTTTTTAATACTTTGAATTGCATTATAGGTAATAGGGGTGTCTCAATATCTTATTTCTTTTTAATGATGGCTCGTCGCCAAAATCTTTATTGACTATATAGCGTCAGCTAAACTCATGATTTGAGGAAGATAAGATCAATATCTCGGGGAATCGTGTAAATGATGATACAAGCAACAAAATTGGCAATAAGTTCAATGAGTAATACTTATCAAATCTTTCCGATTGGCCAATTGAAAATTCAACAAGGGGGTAATTATTCAAGATGGCTGCCATGTAAGCCCTCTGACGTCCACATTTTGCTAAAAAGAAATTATTTGTAATATAGGTTTTTGTCATATTGGTGACATCACTGCTGTCAAACTGGGGTTCAGTGTCAACCAACCTGCTCGTCAACATCGGTGGTTAGTCAAAAAAACCATGACGGCTTCTCAGATATATAGGTAGCACAGTGTAGGTCGGATATTTACGTAAGACAACATACTGCAAGGGATAGTTACGTTTTGGGCAAGGGAGCTTATTTGTAATAGTTTGGATTTTATATATCAGATTAGCACAAGAAAGTATGATTGTAATTGATCGGATCATACAAACTCCGACATTTCCAAGCCTGCCTTGTTTCTAAAAGAAGATACAACGAAAATACAATACAGAGTACGATTTATATAGAGAGTACGTTATATATACAGGGTACGTTATATATACAGAGTGCGTTATATATACAGAGTACGTTATATATACAGGGTACGTTATATATACAGGGTACGTTATATATACAGAGTACGTTATATATATAGAGTACGTTATATATACAGAGCATGTTATACATACAGGGTGCGTTATATATACAGAGCATGTTATATATACAGGGTACGTTATATATACAGAGCACGTTATATATACAGAGTACGTTATATACAGGGTACGTTATATATACAGAGCATGTTATATATACAGAGTACGTTATATATACAGGGTACGTTATATATACAGAGCACGTTATATATACAGAGTGCGTTTTATGTGAAATATTGATATAGATATGATTCCAAAATCGGGCTACGATCATAATTTTTTTGTGTTAATCAAGAATATTGAATTTTAAACGATTTTTGACACGGAATTTTGCGTTACCGGTAGGCCTACCTTCCTTGTCCAACTGCATGGTGCTCCAAGCGGCGAGACTTTCTGACCTATTCAGCACCGTGTTAAATACATATCTGGCCAAAATCTTGTTTAGAAATGGAGATTGTTCAAAGTGCTTACATCGCCAGAACATGCATGTAACTCCTAATAGATTACCATACACTATAGTCTATTCTTTTAAAAAAATAAAAAACATTTTGTTGGTTATTTTTAATGAATATATGCGTAAAGATAAATAATTCCGTCTTATTCTTATTAGCGACGCAAAGCTTACGTGGCAAATAGCCTTATGAGGGATTGTTTACCACGTAGTGATAAATACCCCCAGCTAATATAATTTATGTGAAATATAATGTCCATGTCATAAGTATTATTTATTGAATGTTTCATTGTGAGATTTTCCTTAATTAGAGACAAATTTTCTTGCTCATTGGAAACGTAATCGTAAAAATATATCTGGTTCATGCGTGATCATTAGGACTCACTCCCTTCTACAACTTTTATGTTAACAGTGAAAATATTTCATTATCGCAAAGTACAGATAAATATTGAAAGATATCAAAAAAAAATATTACAATTTTTATCTTTTTTAAATTTAATGAGTATATTTAATTTAAAATTGAAAAAAAAATTTTAAAGGGGCATTCCGCTTTTTTTGTAAAACATTTTCATTATCAAAACGACGTTAATTATACCTGAAAAAAATTCGACCTACAATAAACAGAAATGTCCGTTTAAAAGATAGACCTAATTGTAACTACGACCCACCTTAATATTTAAGAAACTGAGTACTGTTTTTGGTGATGGTTGATTACAAGTTAACTCCGCTTCAAGATGACTCCAATCACATCGCGTAATCGCTTTTTTAAATACTTTGTATTGCATTATAGGTAATAGGGGTGTCTCAATATCTTATTTCTTTTTAATGATGGCTCGTCGCCAAAATCTTTATTGACTATATAGCGTCAGCATAACTCATGATTTGAGGAAGATAAGATCAATATCTCGGGGAATCGTGTAAATGATGATACAAGCAACAAAATTGGCAATAAGTTCAATGAGTAATACTTATCAAATCTTTCCGATTGGCCAATTGAAAATTCAACAAGGGGGTAATTATTCAAGATGGCTGCCATGTTAGCCCTCTGACGTCCACATTTTGCTAAAAAGAAATTATTTGTAATATAGGTTTTTGTCATATTGGTGACATCACTGCTGTCAAACTGGGGTTCAGTGTCAACCAACCTGCTCGTCAACCTCGGCGGTTAGTCAAAAAAACCATGACGGCTTCTCAGATATGTAGTTAACACAGTGTAGGTCGGATATTTACGTAAGACAACATACTGCAACGGATAGTTGCGTTTTGGGCAAGGGAGCTTATTTGTAATAGTTTGGATTTTATATATCAGATTAGCAGAAGAAAGTATGATTGTAATTGATCGGATCATACAAATTTCCAAGCCTGCAGTAGTATATGTCTTTTCAGATATTGCGCATCCAGTTTGATCCGGTTTTGAGATGGCAGATATATGTCTTTTCGGATATGACGCGCATTCGCAGCTTTTTCAATGCGTCATATCCGAAAAGACACAACTGTTAAAATGTATTATAACAGACTCCCCAAACTGTTAAAAATGTATTATAACAGACTTCCCAAACTGTTAAAAAAATATATCATAACAGATTCCTCCAAACTGTATTATAAATTACCCAAACCACAGACAAGATTCACTATAATAATACAGTATCAAATAATCACATTAAAAATGTCTTTAATTTTAAAACACGAACAAAAAAATTCGAAGGAGACGGTTTCTTCTCTGCACTAACATCTCTCATCCCCAAAGTGGCCAATTTTGTCTCAAACAACAAATCCCTCATTTCCTCAGAAGCGCAAGCTCTTGGATCTGTGGCAAAAGCAGGAGTAAATATTAGCGATGCAGTGAAAAAATCTGACGAACTTAAAGAACTGCAGCTAATAAGAGAACTAAGAAACAAGAGACTAGAACGACAAGCCCTAGAAAAACAAGGAAAAGGGTTTAAAATCATTGGATAAAAATGGCAAGCAAAAATTACAGATTGGATCCAATCTTTCAATTGTATGATCCGATTCAATATTCGTTCAAAAGAAGAAAGAGGATTACGTAAACCATCGGTAGGGACAAAGACCCAAATAAACGACGGAGGAAGAGTTACCTTTGAAATTAATTCGTTGTCCAATTGGTTGCTGCTTTCCGATGCCCATTTCCGATGCGATGTCAAAATCAAAGACGCCACTCAGAATCGAATTCCACAAACCAACACGACTTTAGAAAACAACTTCTTTCCGTCTTTATTCAGCGAAATGGTTTTTGGTTCAAATCCGATAGAGACCATAAAACACCCCGCCGAGTTTGACACAATGTTGAAAACGGTTCTGTATCCCAAAAACAACGATTCAGTTTCGGGATGGATTCCCGATGTCGGTGACGGAGAAGTTTTAAAAGAACCGGTCAGAACTGTAGCAAATGACGCAGACCTTGCTAGGATAAGGGTAGTTGCTTGATACACACTGGAAAGAGTGACTCGCGGAGTAAATCACGGATTTGAAAAACGAGCGCTTCAATACAACAATGTTGTCGAGAACAACAGATGGGGTAATTACGTAAATTGGAAGTTGTATCCTTTATTTGGTCTCTTGGAACACAGAAAGGTTTCCATAGGTTTACCGTATAAAATTCATTTGCAAAGAGAAATCAACGACAACAAGATATTCTTTGGTGAAAACAACTCTGACGCAAAATTGGAAATAACGAATATCCAACTTTACATACCGGTAATCACTCCTTCTGTAGAAGTGGAAACGAGAATATTCAACTCTTTAACCAAAGACATCGAAATTGCTTTTCTTCGTCGTTACACGGTAGGTAGCATGACTTTAACGGGAGAATCCACCACGTGGCCAATCACCAACACCGTCAAACCAGCGAGATATCTAATGGTCGGTTTCAAAAACTTGCCAGACTCTCAGACGAACAACAACAACATTTTCAGAGTGGCATTGAACCATACTCAAGATCCGATCATTCGCAAAGTTCAAGTCAGATTGAACAACGATAATTATCCCAATCAACCTTTGACAATTGATCCTTCCAAAAAAGATTACAACGAATTGTACAGAAACTATAAAAACATGTGCGAATTGTTTGGAAATACGCCTCAGTTTGAATACACAGATTTTTCACTCAATCATCCAATCTTTTGTTTCGATCTGTCAGCTCATCAAGAAGATCTTTTCAAAACAGGGGTAAACATAAATATTCACATCGATAAAGCACACGGAGATGTGACCGGCTACTGTTTATTGCTGGAAGAAGCAAAACATTTGATTAAAATATCAGATAAAAGAATGATAAGAATTGAATAAAAAAAACACCCTTTAAAATTGAAACCAGAAACTTTAGTCAAGAAAATAATAGAAGCTATAGAAACAGCTTCACCAACTACAATAACTTATAATGGTAAAAAAATCAGCATAACTAAAAAAACTTATTGATAAATACAAATATTGTAAAGTCAGAGACGATATAGACTTGGAAAGAATTGATGAGAATTTAACTAAAAAAGGTGGATTTTTACCTTTCTTACCTTTAATCTTTGCTGGTTTAGCTGCAGCTGGTGCAACTGCTAGTGGAGCTGCAGGGATAGCCAAAGCTGTCAGCGATAAGAAAGCTGAAGCCGCTGCAAACGCCGAAGCACGTAGACACAATTTGGCAATGGAAAGAGAAGCACGAGGAGATTCGGGAGTAGGAGATATATTAGGGACGGTTAAAGAATTCGGACAAAGATTTGGCGAAGAAACCAAGAAAACCGTTAAAGAGGGATTAAGCAAATTAATAGATAAAATCGACACTGGAGAAATGAAGGTCAAACACAAGGGCAACGCCATATTTTTTAAAAACATACGTTCGGGCGAGGGAATCTTCCTTTCAAAGTATAAAGGCAACGGGTGATTTTTGGTACGAAAATGTAATAAATAAAAATGGGCAAGAAATTCAAACATTCGGACATATTTCCTAGTAACCCAATGCTCATGTGTATTTGCGGTAGTTCAGGTTCTGGGAAAACTCATTTCACTTTTAACATGTTGACAACACCAAACCTTTTAGATTTCGATTCTCTGTATATCTACACAACAACACCAGAGCAATCGCATTATCAATTCCTCAAAGCTTTAGAATATTTACCAAAGAAAGACGTTCAAGACATATTTCAATATTACGAAGAAAACGAATAAGAAGTGGAAATAAAAGATATCATAGAAAACTTCATTAAATCAAAGAATCCATCTTTCAATCCAACGGATATAAAAGTTTTTCTTACTAAAAATGTTAATGATCTAGACTTGTCTAATATTGATTGCAATCGAAAGAACTTAATAATTATTGTTTGACGACTGCGTAGCGCAAAGAAATCAAACTGTTCAACAAGAATTCTTCACCAAAGAAAGACATCACAACTGTCACTGCATATACCAATCCCAATCTTTTTACGGGATGGATTCTATGTTCATTAGAAAAAATGCAAATTGTTTTTTATTATTTGAATTAAATGATAAAGATTTATCTCAAATCATTCAGTCTATAAATCATGGAATGGATAGAGATACATTTAAAAAGGTTTGTAAAGCTCAATGGAGAAACCCAGATGATCATGGATATGTATTTGTAAATACTAGAAAACCTGCGGGAGAAAGAGTTATGATCAATATATGTTAATTTTATTTTTTTAAAAATGACGGATTGGAATAATTTTTTTAAAAGAAATAGAGAATATATCAAAGCTAAGAATAAAATAAAGACCCAAGTTGAAAATAACAGATTACAACAACTCAGATTAACGGAAAATCTACAGACTCTATTTCAACCAATATTAAAAAGTCAAGAAGATATTAAAAAGAGACTCGCTATAGAACCTTCACCCCATAAAGATCCACCGATTGAATATGGTGGTATTAAGACATTAGATGATATAAAACGTCTTTTTTCAAACCCTGACCCAGATTTACCAAAGAGCATTTCACCAATCATTGATGAAGTGGGGTTATTGTTTAATGGTTTTAGAATAAGATTTAGTGGAAATTCACCACGATTCAAAATCGACACAAAAGACTTTATATTTACATTAACGAGAGGGTTAATAGATTTAATGAATGGCGAGGATGTTGAAATTGCCGATTACAAGGATTTAGTAGCATACTCAAAATTTCTACATGCGATCAGAAAGTCAGGACTCGAAACAAGAAGATTGAAAGAAGTTGATTTATATATAACAAAAGTCATTGAGGAAGAGGATGTAGATGATTATGCAGAAGATTATCCAATCATACAAGAAATAGACGAATTGGTGGCATCTGGACAAGGTATTACTTTTTTATCCGACAACAACGAGGAACTAGTTAATAGATTACGAGTAATATTCGCGGTAATGAAGGAAGGTCATCGATCGGAGAGACAATACAACGAAGTCTTGGAGAAAAAAATCATCACTAAAAAAGACTACATAAACGTCATTAAAAATGTCCAATAAAGAACAATTGTTCGTTATCACCTCGAACAAATCAGACATCAAATTGTCTCTAGACTACGAGTATGAACTCGATCGCAATAAACAGTACGAACTGGGATTAAAGTATTTCTCCGTTTACAATTCCATTAGAAACATCAACGAAAAAAACAATCAACTAAAAATATCGACGGATAACGGAGTTACGTTCAAAACCATAAGCTTACTAGCGGGAAGCTACGAATACGTAGCCATCAACGATTACCTATCCGAATACTCAGGAAGCGTGAACGGCAAAAACAATATCGAATTCGAAGGTAATTTGAATCTGAACAAAATCAAAACTGATCTTGAGAAATAACAGTCAAGTCGATTTCAACGTAGAAAATTCGTTGAATGTGTTACTAGGGTTCGATAAACGAATATGCGCGCAATCGACATTGGCGCCGCACAAGGCCAACATCGAGAACGACATCGACGTGATCAACATTCACTGTAATTTGATCAACGGTGGATTTTTCAACAAGCACAAACGCCAAATCATATACAGCATACCGACTTTTACGGTGCCGATCGGATACAGAATTATAGGGAAACCGTTTCAAACGACCTATTTACCAGTCAATTCTTTCATGATCAAAGATATAAATCTGGAAATCAAAGACGGTAAAAACAGGTTCATAGACTTTGGCAACGAAGAAATTGTCATTCAACTTCATTTAAAACAATCTTCATTCTCTTCTTGAATAGTAAGATAATCGAAATCATCAAATTCATAGTTTTCATCAAAACTATACTCATATTTGTCGTTGTAAGGATACATAATTCCTTCACTGTTTGGTGGTTTTCTTTTAACATTATTCAAATAACTTCTAAAAACTTTAGTTTGTTTATCATTTGGAATAACTACTCCATTGGTGAAACCTTTTTCCCATGGTTTATTAAATTCGTTTGACACATCATGTCCGCTTGCTAACTGAACGTAATCTTCTACACTTATCTTATCATTAGAATAACCTTTAAACGTTTTCTTTTCTTTTGACACCATCAGAGGTCAAAACGATGTTGTATTTGACTTTTGGTGCTAAATATAAACCAAATATAATTCCACCGTCACCGTAATCGTTTTTACCTTTGCAATAGTCTTTTTCGGAGACCAAACCAGCTCTGTTTAGTTTTTCATATTTTTGGATGAAATGTACAAACTATCGGTGTCGGTATAGTATATTTCGGGTTTATAAAATCCATTTATGACGTGAATGAAATTGTTCATTATTTTTTTACTGTGAGATAAAACGAATGATCCCAAATGACTAGGTGTTAGTCGTGTAGATTTACTATCTTCGGTAGTAATCTCTTTTTCTTCAATTTCTGTTTCAACAGTATATTGAGTATCATTAATTTTCTCATAGGTTTTAACACGTGAATCAAAGTTGGCCTGTAAAGTTGCTTCATTCCATAAATGTCTAGTTGTGAATATATATTTCTGAATTGATTTACCATACAAGGAATTACCCAATAATTTCATGCAATTACTACCCACGATATTACCTTCTCGTTTATATTTATTTCTTAGATCTCTCAAAATTAAAATATAATCTCTATAGGGTGGAGTTTCAAAATTTTCTTCGTAAACTATACCATCTAATATTCTAATAATTCGTCCACCGGCTTTCACTATTTCTTGAATATCAACCGATGTTAAAACGTCGTAGAAACGGTCTTCCACTTTCCGCTCTCGGATATTCACTGTCTAAATCCGACATGGCGGAAGCGTATAAACCGTTAGCATCAAATGCCATTGTTTAGTACATTCTATTTTTTTAAGTCTCGAATGAACCTCCGTTTTGTTTTTTTGTGCTTGCACTGTATTCTTTGAATAAATCAATTATGTTATTACTTTCTGTTTGTGAAATATATTCCTTTAATACGTTACGAATTTCATCCATTTTGTTCGTTTCAAATGATTTTCTATTTGCCGAAACTCTTCCTCCTTTAATAGATCGTCTGATAAAATTTCTTATAAAAGGATTAGTGTGCGAATAAACTTTTTCTATATTTTCTTTTTCGGTATGTTTCGCAACCATTCTAGTAGTTTCATACCATTCTTCTTCCACCATTTCTTTATCGTAATGATATAAATAATACCAACCCTTTAAAGATAAAGATGGAGCCGTTAGATTATTGGACATATTCTGGTTTACAACTTCTTTCGTGACTTGGTTGTATTTTATCAAACAAGCTCCCAAACAGAGAGTGTCTCTCTTGGCGTAAGGTTCACATTCGTGTCTCAATTCCTCCCAGTTGTCTTGCGTGTATTTAGCGATATCTACGTCGGCAATCTTTCTCAAATTCGCGGGGAGATTGGAAGAATTTCCCCATGCAGCCAAACTAGAGGATTCGTGTTGATGGGAACACGTGAAATTAATATGTTACCCTTTATTTCTTTCTGTCTTTTCCATTTTTTCTGTAAATCTTCATCTGTGTATGGATTAGATAAAGGAAAAGATAGAATTCCTCTGGGTGTTTTTAAAGGGCAATGCGTTAGTTTTTTTACATTTTTAAGCACGATCCAGTTGTCGAATCCACTACCGTTATGAGAAATTAATATTAATCTCTTTCTATCATATTGACCTAAATATTTCAACATTTGATCTATACAATCTGTACCTACAAATAGTTCTACTACATTCATTAGTTTATCATAAAATTCTTCTGGAACATTATCAGTAGGATTTATATTTGGAAAGATATTTTTTATCGTTTCTAACTTTTTTCTTAGTTTTTCTAAATTAATTAAAGTGCAGGCATAAGGAATTGCTCTTCGACTGTTTTTTTTCTGAATACGTTTCGCAATCCCAAGCGAATAACGCATCATCACTCATACTCGAAAGCACGTTTAGTTTGAGGGGTGAAACCTGTGTTACTGCGTTATCGTCTCTACACGTTTTCCACACCTGTGCGTAATTGTCTTCTATTTCTTGAATTCCCAAACTTTTTTTTGGCTTCTTCTAATCAGACAGAAATGCGAGTTGTGTAAGTAAAAAACCCAATCTAATTCATCGTGAACGTCTCTGGGATGAAAATGTCTGTTTTTGGGATTATAAATTTGAAACGAAGTGTTAAATTTCTTGTTGAATTCCTTCATTCTAGCACAAGTCATCACTCCTTTTCTATTTGCTTTTGAAAACCCGTTGATGTATTCTTGAAATTTACACGTTAAATCTTTGTTCAAAACACGATTGACGCATTTGATAAAACAGTGACCATCTGTAGGTATGTAACAATTTTCGCCTTCGTGTCAATTTATCTTTTTAAGTAGATCAGTTCCTCCTCTACCAACTCTCGATCTTTTTATTTCTTGGAAATTGTCTTTCATTAAAATTATTTTTCCTGTAAAATACCAATCGGAAGCATCGGATTTTTTGTCCATATTTGAAAAGATATTGTGAAAAGTTTTGGCATTGAAACCGAGGAGTGACATGTATTGTCTGTGATTCCCTTCCTCGACTATCTCTCCATCTATTTTAATTTGTCCTTTGAATGTTTTAAATTTATCAGAGATAGCCTTGGCGTTTTCTATCAATGTTTCATCGTGTTCGATTTTATTCATATTTTTTTTTAAGTATATATTTTTGATTATTTCTTTATTTTGACCGCTGATATTTCTATATGGAATTTTTCCAAAATTTCATTGAATTCTTTTAATTCTTCAACTGTTATGTTCTTGTCTTCTCTCGATCTTTCGAAAAAGGTGTACAATTGATTAAGATACATATTCAAGATATCCGTTTTCTTTTTATAATGAGCTTTCTTTTTGCTCGTGAAACCTAAAGTGATGAGGCCGCAAGAGGTCGTTTGAACGGCTGTTAATGCAGCCAATACGGTTGGGACGATGACCGGAAGCATTAATCCACCAGTCACGGCCGTTGCCACCGTTACTCCTACCGTTAGAACTGTGCTCGCTGTTTTGAAAAAAGAATCGATTCTACTCCATGTTTTCCTGCATGTACTGTCTCAACTTTTCAACTCTTCTTGTTTGTCTATCATGTATTGTTGTCTGCTTTCGAGTTCCATTTTTTAAGTCGTTAAATTAAGTGAATTTCCGATAAAAGAAACCACGGAATATCGTATAGAGTTTGCTTGTTTGGCCTAGCATTATTATATTTGCGGGTATTAAAAGTAAAAACATTTACGAGTACTAACGACATTTCTTTTTTCGTATGGTCCTCTTTAAGATGATAGGAATATTTTATTTTTTCTTTTTCGATGTTTATCTTGGCTCTAAAAATAAAACCACCACCTTCAAGGATGGAGTCTTCGGCAAACGATAAATGTAATATAAAGTCTCTTTCTTGTTGACTTTTATGAACATCGATCGAGGTGTATTTTTCACCTAAAGCGAAATACAGTTTTACGTATTCAAAGTCTGTTGTTCGTAAAAACTCGTGACTGCTCGAATCTATTTTTCCGTGTACGTGTAAGCGTCGTGGAACTTTGACAATGTTGCTTGATGGTGGATTTTCTGTCTCCAATATCATATCTAAATCTTTGATTTGAATTCTACTTATATCATTATTTTCTACTTCCAATTTAAAGGTGTTTACATATTTACCATTTTTCGTTTCAATTTCATAATTGTTTTTATTATAAAAACTTATATTCTCTTCCAAATTACCATCATTGAATAATGAAATATGAGTTCTGGTCCTACCGGTTTGTTTGAGGACTACTTTATTGACTTTAACCTTCATGGGAAACTCTATTTGAATCAGACAAGTCTCAAAAAATCGTCATGAATTCTAGATACCAAAAGATTGACCTGTTCTTTAATATAATTTTTCATATCATCTCGAAATTTATTTTGAAGAAAGTTTTTAATCATACCCACTTCTTTTTCTAATTCGTCCGTGATTTTAGTATCCAAAGCAGTCAATTGTTGTTTCAACGTATCTTTGTCAATGGGAAGTGTGTTAATTATATCTTGAACATCTGATTTTTGCTTCGCGATCTTTTCGTTCAAATTGGATATCGAATTTTGTAACTCGGTTTTGTCCGCGGTCTTGTCTAGTTCTGCTAGCAATTCGCCAAGTTTTCTTTCCAAAGCGGTTAGTTTTCGTTTCAACCTATCCTCGTTTACATTTGGGATATCTATTAAACGTTGGACGTCTATTTTTACCTTCGTAATCTTATCGTCTAATTTAGATATTAAATTTTGCAACTGACTTGTTTTATCCACTTGAATAAGACGTTTCAAACTCGTTAACTCTTGTTGTAGTTTGGGTTCGTTCACAAGATTTTTAATATTTCGTCTGAGGTATCTTTTCACGTCATTTATTCTATTTTCAACATGGTCCTTATCTATTTGAATTTGATCCAGTAAATATTTCTTGTTCACGGCATCGTTATCGTTTCCTGGAAACTTTAAATTAGTTATTTTGAAATTGTTCATATCGATATCCCCTTGTAAGGTGTCTCCGATTTGATCTACGAAAAAAGGTTTCGCTTTGTTTATAAACGTCGTCATGGGATTTTTAGATTCTAGAGGTAAAGACCCTAATCCAAACTTGTTTGTCATTTTTATTGAGTTAAATTTATTATTATTTCTTCAAACTTTTCTACCAAACTCAACCGATATAAAACCCAAAGCGACAGCTGTCCACACAGCTTTTGTCCTGGCATTTGAATTTGAAACGTAGAACATTTGATTGGTTTGCTAGTCAATTTCGTTATCTCTTCTGTCGGTTCTAGACCGAAGGAATCAAAGAAATAAAAGTTATTCGAAGAATCTTTGTGTAGAGCAGAGTGATGAACTCCTTTTTGATCCGACGTGTGAATGTTTGTGATCGCGTAAAATTTACCTTTCTTGTATTTCAGTTCATCAATTTCATCTCGCATGCAATAATAAAACGGCGATACGTTCAACTCTTTGGCCCATTTCACAAGTTGAAAGTTTGTGGTCGTGTCTTTTCCGTATTTATCGAGAAATGCATTCATTTTTTTAAGTTGATTTTTTTTAGGTGTTTTTCGAAGTAGGCGGTAAGTATTGCTGAAGACCCAGTTGACGAAATATATACGTAGTTTGTGTTTGAAAAAACTTGTATAACAGTCTGATAAAACACATTCAATAATATTTTGAAGATAAATTTACATTTAAATTTAAAAAATCTTAATTTAAGAGAGCGTAAATGCTTGTCGACATCTAAATTTCTTAACCTTTCATCTAAATCTTCATTTTCGAGATTCATTTTTAAAAGTCAGTTTTTTGAAGTTCATTTTGATAAAACCTTCCTATGATTTGTTCTTTGTCTTGATCGATCAATTCATACGTGGGAGGTGATGTGGTGTTTACTTTATCAAGGATGAATATCTCGTTAGTCCAATACCCGACGTGACCTTTCTGAAACAATGATTTATATTTAAAAATACGAACTCGATCTCCAACTTTGAATTTGGGTTTAATATTCAAATTGCTAATCTCGTTTTCAAAGTTGTTTCGAGTGTTGACGGACTTTATGATATACGGGTTATTCCAGGCTTGCGTTGGCGTCACACCTATAGACGAGTGTATTTTGTTATTGTATTCGTCGACAACAACTGGCAATATTTTAAGCCATTTTTGAGATTTCAATTCCGTGAATTTCTTGAATAATTTGCTTTTAAGAGTCCTGTTGAATCTTTCTATCACTACGGCCTTACCTTCGTTATGCGTGCTGTAAATTTCAAACCCCAGAGATTTCACATTTCTGTTGTAGAATTCGCTTCCTTTATCAACTCACAACTTTAGGGGTCGTCTGTCGGATTGTTTCATTATGGTTTCGAATGCTTGTTTGACAGTCAGAACCGATTTGTTTTTCAAGGGAAAAACCCAAGCGTATTTCGTGTATATGTCGATCACCGTCAAACAATACTTGTACCCTCTCTCTACTGGCATGTTGATTAAATCGGCTGACCAAATTTCATCTTTATCAAAAACTTTGACTTTGAGGTAATGTTTGTTTTTTTCGAAATTCTTTGTGAATCTGTCTGCTATGCCCATACCCAATTTCAATTTTGCCTTCAAGAGTTTTATGATAAGAGCCCTTTGTAATTTCTCTTTGAAAGTGGGATAGGGAATATTTTCGAGTTTGTCTATCATTTTTGGTGTCTGAATGTTATGTCTTTGTTTCTGTACAGTATGTCGTGTTTGAGCGCTACTGCGTCAACTCTATTAACGGGTTCTTCCCCTGGTTTGGGATTATCATTTTCGTCTAAACGCAGATCTAACCTAGTGCCTGGACCTGTATAATTGTGACCTGGGAGATGTTTTTCTCCGGGATATTTTGCCCATGGGAATCCAGGAAGAGAACCCAATGACTTTTGAATGTCTCCCGCACCGAAATACGTTTTAGGAGGATGGACATTTATTAAAGACATATTTGTTCAATAAACACCATATATTTTTAATACGAAAGATTTAATACAAGTAGAAAACTATTCAAGCGTTAGAAATGAATCATTAGATCTTTTCACTGCATCTACTCCTGAGGAAATTTGTTGTTTGAGACAAAATTGGCCACTTTGGGGATGAGAGATGTTAGCGCAGAGAAGAAACCGTCTCCTTTGAATTTTTTTTGTTCGTGTTTTAAAATTAAAGACATTTTTAATGTGATTATTTGATACTGTATTATTATAGTGAATCTTGTCTGTGGTTTGGGTAATTTATAATACAGTTTGGAGGAATCTGTTATGATATATTTTTTTAACAGTTTGGGAAGTCTGTTATAATACATTTTTAACAGTTTGGGGAGTCTGTTATAATACATTTTAACAGTTGTGTCTTTTCGGATATGACGCATTGAAAAAGCTGCGCATGCGCAGAATTGAAATGCGTCATATCCGAAAAGACATATACCTGCCATCTCAAAACAGGATCAAACTGGATGCGCAATATCTGAAAAGACATATACTACTGCCTGCCTTGTTTTGAAAAGAAGATACAACGAAAATACAATACAGAGTACGATTTATATAGAGAGTACGTTATATATACAGGGTACGTTATATATACAGAGCACGTTATATATACAGAGTACGTTATATATACAGAGTACGTTATATATACAGAGTACGTTATATATACAGGGTACGTTATATATACAGAGTACGTTATATATACAGAGTACGTTATATATACAGAGTACGTTTTATGTGAAATATTGATATAGATATGATTCCAAAATCGGGCTACGATCATACTTTTTTTGTGTTAATCAAGAATATTGAATTTCAAACGATTTTTGACACGGAGTTTTGCGTTACCGGTAGGCCTACCTCCCTTGTCTAACTGCATGGTGCCCCAAGCGGCGAGACTTTCTGACCTATTCAGCACCATGTTAAATACATATCTGGCCAAAATCTTGTTTAGAAGTGGAGATATAACGCAAAAGTTCGAAGTGCATACATCGCCAGAACATGCATGTAACTCCTGATAAATTACCATACACTATAGTCTATTCTTTTAAAAAAATAAAAAACATTTTGTTGGTTATTTGTAATGAATATCTATGCGTAAAGAATAATAATTCCGTGTTATTTTTATTAGCGACGCAAAGCTAACGTGGCAAATAGTCTTATGAGGGATTGTTTGCCACGTAGTGATAAATACCCTCAGCTAATATAATTTATGTGAAATATAATGTCCATGTCATAAGTATTATTTATTGAATGTTTCATTGTGAGATTTTCCTTAATGAGAGACAAATTTTCTTGCTCATTGGAAACGTAATCGTAAAAATTTATCTGGTTCATGCGTTATCATTGATGAGAAGAGAAAATGGTTTTCACCATCATTTTGCTCGTAATCACATTAATAATGACGGTATCGAAGACAGCATTTTATGTTTCTCTTCAATTTCCGGTCAATTACTACTTCCAGTTTTAATTAACTTGTGCGGCATCATTTCAATTTTGGTAACTTTACATTTGAGGGATCAGCACACAAAATGCCGTCAGCATTAGTTATTTTGAGTGAAGGAGCAGAGGAAATGGAAACTGTCATTAGCGTTGATGTTCTCAGACGTGGAGGGGTAATAATGGAGTTTTTTAGTCCGAAATAGTCGGAAATTCTTAACTTTACCATTTTGTTTTCTTTAAATTAGAAATAGGATAAATAGGTGTATCTATTATGTAGATTTATTTATTAATACTTAATGCATTAAGTTTCCCATTTCACGAAACTGCATTGGATGTTGGATCAGACCCTTATTGAAATGTCCCTTCCTTGCTTGACCTATGGTAATTGATTAGGGTATTTTCAGAGTAGGGCAACTGAGCCTCAGCTTCAGTCAGAGACCTAACCAACGCACCAACCTACTGCCCACTATCACTGAAACATAGAGCATTTGCCGGCTTCTAGTTTTTGTCACTGCTACAATTTATATTTGAAATGAACAGATAGAAGTTACTATGGCGGGCCTGGTGGGTACAGATGCTGTGGTATGTAGCAGACAAGTAAGTCTTGTACCTGATAAAAGTTTGGAGGAGGCAATGAAAGGTGGACCGTATGATATTGTGGTATGTCCTGGTGGGGCAAAGGGAGCCCACAACCTATGTGAGGTAAGGTTTGAGACACTCCAAGGTCGTTGAGTGCATTTAGCAAATAAACAGAAGGATTAAAATCTTAAGATATCGATCCAGTGTGACAGTATTAAAACTTTTCAGACAAGGTGGTCAAAAGTTCTTACGATGTTGATAGTAGCGTGATATATATGTCAGGTTTTTTTCAACGACATGACATATCCGACATTTTATAGGCTACCACTTCCCAAGGAGTATAGATACTCCAAGCCACTTCCCAATTCTCACAGCAACGCGATGATTTAAGACAGATTTAAGACTCATTCCCTTTGATCTACGTTAAGATAATCGTCCGTCATTGATGTTTCAGTCTGCAATAGTTGGTAAATTATTACAAGATCAAGAGTCTAATGGTAGATATATCGCCGCTGTATGTGCTGGTAAATATAGATTTTGCTTTGTTGGGTGGATGTGACATGTGGAAAATCTTTTCAACCCGAATACATATAATACCATATAATTAATTACGCAAGGTTTGCCTGTTACCCTGTTATGCTGCCCTTGATCCTTGAGAAAATGCTCCCAAACCTACGTATTTCCCAAATTTTCATTTTTATTATACAATATAGCGGTTTGATTTGATTGTATGCTAGCCGATACAACCTATTGGACCTATATATAAGATGCCCCTTTTCACTCCATGTGATATGCTATCTTTGTCCAAATCGGTTGTATAGAAAGTGTAAATGTTTTTGTTAGGCCCAACAGCATTGTTACAACATGGGATAGGAAAGGGAAAGAAAATAACGTCACATCCAGGTGTTGCAGACAAACTAAAATCAGGTAAGAAAAACAATTCTTCTTACATATCGTTGAAGTAAGTATATCACATTACCGTCAACATAAGCGAATCTTCAGCAGCTGGTTGCTGACCACCAGTAATAAATTACCGCTCCGTCACACCGGACTATTTTGGTGATCTTACAGCGACAAGAAAATTAACTAGATCGCCGAGAAAAAGTTCCTTTAGAAATTACAAATCATACCGCGTCCTATGCGACCATACTGTCGTCCCACGATGCGTCCACAAAGACTGTTACGCACTAAGAGTTTTCGATATAGATCTATGGGCTTTGTAAGGACGTCCACCATGGATCTCGTAGCGCTCCCATCTCACTTATTGGGTTCTCACTTGCCGTTCTGTAAACTGAAACGAATAGCAATGGTTTTTGTGGCAGATCATACAAGAAAGACATGATTCAAACATGGTAAGATTGTCCAAAATAAACGCAGCTATCAATGGCGACAATGGAGAACACCGCACAATGTCTGGTGCTTACATCACTCTTGTGACCAATTTTCCGTTGAGATTGCAGTCTAATAAGGACACCCATTTAGGTATGACTGGGGTATCGTGAAGGACAGCTCAAACCACTTTAGTTAAACGAGGGGCTATTCTTTTTTTACAGGAGGTTACAACTACAGTGAAGATAGAGTGGTACAGGATGGAAAGATCATCACAAGTAGAGGTCCAGGAACATCTTTTGAATTCGCCATAAAAATTGTAGAAGCTTTAGCGGGAGCCGAAAAAGCTAACTCCTTGATCGCACCTATGTTATTAATGATGTGAATTGATATATTATTGAACTTTTGCCATGTATTTAAAGTTGAGCTTTTCTACAATTTTACCCCGAATAGCCACTTTTCGACGTGAGACCGTTGGCTACTGTACAATGTATTACTCAACAGGTGACTCCTTCGGATTGTTGTTTAATTTTCGGATTTATTTGATTTT
This sequence comes from Lottia gigantea, assembly GCF_000327385.1. NCBI lineage: Eukaryota > Metazoa > Mollusca > Gastropoda > Lottiidae > Lottia > Lottia gigantea. The sequence goes on from NW_008706795.1 coordinate 540,496, forward strand.
TGGTTTAAATACAATTTTCTCAAATGTATTGTAGACGAAACAACGCGTCTGACATGGTTAACACGTATCATCGTATGTATTGTAAACAAGAGTAATAAAAAGTTATAACGCGATGGTTGTAGATTATTAAATGATCTTCAATTTGTTAATATGTTAACTTATTTGTGTGTATTTGTTTGTTGCTGAAACTTATACGAAAAACATCAGAGATGTAACAAATTTGTTCGTTTTTCATCCCATACTGAAATGTTACAACTATTGAATTTACAAGAAATGCTGAAAGTCTCAGGATACTCTGCTGGAGTTATGTCCCTTGGATGGTCCTTTCAATGCAGACGCGAACAATGACAGCATCAAGCAAATCGATTTCTCTTTAATTGACTGCAGGCCATTTTGATGGTTCTTTGTCCTTCGATTGATTTTTTGATTGTTTGATAGCTTGCTAACACAATGATAATCTACTGTTGGGAGTAAACAAGCATTTCCAGAAACATCACGTTTACATTATTGTTAAGGAAGATCCAGGTTGCAAAGTCAACAAAAATAATACTGAAATTCGTTACGCTTTCTTCATTTTAGTTACCATAGTATCAAACAAACATTGCAACATCATACCGAATGTTTACTTTATGAAAAGAAATTCCATGTCTAATGTCGAGAGGCCTACATTACATGAAATATGTAACCGAGACACAAAAACACTTAAAGGGACAGTTCGCCTCCCGTTTGACTAATTATACTTTAATCTCGAAACGCGAATTTGTTAAGCTAATCAGTAATAGTGTTTACAGCTCACCGTCGAAATTCGAGCTTTCAAATCCATTGCGTCGAGAATTATCCGCCTTAAAATGTTAAAATGACAGCTCGTCTTTACTTGAGACTCAGCCATGCTTGAAAAGCCAAATTATATAGAGATAGAGAATTCTTAGTTCGGGGTATTTTTGTAGGAATTAATTCTGGTACTTCTGAAGACTATTTACGTATATTCAATACCAAAATCGGCCCCTGAAAATGGCAAATCTGTCCCTTTAACTCCTATATCGATTTCATTAGTTCTCACAGCTATTCTGATGGGCAGTGTTGGAGCCAATATTTGCAGCCTACCGTAAATGGACCAAAGAAACATAATTTAACCATTCCAGCACATACATACTTGTATAGAGATGGTTCACGGTTATAACGATTGCATGCTGACAAATATAACTATTGCCTCTGCCTGAAATACGTTGACTATGAGAAAAAGAAGAAGACTGTCAATCCAGTGGCTCAACTAAATGAGTTCTGGCCCGTAGACTTAAGTGGGATGGGGGCTCTCTCCAGGAATTTTTTCTTAAATTATGCTTTACTGCATTTTATTCTGGGTGGGACTCCCTTGGACGTGTGGGTCCGTGGACTTGGACCTGGTTCAACCAGTCCCTATGGTAGTCGAGCCAGCGTGTCTATCTAGGTTTAACGGTTAATAATCTAACAATTAAGAAAATCCATGAGAAAGAAAGATTGAGGAGAAGAAGGTTAAATCAATACATCATTGATTATTAAACTGGCAGTAAATAAACTGTGACAGTTCGCTTATTACTGTAAACACTGTAACAGATTTACCGATAAATGGCACTTGAATCGTTTAGTGAAAATGTCCTTCTTTATAAGACTCACGACGCTAAGGACGCTTCCTGTTTGAAATACTACGAGACTGAAATTACTATTTGAAGGGACAGCAAAGAGAATTCAGGTTAGTTAATCATGTAGATATTAGTCTGTCAAAGATAGTTTCTGTTTGTATCATTCAATTTGTACTTCATTGCGTGTTTCGACCCCTAGCTCGGTACACTCTCATGATGGGCTGTCCACAGTAGTGATCAGTTACCGCGTATCGGTGGTGGTTTTCCAGCTACTGTTGTTCTTTTCATCCAATCTCAGCTGCTGAATCTCCCTGTGACTCCCAATTCAAAGAGTATTCTCAACACTGACTGATGTCTTCAGGTTGAAAATAAAAATGTATAATGTGTTACATTCACAAGACGTTGTTTTTGCCTTACATTCAATTTGAAGAGTAAATAGGATAGTAATATTATTGTCTATTGTTTCAATACTATGTTATGTATTAAACCTGACATTAAGCTGTTAACTTGCCAACTAAAATAAAAAGGCATATATCTTTAGTTACAAAATATACCTGCAACTAATCAACATAAATTAGTGATCTGTTGGCAGGAAGTATGGAGGATTACGATTTGGAACTCTTATATAATATTCTGCTAGTGAGTCAAATTTTTTAAAACGTTTTGTTTAGTGCTAGCGTTTCTGTGATCTGGATAATGGTTGACAAATATCTATTGAAAATTAATTTGATTAATTACAGGTTTATTAGTATTGTGATTCAAGTGATAAGAAATGTCACGGCTATTGATTTTCTTCAAGTATTTAACTAGTGCGATAATTGTATTTAATGATTCACTCACTTGGGGTTTTAATGAATTTACCGGTACGTTGTAAAGACATGGCCTTTCAATTAGTGGAATGGTATAAAGTATTTGAAGTGAAGTGAAGGAAAATCAGTTTGTACTAATCTGTATCTAATTGTTTAGATTGAAATACAATATGTTTTTGGATATTTTGAATGTTTCATGATTATCAATTGATTTTCTAATTAGTTCTGGATAGTTATTTGAAACGATATATAAATAAATCAAAGTGATTAATATGCGAATTGTAAGATTCTTTCATGATTTGTTGGGCATGTTAGTTTTATATGAAATAGAATGAAGTTTAACATCCTACTCTTCATGGGCTAATGAAGACTGATAATGCCATGCAGTGTGCAATAAGGGGAATTTTGTCAGATATGTCAGTTACAGGAAATAACTTATTAAAAGTAAATAATGGCTTAAGTCATATAATGTTATGGTTATTAGCAGGTTTCTATAGAAAATAAGGTAATGGATTATCGCAATAAGCAAATGAGGGCTGGTGACAATTGATACACCTTGTTCCTCGTCGTTGTGAACACAGATATGAATAGGTACAGATACAGATAATTCAATAATTCCTCTAGACTTAAACTTGTATATATGATTCATATTTACCGTGGGTGTTTCCTTTTCATAATGATATACTATTTTAAACATAATATTTAGATCGTTATATAGATATAAGTAAAACAAAAAATTGCATATAAATAACATATAACTTGTAGGCTACTTCAATTTGACCTTTTACATAATTACACATGAATGACATTTCGGTACAATTTCTGTATTGTTTTTAGAAGTAGAATATAAGATTATCTCAGGGTAAGGTTATAAACATGTCAGTTAGTGGATGGTAAATATAGATACAGGATGAATGACTAGTTGTTATATATTCTGTTTTTTTTACCTCACAATTTCTAGTATAAGTAGAAAATGATACGTGACCCATGTTAAATGGAATTCCTCATTTTTATGTTCTTAAGAATCTGTGAGTTTTATATATTTTTACAGATGATAATCCTCCTCGTGACATCATCTGGTATAATACTATGAATTTTTGGAGATAGAAGGAACCACCCAAACCATTTTGTGAGTTATCTAGGATGATATTGTAGTTATTTTGGTTGGAAGATATTGTAGTTATTTTGGTTGGATGATATCGTAGTTGTTTAGGATACCATCGTACTTATTTGAGGTTATATTGTAATTATTTGGGATAATTTCGGAGGTATTTAAGATGATATCGAAGTTATTTAAAACGATATCGTACTTAATTAGGATTAATTATGTTATTTATTTATTATGATGATATCGTAGTTATCTAGAAATTTATCGTAGTTATCTTGGATGATATTTTAGTTATCTTGGATGATATCGTAGTTGTTTTGGATGATACTGTAGTTATCTAGGATGATATTATGTATTTAGGGTGATATTGTGGTTATCTAGGATCATATAGTAGTTATCTAGGATGATATGAATTTGGGATGATTCGTAGTTGTTGTAGCTGTCTAGGATGATATCATGTATTTAGGATGATATCGTTGTTATCTAGGATGATATTGTAGTTATTTAGGTTGATATCGTAGCTATTTAGGACGCTGACCTAGTTATCTAGGATGATAGCATGTATTTAGGATGATGACCTAGTTATCTAGGGTGATAGCATGTATTTATGATGATAACCTAGTTATTTAGGACGATAGCATGTATTTAGGAAGATATTGTAGTTATCTAGGATGATTTCGCAGTTTTTTGGGTGATATTCTCGTTATCTAGGATGATGTAATGTCTTTAGAATCATGCTATAGTTGTCTTGGATGGTATTGTAGTTATTTGGGATGATATCATGTATTTGGGATGATATTATACTTATCTTCGATGATATCATGTATTTGGGATGATATTGTACTTCTCTTGGATGATATCATGTATTTGGGATGTTATTGTAGTTATCTAGAATGATATCATTTATTGGGGTGATATTGTACTTATCTTGGATGATATCATGTATTTGGGATGGTATTGTACTTATCTTGGATGATATAATGTATTTGGGATGATATTGTACTTATCTTGGATGATATCATGTATTTGGGATGGTATTGTACTTATCTTGGATGATATAATGTATTTGGGATGATATTGTACATATCTATATCTGATATCGCAGTTGTTTTGGATGATATTGTAGTTATCTAGGATGACATCATGTCTTTAGAATGATACTATAGTTTTGTTTGGATGGTCTTGTAGTTGTTTAGGATAATATCATGTATTTGGGATGATATCGTAGTTATATCGTAGTTATCTAGGATGATATCGTAGTTATATTGTAGTTATTTAGGATGATTTCATAGTTATCTAGGATGATATCCTAGTAACTAGGGGGGATATTGTAGCTATCTAGGATAATATCGTAGTTATCTAGGATGATATCATAGCTATCTAGGATGATATCGTAGTTATCTAGGATGATATCGTAGTAACTAGGGGTCATATTATAGTTATTTAGGATGATATCATGGTTATCTAGGATGATATCACGAATTTAGGATGATAATGATATCGTTGTTATCTAGGATGGTATCATAGTTATATCGTAGTAATCTAGGATGTAGTAACTAGGGGTGATATTGTAGCTATTTAGGATGATTTCATAGTTATCTAGGGTGATATCGTAGTAACTAGGGGTGATATTGTGACTATTTAGGATGATATCATAGTTATCTAGGATGATATCGTAGTAAATATGGGTGATATTGTAGCTATCTAGGGTGATATCATAGTTATCTAGGGTGATATCGTAGTTATATTGTAGTTATTTAGGATGATTTCATAGTTATCTAGGATGGTATCGTAGTAACTAGGGGTAATATTGTAGCTATCTAGGATGATATCATGTATTTGGGATGATATCGTAGTTATCTAGGATGATATCGTAGTTATATTGTAGTTATTTAGGATGATATCGTAGTTATCTAGGATGATATCGTAGTAACTAGGGGTCATATTATAGTTATTTAGGATGATATCGTAGTTATCTAGGATGATATCGTAGTTATATTGTAGTTATTTAGGATGATATCGTAGTTATCTAGGATGATATCGTAGTAACTAGGGGTCATATTATAGTTATTTAGGATGATATCGTAGTTATCTAGGATGATATCGTAGTTATCTAGGATGATATCGTAGTAACTAGGGGTCATATTATAGTTATTTAGGATGATATCATAGTTATCTAGGATGATATCGTAGTTATATTGTAGTTATTTAGGATGATATCGTAGTTATCTAGGATGATATCGTAGTAACTAGGGGTCGTATTATAGTTATTTAGGATGATATCATAGCTATCTAGGATGATATCGTAGTTATCTAGGATGATATCGAAGTAACTAGGGGTCATATTATAGTTATTTAGGATGATATCATGGTTATCTAGGATGATATCATGAATCTAGAATAATATCGTAGTAACTAAGATATTCTAATTAATTTTGGATGAGTGGAATTGTGTAGTTATCTAGGATGATAAAATCACATTATATATATATTTAATAAGCACGTGCTGTATCGGGTAAAGAAAACTGACTCTTGACCTTTCGAATTGTGTAGTACCATTGAAATACTAGACATGACGCTTGTTGACCTTCTTGAAAGACTTTGATTATTAGATTGTTGCAAATCTGTAGATAATGAGAATAATCATATAAAGTTCATTGTTGTAAAAAATAAAGCGCCAGTAGTCTTATTGTCAATCTAAGTTGGTTTTCAAGGAAATGAAAATGTTCCCCGTCGCGTTCAACTAAATTATAAATCATCAGCATCATTGACAGTATTGATTATTTCATTTTTAATGTCAATGCTTTCAGTAATTGCTTCTATATAGAGACTTATTAAACCTGTAATTGTCATTAAATTATTTCTTGCAGAAACAGTGATTTGATTTAGATGCTATCGGGATTGTAAACGGGTTTGGTTATGAAACTTAAACTGATGCAGCTGTAATCAAAATAATAAATCAAGATTGTACTCAAGTGTAGCAGTGATCAAGATAATCAACTGGATTAATCAAAGCACTTTCTGTATAATTTTTCAAGAGTGTAAACCGGATTAATCAAAGCTACTTTCTGTACAGTAACCAAGATTGTAATGCAGTTTAGCAGTGATCAAGATTGTAGACTGGATTAATCAGAGCTACTTTCTGTACAGTAATCAAGATTGTAAACTAGTGTAGCAATGATCGAAATATAAAAGTGTAATCAAAGCTACATTCTTCTGTCTGCTGCAAGTTATCGTGATCAAGATTGCTAACTGATGTAATCAAGATATTGAACTGGTGATCAAGATTGTTAACTAATATACGCAGTGCTGTAGAGGCAAACAAGTCTGTTAATTGCAGTGATAAAGTTTTTTACTGGTATAGCTTATGTAATGTAATCAGGCGAGTTTTCCCTGGAAATAATCGCATATTTACATCTTATCATTGGCAATCTGAATTCAATTTATTAGAGAAAGAAGTTAATTATAGTGAGAGGCTGGGTATTTATTAGTGATTCTATTTTCAGGATTTACGTTTCATTTGGCAAGAATTTACCATTGTGTTATAAAACCTGTTGAAGTTACGGTTTAATTGACATTTCAACATGTACGCTGAACATAAACAGGATACTCAGAAAGAGAAGTTAGTCTCAACAATCAGAAATCAATGTTTGAAAAATGGTTGTGGTGGAATCAAACATCTGTCGACTGTTTTTAGGCGGATGGACGTGGACTATTCCAAAAAACTGTGTTATAAGGAACTAGCTATGGGAGTAAAATCCTATGGTATGTCGATTAATGACGAGGATTTAAAAGTTTTATTTGACATTCTGGACCATGATAAATCTGGATATATTGATTTTACTGAATTCATGCATCATCTTCGACCTACCATGAGTGTATCCAGAATCCAAGTGATTAATGAAGCATTCAACAAACTAGATGTTAATAACGATGATGAATTGAGAGTTGACGATTTAAAAGGTAGGTTACATTATAGGAAAATCAATTAAAGAGAGCGGTCTTGGTCTGAGATCTTTGTCGCCGATTAAAGTCTTGAGTAAAATCCTGATCTCAAGATTGTCGAGTCCCAAACAGGTTTTATAATATCAAACATCATCCAATCATCATTCATTTTCGTTTCACCCAATCACCCAATCAGATTCATTTTCGTTTCAATTGCATGCTCCACACGTGATTATCGACATGATGGAAAACGACCGACTGGAGATTTTTGTCTCCTCGTATGCCCGTAACCGGTTGGTAAAACTCTTGACAAGACTCTAGTCGGCGACAAAAGTTTCCAATCAAGACCGGTCCTGTGCTCGCACCGTAATACAATATATCTGTTTATCCACTCGATATCTCAATTTCAAAATTAGATCAGTTTTGGGAACTTTATCAACGGAGTGGGAAGTCGATGTTGCAAGAGAAACGAACATTCTACAAAGAGACACGGGTGGAAAAACAAAAACATTTGTATTATTGATAACAAATATCAAGATATATTTTATTAAACAAAGCATTCGAATGGTTAAATACTTTCTTTAATTCCAAACGGGAGATGAATGAAACTTGTTATTAGATAATGCAGATTATGGATATCAAGTGGGGTCACATATAGAAAAAAACCATTTCGATTTGAATTTGAATTATAGATTGTACACTACAGTTTAAGAACTCGTTTAGTCCTTGAACATATATGTACATCATCTTATAGACCTGGGTTAACATATGTATATAGAGTGGGTAAAATAGCTTTACACAACACAACATCTATTATAACAAATAAGACATTGCGATACAAGGCAATAATACAAAGGAAATAATACAAAGTCATATTCAAAGGCCTCTCATATAACAATTCTATTCGCATAAGTGCCACGTTTTTGCAATAGATGTAGTAACAATTACAATTTGAACTGTCTGAAAGACCTAACATAGGAAGTACCATTATTCAGTTATAGCTATTGATTCTATTTTATTCTATGGCAGATTCCATCAATCATTTACAGTTGATCAGTTTTTATCACGCTATATACGTAAGAGTTATAGTAAATGTACTACTGGGTACAGACACAGAACTATTCTACCTGAGAATACATGCTTGAATTCTATTCATAGTTTCTGCAGCAGTAATTGAGAGGTCACAATATCGTTGTTCCATAATGTCAATACCTTCTTTTTTTATACTCCCACATGAATATGTGGTCGCATATTGTCTTCGCCCCTGTCCGTCGGTCCGTCGGTCAACATTTCTTGTGAGCACTATAGAGACTACAGTTTTTATACGCTCACATGAATATGTGGTCGTATATTGTCGTCGCCCCTGTCCGTCGGTCCGTCGGTCGGTCCGTCAACATTTAATGTGAGCACTATAAAGACTACAGTTTTTATCTGATTTTGATGAAACTTGGTGTGATGCTTTAGATTGATAAGATCTCGGTCAAGTTCGAATTTGACATATTTTCGATGAACAGTTTTTGAGATATTGCCCTTGACTTAGAACGCCGTGAAATTTGTTAAAAATTGTTCGTGAGCAGGATTGAAGCTACAGTTTTCATCCGATTCTGATGAAACTTGGTGTGATCATTGGAATTGATAGGATCTCGGACAAGTTCTACCTTGACGCATTTTCGATGAACGGTTTTTGAGTTATTGCCCTTGACTTTGATAAAACGCGTCGGAATTTGCTAAAAATAGTTCGTGAGCAGGATTGAAGCTACAGTTTTCAACCGATTCTGATGAAACTTTGTGTGATCATTGGAATTGATAAGATCTCGGACAAGTTCTAACATGACGCATTTTCTAAGAACGGTTTTTGAGTTATTGCCATTGACTTTGTTAAAACGCGTCAAAATTTGTTAAAAATAGTTCGTGAGCAGGATTGAAGCTACAGTTTTCAACCGATTCTGATGAAACTTTTTGTGATCATTGGAATTGATAAGATCTCGGACAAGTTCTAACTTGACGCATTGTCGATGAACGGTTTTTGAGTTATTGCCCTTGACTTTGTAAAAACACATCAAAATTTGTTAAAAATAGTTTGTGAGCAGGATTGAAGCTACAGTTTTCAACCGATTCTGATGAAACTTGGTGTGATCATTGGAATTGATAAGATCTCGGACAAGTTCTAACTTGACGTATTTTCGATGAACGGTTTTTGAGTTATTGCCCTCGACTTTGTTAAAAAGTGTTGAAATTTGTGAAAAATAGATAGTGAGCAGGATTGAAGCTACAGTTTTCAACCGATTCTGATGAAACTTGGTGTGATCATTGGAATTGATAAGATATCGGACAAGTTCTAACTTGACGCATTTTCGATGAACGGTTTTGAGTTATTGCCCTTGACTTTGTTAAAATGCGTCGAAATTTGCTAAAAATAGTTTGTGAGCAGGATTGACGCTACAGTTTTCAACCGATTCTGATGAAACTTGTTGTGATCATTGGAATTGATAAGATCTCGGACAAGTTCTAACTTGATGCAATTTGAACGGTTGTCGAGTTATTGCCCTTGACTTTGTAAAAACGCGTCAAAATTTGTTCGTGAGCACAATAGAAGCTACAGTTTTCAATCGATTCTAAAGAAACTAGGTGTGATCATTGAAATTGATAAGATCTCGGACAATTTTAACTTGACGCATTTTCGATGAAATGTTTTAACAAGAGATATTTTTGATGAACATTTTTTGAGTTATTGCCCTTAACTTTGTAAACATGCGTCAGAAGTTGTTTTTTGCCCTTGATCTGAGCTGTGTGATTTAATTGTTTGTTGTATTTGGGTTATTGATATTGATTTTAAAAAATTTTGTGGAATTATTCAGCATGAATAATTTCTTCAATATGAGAAAATTCGTACTTTAGTCTCTAAAAACTGTTTTATTATTTCTGACAGCTGCCAGTGGGCGTATGTTACCTTGCAACGCAAGCTATCTTTATAACCGTTTTGAATACTACCTTTAAGAATAAACATAAAATTTAAAATTAGCCAATGAGAAAATATATTATCAATCAATTCTAATCATCAATTTTCAATCAGGTCTGCGGTTCCTGCAATTCCGCTAAAACCAAGCAAAGACCTATAAAATGTATACATATATAGGACCATAAGGCTTTGAAACCAAAGTTTGATGACGTCACTAATCCTAAAATATGCGTTTCACCCTTCGTGATTAACAACGTTATCAAACATACATTTAAATTGCATGCAAATTTTTGTAACTTACAAAAAACAGTTTTACATTTCTTACAAACTGTTTGACAGGAAATGAAATGTAGAAATCCGATGAGATTTCATCATATGAATTGAATTATTTTTTTCTGAGAGGATTATGAAACATTAATCAGGATTTTATCGGAACCGGAAGTACGGAAACTGACATTAAACCATTGATTTACTCTCAAAGTATCGAGGCTTACTTCCGGTAGAAAATATAGTTTCTCACCTGATTTGAAGTGGTAATTACAAAATCAATATCCCGTTTAATATCTTCTGCTTTATGAAGTCTGCTATATTTTTTGTAGATTTTTGAATCTATTTCTGATTCAGTTTCTTGAAGGTGCTCGAAAACGCATGAAAAGTATTTGATAATTGTGGTAAATATTCCTGAACGAGTTCAAAAGAATTGGTTTGCTATTGCATTTCATGTTTTGTCAGTTATTTTATTCTGATAAGACAGTCGTTGAAATATGTTCATTCTGTGCCGTTAAAAGACTTAGGTTGTCATAAGAAATACTATGTGTCAGTGTTTCATTTATAATCAAATCGTTATTATATATGGTAGGTTAATTTTATAATGCTATCAAGCAAAACGATAAAATTGATTTCATAAAATGTTTTTTAGATATCAATATTATTTTTAATTATTCAGTTGACTGTTATTGAAGTGAGTCATGTAGTAATCCAGTCGTTTTACGGACCTTTTCTAAGTATTTGTTGTATAACACCATTTCACAGGATTGTTTTGGTCCCGATCATTTTGGTCTATGGTCGATCGGCCTCATTTTTGAAAAAATAGTTGGCAACCTACGAGTATTATCGAGCACTACATTATACTTTCGAAGGAATGATCGTCTAATTTTTTAACTGTAGAAAAACATGTCCTTGAATAACCGTGTGCCTGCGTGAATACTTGCGTGTAATAGAAACGTGTCGATCTACGAGCGTCCGTCATTTGCATCACTAATTCATCAGATAAACTATAGATACAACTCATTTACTTGATACCATTTCGTAAGCGTTCCTTCCTAAATTTGGTGAGGTTCTGTATAAAACGTGTCATGCATGATGTCATGCGATCGACAATATCACGAGCAAAGGTTCTATTAGGGATGCAAGGAAAATTCATTTCTATTGAAGGGAGACAAATCTTGTACTTTTCTTGAAAAATGACCATGACCACGGTATACCGATGGGTTTATTTATCAAAAATCACAACTATGACCTAGAAATCAATATACACTCATTTCCGTTATTCATTTCAATTATTCAAAATGAATACGATGGAAATGAGATGTTGCATTACGTTCTGCACTTGATTGTGCAACAACAGACAACTGTTAATGGATCTAATGCGCAGCGCGGTGTCATAGTGTTGTGTTATCGAAATGAATAAACGCATTTCCCATGTCAGCAAGTGCTATCTGCATTACTGAAAATGGAAACCCGGGATCCTCAACTGGTAGGTAATATGACATTCCACATGCATGACTTAGTTATTTTCCAGAGACTTTGTACCATCGTACTTTCATCCTTCAAAAGACCTCCACATGTGTCATTAATTTTAGATTTCTCCCTTTTTATAAAAAAAAATGGTTCTGATATGAAAGAAAATCTCTCTGATACTTGTATCAACATAGCAGCATAAAAAGTTGATCACAAAACTTGGTTGTACTTTGATAGCTGCAAATATCATCGATCCTCCATCCGAATAGATCAAACAAAATTCCCAAGTCGGCAGACATTTGAAATTCTTTTCAACACTAGATAAGCCAACAGATTCTTGTTCCTTGTCAATTTTCACAAAGATTCCTTATCTTTCGGATCGAGACCACAATAGTACAATATTGACAGAACTTTCTATTACTACCGACATTAACTGTTTACTAAGACAAGAAAATAAAAGCTTTTCCATTAGCAGGTTCTTATTTTTTTTAAGTCTATTTACCATTCCGTGATATATCCAGGAGAATTCTCCACCAATTATTACTTCCAAAGTCTGTTATTCTATTAAACAACTCTACTTTAAGATTTTTGTCCATCTTTGACATTAAGCTTGATTCAGTACTAACATCCATCAATACATGCAATAGGAATTCGATAAGAATATTTTCGTCATAGGCCTACTACGAAAGCGGGTCGGGACATTCCGACTTACGACTTCCAATTTTTTTTTTCACTTTCGATTTCCGCCTTCATACATAGGCCTACACCCTTTAAGTTTTTGATAATCTCTCGTACTACTTAGTTTGTTACTATCTTGCAACCTCTTTTGCGGTGATTGACTTCATAGAAACTACATTTTGTTCTACCAGTTGTCCCAGGTTTTTTTGTTTTCTGTCCGACTGGTTTGGCTTACATCCCTAAATTAAATAATCTTTTGAAGATGCGAGTGTTTTTTGTTAGTTAAACGGTACGTTACTCACGAAAAGAGAGCTGTATTATAGCCGGAACCTGTGACTGCAGTATAAAATGCAGATTAGCAGATGGAAATAGTCGCCGGAGTACTCTGTTCTTAATGTAATGTTACCATTTTATCACATTATACCTGCTTGGTAGTTGTGGTCTGAAGCTCAGTCATGTCAAGAGTTATCTTTCTGTAGTACTCTTCTGTCTAAGGAGAGTAGAAAATTATTATTTTTTTAAAGCAAAGAAATCACCAACTTAATTTCAATAAAACTTCTCCAAACTTTCAGGTTTAGCCAACTTCAATGTAAGTGTTTGCCTGATTATATAAGATTATCCTCCCATGATATCATATCATATCACAGGATTCATAATTTATATTGCAATTTTATATGTTTTATGCTGTGTGAAAACTTTTCCCAAAATGTAAACAAACCCGGCAATGGCGCCAAATTAGCCTTGCATGGACCCCGCAGGTCAGTTTTCCCGTCAAACTATACACATGTGACACCATATTAAATGTTTTACCTACTATTAATTATTTTTGCAAAATTTCTTATCAATGCCTGGAATGTCAAACTGTGGAACCTGCTTTAAGAAAATATTTTTGTACGGAAACCAATAACTGCTATATTAATAAATTATGCATCATGCTCTTAAATTTCATCCACATTCTCAAGAATTTACTATTTTCAATTGATAATTTCATTTTCTGTTTTGAACATCCTTGCTCATTTTTGTACTTTTAGTGTGTTACGGTTATGATTGCACCAGGGTACAGAGTACAAAATTACAAGAGATGAGAATTGTGTCATGTTAATCTTGTCAATAAACCTTCAACAATCAGCCGTTTACACTCAATGTTAGGTTCCACCACGTGGGCGAGGTAATCCCTCCTCCAAAAGATGATCTTTTGCAGGACAGCGACGTTTACTGATGCATTTCTTAGCAAATAACCAATAACATCTATATTGTCAGGCGAAAAACTGCATAGGTTTCATGGTCATTTGTCTTACCGTACTTGTGACTATTAAACTTTAATATAGATATATAATTTTATTGTTTATTAGATGATGCTTAATTCTAAGTTGTTACTTATTCAGACGAGGTTATGAATATTTTATACAGATATTAATGACATGGTGTTATTTAAACCCTATTTATTATCAGCTAATAATTATTGATAAAGGTATTCAAGCTAATTAAATCATTGAATTGAAATAATTTATGAAGTTTCAATGTTTTGACATGGAATCTTCTTCAAACCAATATGAAATATCAACATGAAATCCTATCTGTGGCCATGTGGCATATTAATGAGCAGCTATTAATTATCAGATGATGATTAGTGATTAATGTAATCAAACTCATTAAATAACTGAATTGAAATAATTTATGAAGTTCCAATCTTTTTTTCTCGTGGTATCGTCTTCATTATATTATGAGATATCCAGCGTGGAAACATCTCTGCGGCCAAATCGAAGCCGATGGTATAGTTAAGAAAGGAACTGATAACTCTCCTTTTCCAAGATTTTTCTCAAAGATGGACGATTGATCCAGTGCGGGCGAAGCAGTGAAAAACCCTAAAACCCAAAGAATTTGAACCATACAAGATTGTTAGGACAAAGGAGAATGGCATTATAACAGTATATCCGTAGTTGTTAAGGGTTAAAAAATACACGGACAAAGAGGATAATATTTAATATCATATATAAGACCCAAGTTTCTAAAATTGGAAACTAATTACTGACATTTCTTCAAAAAAAAAGATGAATGTCTTTGATTTACCTCAGAATTAATTTCCTTGACGAAGCAAAAAGATCAACCAACGCCCTTATTGAAACACAATAATGAAAGGACAAAGTATAATATATATCGATTTGCGTATATACTTTGTTCGTTGTTGTCTTTCGTTTCCACAAGTCAACGCTATACTCGACAATCAAACATTGACAAATATTTGAATACCTTAATATCAACGGACAATTGACGAATAAAGCGACAATGATGATAATTTCATTCAACTTCAGTCAAATTTACTGAAAATTTACAAAAAACAATTCAACGGATGCAGTAATTGTCAAAACGGCACCACTAGTATCTGCTAGTATGTTTGCAATCTAGACTTCTACTGGGTTTTGTGGAGTAAGTTTTAATTTGTGAATAATTGATATATATCTATAATCGATAAATCAATCAGTAGCAAATATAGGCCATATAAGAAATCAATTTGTATAATTGCAGATCGATGATATATATATATCTGAAAACACAAAAGGCCCATAGGAGATAAATCAAATTTTGATAGTAAAACTGGAATAAAACACACGAGAAAATAAAGTATAAAGCTGATGATATTATACGGTTATAGATACATTTAAATATAAAACTGATGATATGATTACTTTACAGAGAAAGTAGAATATAAAACTGTGGATATGATTAGTTTGCATTGAAATTAGAATATAAACCTGGTAATGTGATTTGTTGACAGAGAATTTAGAATATAGAACTGATGATATGGTTAGTTTTCAGACATTAGTTTTCTGATGATCTGATTAGTTTAAAGAGAAACTAGAATATAGAACTAATGATCTAATTAGTTTACAGAGAAACATATATCTAATGATATGAAAAACTGACAATATGAATAGTTTAAGAAGAGAAAACAGATTATATTTTACGAAGAAAAAAAAAGAATATTAAACTGATGTTATTAGTTTACAGAGAAACTAAGTACTAGATCTGATGATATACAGACTGGCGATATGAGAAGTTTACGAAGAGAAACTAAAATATTTTACTGATGATGATATGATTAGTTTACACCGAAACTTTCATTTCAGTTTGATGATATTAGTTTAAAGAGAAACTACAATATAAATTCGGTTCTATGATTAATGGACTCTGCAACTATACGATATTAACTTAGTAAAACAATTGGTTTTCAGTAAAAAAAAAACTGGAATATAAAGGTAACTACACCATAAACCTTTTATTGTGATTGTTTCAGAAAGAATCTAGACAGACAGTTATGATAATCATTTTTATATTATATATAATTAATTCATTAGAAACAGATGTTAAATTCAGTTCGTTAGTATAAACTATCATATTTATATTTCATGAACAGCTGTTGTCTAGATATATTCTGCAAACCTGACAGAAAATGGGACGAATATTTTGACTGTTATGAAAAGGCTCACGTTAAAGGGACAGCTGCGCCATCTTGAGTCTTAATGTACGAAAATCGCATAAATTCTTCAAAAATTTCAAACTAGGAATTTCTTTTTTTTCAATTTCTATACATGTCTTTTCTATATATGGCAGTTTCTCAAAAAAGACGACTCGTCACATGGATTTGAAGGCTCAAATTTCGACGTTGAGCTGTGAACACGAAAACTAAAGTATGATGGGTTAAGAAAATGGCGCACTTGTCCCTTTAAAACCTAGATAGATGAAGCATGTCCAATTTTTTGATTCGCGAATCAAGAATGAAAAATAGGACTTATTTTTATTACTTGGTAATAGGGATGAATGGTATAGTGTATTTCATTAATCAGTATATTGGTGTCATCAACAGATTTTTCGTGGCATATTTTGAAAATGTGTTGTCAACCAGCTATTTGTTAACTTTTAAATATCGGATAGTTTAAGTCTGTGAGTTCTATTGAAACATAGTCTCTCAGTGTTCTATTGAAGCATATGTCCTTCCATTCTTAGTCGACTCCGAGAAAGATCAATGCCAAGAGGATCAACTGTTATCAGGGATGCACGTGAACCCTAATTTGTTACCTGTCAACAATGATTTTCATTTTTTCTTTAAAGGGACACGTAGGCCATTTTTTGACCAATCATACTTTAGTCTCAGAAACAGGACTTTTTTAGCTGAGCTAATCAGTAATAGTGTTTACAACTCACCGTCGGAATTTGAGCATTCAAATCCATGTGTGTCAAGAATTATCTGCGTTTGAATGTTAAAATGACGACTAGTCAATTTAAGGTATGTATATGTGATATATAGAAATATTGAGTAAAATTCCCAGTTTAAGGTATTTTTGAAGATATTGTGTGATTTTCGTGCAGTTCTAGTACATTTTACACATATTCAAGACTAAAATCAATCCCTCAAAATGGCACAGCTGTCCACCATTTGTTGTTTGAGTTTTAGTTTTAATTCTTTGTAAAACATGCCTATATAGTCTGGTCGTACTATGACCTATCTATATTGTAATTTGTCGTCAATGATTTTAAAGCAGATCGATTATCTTGCTGCCTATAACCATGTTATTTTATTGTTAAACAAGATAATGTATCTAGAACAGCATGTCTGGTTAACACACTGTCTTAATGACACTATAATTTTGTCAAATCAAATATTCTAGCTTGCATGAAAGATATAAGTCGAGAACAAATCTGGTGTTGAGTAAGATTACACATGCTATCATATATCACTTATAATTAACTTTGGTGACAGTGAAAATCACCCATTTCTTGAAAAAATGTATACGACTTGTGGTCAGTATCAATTCTATTATTACAGGTATACCAGTTCCTGGTAGATTTTGTCATTCATGTTAGATTTAGGGGTATGTCTACTTTTCCAAAAAAGTGAACGTAAACTTGCACTTAAAGAAAATTTGAGCATTCTGTTATGATGTCGACACATTTCTAACAGAGATTAAGTCAGACAAATCTAGGATTCATTCATGACAATTTATTTTCAGCAGGCACAAATAAAAAAAAACTAAATGTTTCATAAATGCCATTCGATTATTAGACCCACAGAGCATATCGAGCACTTTGAAAACTTTTTTGTAAAAAAAAGCTGAATAATCAGTGGCATCCCTATATATCTGGATCAAAGATGGCTCGATGCTATAGTGCCAAAATCCGCTAGCTAGTTAAACACGATAATTTCGCATTTGAGGTTGTACTTAGTCATTTCATTCTTTGGATCAGGGGGAATGTTTTTGATGATTTTTGGCAATGCAAATGAGTCGTGAAATCTTTAGCTGACTATTTTGTATTGCTGTACTGTAGCGTATGACGTCACTGACTCCTGTGTATCTCATGCATGACATCGTTGATTTATTTAGTCATTTCACTCATTGGATCAGAGAGGATTGGTGAGGTTATTGATTATTTTTAGTGTTGTCGCTGATTCATGAGATCATTGGTTGACTGCATTGTCATGTTATCTATATATTATACAATATGACGTCACTGATTAGTGCGTTTTTGATGCATGACATCATAGTTTTATTTAGTCATTTCAATGGATAAAAGCCTGGGTTGGTTATTCATTCTTTTAGATTCGTGAGATCATTTTGGATGACGATATTGTGGTATTATTCTTTTGCGTATGACGTCAATAATTCGTGTACTTCGGATTGATGACATCATTATTGTCGGAGAGGTAGGTCATGAGTAACTAGTAGAATGTTTATCAGGAAGGATGCACGTCTCTGTGTAGGTTTCGAGTCTCTCGGGAATGAGGAAGTGAAATAAAACAGGTTGATGGGTTGATGCGAGTGAAATAGTTATAATTACTTTCTCTAGCGAGTTATAAACAGAATCAGTAGAACTTGAAGGAGTAAAAGTGAAATAAGCGTTGC
Source organism: Lottia gigantea (assembly GCF_000327385.1). Lineage (NCBI taxonomy): Eukaryota > Metazoa > Mollusca > Gastropoda > Lottiidae > Lottia > Lottia gigantea. The sequence continues at coordinate 559,254 of NW_008706795.1, forward strand.
CTGTATGGAAGATTATTATTGATAATATGGTACAAGGTCAACCTCGCTATTAGAATTAACCTGGTTTCTGTGTAAGTGAACTCGAACCAACATTTAAAACACAGAGCGCTGTGATTATTGAATGTGTGAAGAATTATTGAATTTGAAATTCGTAGGCCTACTTTACTTGACGTTCTGTTTCAAGAATCCATGAATGACAATTTTCGTGTTGCGTTCTATAAATGAATAGACTAGGCGAGTAATATTCCACGGTGAAAACGTGTGTGAAATCCTTTCAAATATAACATGTAAGAGAATTTCTCGGAAAGACGCCGACTCGCTAAAAGAACAAAAAAGTGAGGAAATAGTCTGACTATTGTGAAACTTCAAGAAGTACACATAAAAGAATATCGGAGAAATGTCAGCGGAGAGGACGAAATAAGTGTAAATTGGAAAACAAATTTCAAAGCAGCCGGTTTAAATTCATTCATAGATTGGGAATTTACATATCAAACGCTCTGGTGAAATCGTCATATATATTGAGCAACCTATTTAAATAACATATAATATATTATATTGAATGAAATCATCGTGGTTGTTGGCATAAAAAAACTGGAAGTAATGAAATGAGGTGATTTAAATTGTGGAAGCGAGGTGAATGCTCTGATCAGTGCTTATTATAAGGAAAATAGTCGGAAATCTAATCAATGATTAAGAATCAATAGGCCAAGCAACTATAACAGACCAAGATATTCATTTTATTACTGAGTCAATTAGTTTCTTGTGTTCGTCATATCTTCATATTCCAAATTGCTTTACACATTGGCACAGATCTTATAAGGGATTTGTAATATCATATTTTGATCTGTTAACTGTAGCTTTTGAACTTCACAACTACAGTTTGTTTAAATATTGGACATACATTGAATATAACTATTTGAAATGGGTGACCGGCTGTTAAAACGGAAGTTTGCTCTGATAGAAGGAATCAGACAACAACTATTACAGAGAGGATGTGGCGGGCTTAAACATCTAACTACAATGTTTAGAAGAATGGATTATGATTTCTCAAAGTGTATCTGTTATAAAGAACTATATATGGGTATCCAATCTATGGGAGTCAAGATATCAGAAAGTGATTTAAAACTTGTATTTGAATTGATGGACAATGATAATAGTGGTGCAATAGATTTTTGTGAATTTATTCGATATCTTTCACCACCCATGTCAGACACACGAATCCGAGTTATAAACGAAGCCTTCGAAAAACTAGACGTCAATAAAAATGGACAGATTGAAGTAGACGATTTACAAGGTAATTGCATTTATAAATTTGTCAGTAGTGTGATTATTGAATCGTCTTCCAGATAACGTCATATAATTCCGTGATTACAATTTTTTGTAAATTCTTCTTCTTCTTCATCTTCTTCTTCTTCGTCGTCGTTGTCGTCGTCGTCGTCGGCTTGTCTTCATCTTCTTTTTCTTCTTCGACGCCTTCAGGTCCAGGGTTCAATCCCGGTATGGTGCTAGAACACCTTCAGATTTTTCAGACCGGTTACCCATGTCAATGGTGCAGGTCGGAGTGGCTGACATTGAAAAAGCACCTAGTCAGTCATTTTTAACTGATTCAGGCTGTACACGTTTAAGCTCTCTATAAAGTCGCAAATTGAAAAGGGGTAGCTACTGCTTTCCTTTAAAAATTTCCCTCATTGCACACTGCATGTCGCTGCTCGTCCTTAGTGGCCCAAACAGGTGCAGAAGCGTAGGACGTAAGATTCGACTTTCATTTCTTCATCTTCTTCATATGGAAATATCGCTGCATTGTGATAACTGGTGATTAATAACACTTTATGATCGGTTAGATTTATATTACTGGTTTGTGTCAATTTCAGTGAAAGTTGAAATTATTGCGTGCTGATATTCACAAACAACTCGTAATGTCACATTTATTTATAACTATTGAATTATTGCAGCGTTAAATTGGGCATTTTTATAATTTAATTGGAAGAAAATAAATGTTTCAGAAAATTTACGAATTTCAAGAGAAGAATTGATTTTGTACGGCAGCTACGAGTTTTTAAGAAATACTAACTTTTAGAATAAAGATAAAATTTAAAGTTTCGAACGTAGTTAACAAGTGTATATTCATCAGTTGAACTCATTAGGTGCTATGAGCAAAAAAACAGGCTCTCTGTATATAAGACGATATATTTACGAGCGTGTTTTAGAAATTTCTTAGTCTTATGATTTATTACTTAGTTTTATGGATTTTTTGGATTAAAGAAGTATTCTGTTGTATAGTTTTGACACCAGTTAATCCACTGATGAACTCTTCTTGACCAAGTTTGAAAAGTATAATTTTTGGGTCTCCCTAAGAGGTAGTATACCTTAAAAGTTTGCTGCTAAAGGGGCAGTCTGGTTTTTCTGAGTAGGTAGGGAAAGTTATAGGTGCTCAAATTTGTGAAACTATAGGCCAAAGTCTAGAGAAATGTGTCGCTTACTTAAAGCTACCTTATCTAACAATTTAAACTAAAAAAAACATTCTTTGAACGCCAAAACTTTTTAAAAGATTTACGTAAACGTTCTAAGTTCGTAATGTTTTTTGATGGGTGTTAAAAAACTACTGTAGGGATTGAAGAGAAATATGTCTCCTACTTATTCTGATTGCTTCAACTAAATATATCCAGTGTTGAAAAAGCCCAATATCAAAACTAGTGTAATCTTCTCAATTTTAAAAAAATTCAGTTTGATCAAGTAGTTAAATTAGGTGTAAATAGCATATCTTAGAAACATTTTAACCTCTAATTTACATCACGTTTTTCATAATGAAAGTTTTTGTATATACATGTACTGGCCTTTGATGTTTTAGGAATAATAGTTGCTGGATAAAATTCAATCTCCATTATTACCAGAACACAAAAAGCTTCTCTACTGTCGTTACTGGAACGATAATAGATTAGACATCAAATAAAGTAGATTGTAATAGCAATACTAGATCTAAGGGATTGAATTCAAACACTCTGAAAATCTACTAACACAATCTAAATGATGGAAATTTTAAAGTCATTGTAAAGAGGTTTTCTGATAGCACCAATTTGCTTATTTGAGGTCATATGGTTGTTGTTCTTGCAATTCCACTGAAAACTACGCATTTTAATTGTTACAATCACAATAGTTACACTTAATTACACTAGTCTCACGTCTAAAATAGTACAAATCGATGCTATTAGTGTTTGAAATTTGAATCAAAAGAAATCCCTTTACAATTCCTGAACCAAAATATCGAAAGCCATATACATACATTTGGGAACAGTGCAAATCTACATAAGAGATACGATGGAAAACTAAACACCAACACAAACTAAAGGGTAGGTTTCTATCCATCAAACTTATCGAAAAAGTTTATATACGTAGAACAACAAGTTAAGCGCCGCTAACTTTAATTCAGTATATTCTGGGGCGTCCCGCACGTCGTAGACCCTCCAGTGCAAACTGTAACCAAGTTGGATGCAGTATTGCATCAGGAGTGGCAGCAAATTCCACAACAGGACATTCAAAGACTGGTACGTAAAATGCCAGATAGGGTTGCTGCTGTGATTAGTGCTGACGGGTCATACACTCGCTTTTGAATAAACACTGCTTTAAACTCTTCGTGAGAATGTAATGTTTCCTTTCAATGTTTCCTTCTCTATTACTGGTCTATGTGTCACTTCTAGCAATAGTTATCCCTATGGTATAATTGGTGAAAAACAGATACTTTGTATTTGAGACTATAAAGACAATATAATGTACGATCATAGTTGATTTTTACATAATACGAATACGAATACATTAGGTCCCATTATATACATCTCTGTTATCAAGTATGATTGTGAATTGCATTCATTTGCGAAACAATGGTTCAAAATCTGGTGGCGCTTAACTTTTTGTTCAAGGTATATATATATTCTACATAAACAATCCCACCGATTCGAACTCTATCGCTATATAAATATTATTGTCTGGTTTGTCTACATGGATATTTTCCTTTATGTTACCCACAATTTGTCCGTGTCCTTATGTTTCTTGTTGTCACCATATACTCAATTATTACTTATTTATCTTTTCAGTTGTGTATGCTGGCAACGTGAAACGCCATCCTAAGTTTGTGTCCGGTGAATGGACAGAAGAAGAAACATTACGTAACTTCCTGGATAGTCTGGATACACCAGGATGCCCGGATGGAAAAGTTACGCGTCAAGAATTCATGAATTACTACGCTGGCGTCAGCTCCACTGTTGATGACGATTGTTATTTTGACCTGATGATGAGATCGTGCTATGGTCTACGTCCGCGAGGAAATACTTAACATAGGTGTCACATAAATAATGAATTCTTGAAATGGAAAAAAAAATGTCATAAAACTGCCATTGTAGAAATGTGGAAAAAAGCTTAAAATTACACCGCTTTAACGCAATCTATCCAGAGTTCACTTTTTGCAATTGTCCAAAAAAATATTGCAAATTTGAATTTTGATAAATTCTTTGAGCTTCTAAAATTGCTAAGTTGTAACAGCGCAATAGAAACCGATCTGGTATTATAACAGCACAACATGCGATTAACTGTAATAACATTAAATATTGTATATCAAAGAATATCAATCCCAATTTGAGCAATAATTATTCCAGATGAACATTCTGTCCACCATACGTGACCCCTTGGTTTTGTCACGTATGTTCAACAATCCCTTTTCCAAGGATGGATAGAGGGCACCACGATGTCAATCCTGAACATTCTCACGAATAGATAAATTATATTCAATTGTTGCATCTAATTCTTCGGAACATTGACCAATGCAAAAATTACACATAGACCTGTACCTTTTGGTTAAAAAAATTAATTCTAAACGTTTTTGTTCTAATAGTTTTCTTTCAAAATTTTTATTAAATATTTATTTATTTCAAATATAGTATTATAAATGAATAAATCGATTTTTAAATGTTATTCATCTCCATTTTCTGTATGATTACCACATTGAAAGGGATTGTAAAGAGATTTTCTAAACTTTAAATGTGTATCAGCGACACTGTTGGCATCAATTTGCACTATTTCAATTTTCAGTTGGATGTCTTTAGTTCCCGAAATTCCACTAAAACTAGGTCTTTTATGACAAATAGGCAAATAGACCTTATGTAATTTAATGAGATTTTGAGATAATGACGTCCAGTATTGCAAGTACTGCAATTGCAGGTTCCACTGACGTCATAAAAAGATTAGAAACTATCTGTACAATCTTTTTAAGGTTAAGATTAGTTGCTATCTGTAGGGCATATGAAATAGAAGGAATCTTATAGTGTTTTGATAAAACAATCTGGTTCAAATGCAGATCTGAATGTTTCGTTTTGTATTTTCCTGTGATAAACAGCACTTGATCTTTGATCTCACAAAATTGTAAGATAACACATGTTATCCAAATTCTCTATAAAAGAAAATTAAAAAAAATGACCTAATGATTGGGAAATACGGTGGCTTACATACGACATATTTCACTTTTTATTTAAATTAAAAATTTTAATTTTCACCCAGGTGAAAATAATGTCTACCTATTAAGTTAATATGTCATATGGACCAGTCTCCATCTTGTAAAGAACGTCAACATGTGACCTAGGTAACAAATCAAAGTTTTTAATTCAAAATAAAAAGTGAAATATGTCGTATGTGAGCCATCGTGATGTTCTTTTTTAAACATTAAATGTTAGATTATTTTAACAAAAAATTAGGATAATAAGGAAAATTTTTCAACTCGTCGATGACATGGGAAATACTCAACGAACCATCTAAATCTGCATTATAGTCGGATTGTGGATAATATAATTTGTAAATAGTTTATTTTTCACTTGATGAAATTCATATATTGCACTATTTTTATGAAAATAAACTGTTAGAAAAATATGAATATATGTCTGTATGGGGACTTAATAACCACTGTTTCATTTTGAAATATATCGTTAGGGGAGCACAGCTTGACGTCACAGTCTCTGCTAACTTTACTCATTAAATCATACTTGACTGATAATTTCTATGTAAACTTCAAAATAGTACTGATAGAGACGACATTAAATTGACGTTTCTTTGGTCCAATTTTTAGATTTTGGGAGCAAATATCTTATGCAATGGTGTGTCCTTTATCATATGCATATTTTTCACACCTTCTACGTACCATTATTCCCCCCCATAACATAATCATTTACTAGTTTAAAGTTACAGCGTTCCATTATTATACCTCTGTTGACGTTACCCCATTGATCTGGTGTATCTCATAAAATGCCTTTTATATTACATCCCAGGGATTACATACAGAGATACATTAGATACATCATATACTTTTAATCCCAGGAATATTATCTATATGATTATTGACACCAGAAGGCCTTATCAAATATAAAGTCTAGCTCACTGGTCTTCGACTGAATTGACCACGTTTGTAGGTGCGAGTTGCACCCCTTTGTCTCCTCCCGAGAATATCTGGATTTATGAGCTATAGAGCACGATGGTTACTCGAAGAATCCTGCGGGAAGTGGGATTTTAAATATCATAAAATCTCCCTGCCTTGTCAGCAAATAACATTTTTTAACAGTCTCGACACCTTTTACAATACATTATATTTATCGTGGGTTTAATTGAGATGTATAACTTTGTTATCTCCCTTGTTACAATAAACACCATAACCAAGTGCTGATCAATTTTTCTGCTTCTGTATGTGACAACTAAAACTTTTCAGGTCTGTGCTAGTCCAGTATTTAGCAAAGACCAAGGAATGAAAGACTGTGGAAATAAGCTTTATAAGTGTTGAAGGTCATTTGAATTATTTTGAAAATGAAAATCCAATGTTGTTTATGCTATTAAATATCAATGGGTTTAGATCTTTTAGCAATCAAATTAACTGAAATGACTAATATATCGACGGATATATCCCTTGCCTTTGTTTATGATAAGGTGGACACGAAGGGTTAGATTCTGGCACGTTAAATGACATTCGTCCTACTTCCTAACTTTTGTGTATCATGTACTATGGTACTGTATGTTGGACTTTATGTAAAGGATGGTCACTTATCTTTCACCATATGCATTAAAATCACGTGATGTTATGGGTATCGGAACAGATGACCGCCAGATAAAACTCCACTGTTGTCTTTCCACGATTCACTTTTTCATTTGAAGTCGCAGAAGCTCTATCATGCAATCTGTTATTCTAGCTTGTCTTGTTGTCGTAGCCGCGGTAAGTCTATAACAAAATTAAATTCACCTTTTTCTCTCTGATTGCACATGACAAGTCAGTACTACTCATTGATGTTTATCTTATTCTTCTGTTCATTCTAAAAAGTAATATATCTCTACTACGTTTATCAGCACTTTGTAATAATTAGTTCATGCTCCAGATCAAGGTCCGTGTTTTTTATGAGTTATAATTTCATTTTTCTTAAACTTAACTTCCAAGTTTTACTTTATGACATTTTAGCACCGACGTAACACCCCCTTCATAATGCTTTTTTCATAGTGCCTTTTGGGCTTTTTTTTTGTTAGTAACCCATGCCATACTACATCCACATTGTAAACGTTTGCAATGGTCAATTTTATTCATGTATTATATAATTTCTAGGCACAAATCTTCCCCTTCAACTGGTGGAATGGACATGAAAGTGACCGACATGCTGGTTACACATTTGAATATCACAACAGACACGTAAGTATCTTTTTTGATTTGGTATTCTGGTCTAGTGTTTAAAGGGACAGTTGCACCATTTTGGGGGGTTGATTTGAGTCTCGAATATACGTAAATGGTCTTCAGAAGAAGTAGAAATAAACGAAAATCGCATAAACCCTTAAAATAATTTAAATTAGGAATTTTACTCACTATTTCTATATTTTCTATATATCACAAAGTATCTTAAAATGACGACTCGCTGTGAACACTATTACTGATTGGCTTAACTAAGAAAAACATTCGTTTCTGAGACTAAAGTATGATTGGTCAAAAGAATGGCGCATCACTCCATTTTAATGCAGGTTGACAAATTGCTTGCAAGAGAAAAAAAGCTAAATTATTGCGACGTTTGGCGTTACTTGTAACGTACATAAGCAAACAAATCTGACCCAACCAAAATCCCAAGACTTGATATACGGATGTGATTGCTATATGTAATGAATAAACATGTATCAAAACTGTGAATCCATCTGTTTCCAGCATCTATTATTAGTCCGAGATAGAAGACATTGTTATATTGTTGAAGACACCACCATGGAAGTTGCTGAAACATACCATAATAAAGAGACTAGAGAAAGCGTCGAGGTAATTAAGTTCTATTTGACCAACTAAGAACATTACGAGCTTTCAGTCAAATTGTTATTGTGAAATGTTAGGTTCTAAATCATGTTATATTTTTCTTTATCTAGGATGATATTATCAAGCACATCAAAGATAATGATGGTTTACACCGAGAACGACCCTGGGAGTCTGTTACCCATCATCACGATCCCCTCGCAGCTGCTGAATGTGTTGGTAAAGCTATCTATGAGTTAACTTATAAACTTCCTGCTAATCTCATGGTTACAACCACTGCTTCTGCTTAAATAAAAGCTACCATACATCCTTCTCTTCTTCCCTTTATTAAATCAATGAAGACAGTTAACGCAATCAATGACCAACGGTTGCGATTCCAGTTGCGGAAGCTCTGTGAAAGCGCCATAAAGTTTTCCAAAAGAAATATTTTGAAAAATCACATTGATTCAGTGCTTTCTGACACATATTTCCATAAACTATATCTCTTTAGTTGTCCTGGTCCTGCCACTTACTGTGAGGTGAATTGTATATTAATGTATAACAATGATATATTTTTAATACAATTTATTACAATTTAGTCACAAACTTAAGCCAAACAATATAACTAAAGTTATATTTAAAGGGAAGTAAACTTTGTAGAAATTTCCGTTCAGTGTAGTATAATGGATGTTTTATTCTCGTAAGAATTAAATAAAAGCCTTGTCCGATTCATTGTTATTCGGCTATTCGGCCATCCCCGACAGTTCCCTAAAGCTGCATATGTCGCAGACAGTTTAAGCCATTATTGTGATCGTCACGATTTTCCCTCTATTTCGAATTTTCACACGTTATATGTAACTTTAAAAGTTTAAAGTAAGTTCTATCATGCGTAGAGAACAATTCTTTATTGGTTACTAGACTAATTTAATTCAATTGCTGCATCGTTTCTTAGTTTAAAGGCTGTTTTTGAAGAAACTGTGGATTTAATTTCTGGAAGAATATTAACAAACGAAATTTAGCTCTAAAAACTTCTATTCGTTTTGAAGGCAGAATCCTGCGATACACCATGTGATTTTGTTTATATTTTATTAGCGGCCTCGGTTCGTTTTATATTGCCTAGGGTTCGTTTCATATGAACTTGACTCCAATGTGTTGTTGTCAAATTCAAGGATCTTCTTTAAGCTCCAATGAAACGAAAAAGTGTTTCTCTTGTTCAAACAAGATTTGTTCCTTTGATATTTTCAAGGCGCCCAACCAGGTTAGTCCCGACGGGCCATTCCAGATTAAAAGACATCTAAATATGTTTATACAGAAGAGTAAACATAGATACATAATCACATGGGTATCACACGATGTACCTATTGTCACATTTACCCATAATTCATTTTGAGAGACGTGACATTGAGTTGTTATGGAATTATGCAATATTGGATCTGAGATATCTTCTATAAGCATCTACAATTAAAATTAATTACCATTAATGCTAACCTTAACAAAATTTGTCCACAGATACATGAAGCATGATAAGATGCTGTATAAAATTTATGCTGATACGACTTAGGTAGCCTGCATTATGCAAGGCTGTTAAGGGCCATCTCCTCTGTTTGTATTAATATTAACTATAGAGCTTTCATAATATGCCAAGATTCAACTATTTATCGTTTTCACCTCTAGAAAACAATTTCACCATGCCTGTATATCGATCCAATTACTATTGGTAAATGAAAATGGCGGGACACTTATTCTTATGTTTACTATACATAATCACCTCCTGCTTGGGTTGAAATGTTTGTATTTTTGACCATTTTATTGCGACCTTGGCCAGTGTTTCTGTATGAGAGTATCTTGTATAATGTTTATAGCTTGCGATTTAATTTTGAAAATTTGATGTAGATTTCTTACCGTCTTCATCATCGTCCTCCAGACCTGTATCTCGACGTTTCTGTGCTTTCATCAGACCATCACTATCATCTGAGGTATTGAGTATCTCTGAAATTTCGTCTCCAGATAGCGAAGATGTGCTATGTCTCGTCGATGTAATACGGCTCACGTGATTTATCAACCAGTAAGTTTTAATTTCTTCTGTTGTCAGGATATCTACAAGTTCTTTATCTTGCTGAAAAGGTACATAAATATGTGAAGCAATATGTAGTGTTGGAACAATGGCGTTTCTATAAATTATGCGGTTTGGGGAGGGAGGTGGAGGCGAAAAGGGGCCAATGCTAAAAGGAATGGGGGTAAAGGTTTAGTTCTAGACAGGTACATGTCCCTCACCTTCTGGTAGAAGCGCCACTGAAATTGATTCATTAGAAATGTATATTAAATACATTAAACAATCTAAATATACTTACCTTACAGATAAAATCATTTCTTATTTGTGTTGTAAAACCAGCGAGCGCCGCCAGGAGTTCGTGTGTTGCTGAACTGATATGAACACGATCAGCTGAAATATAGTAATACTATGATAATTTAACTAGAAACGCAAGACCAAGGTCTCCCACAACTCTGCATTCATAAAGACTAAAGCTTGAACCGTAACAGTGATGGTACAGAGGTTTTCTCAACTTTTTACGCGTATCAAGGAGAATGATTGCAAACTCTTGCTAAATTAAGACTAAATTTGAAGCTTCATCACGTCTTGGAACCTTTTCGCACCTAGAGATAATATTATTCACAATTATGGTGACAAGTCAAACTTGTTCTTAGTATCTTGATGTCCGGGACCGCTAGTATAGCCTCGATCACCGTGATCGACGAATCATATAATCACAAACATACTATAAATTTTATATGAGAAATAACGAATTATTGCTAACCTTTTCCAAGTACTTCCATCCTCGTAGCGACAGTAATAGTATCTCCTATTAAACTAAAGCGTGGTAAACTGGTCCCAACAATTCCTGCTACAACTGGACCTGAAATTATTAAATTACAATGTACCAAATCCTGAATAGCTAAAAATATTATTGAACTTGAACAGTGAATACCAGTCTATGGGTCTACTTTGATAAGGCGAAGTTCAGGCAAGGGAAGATTTGATGTTGCAAAGGGAAGATTTGATGTTGCAAAGGGAAGATTTGATGTTGCAATGTATACTAGTAAAAACCGTTTTTAAAACGTTTGGTGGAAAGGACTCCAGAATGATATGAGATATCTAATGGGAAGACTTTAAAGGCTGATTCGACTATCATTTTGCAATTGTAAAGAGAAGCCTCTGAGCCCTCATTTAAAATCATGTCCCCCTCCCACCCCTCCTCTATTCCGTATAAATGCCATTGATGGTACTACTATGCAGAATGGTACTTCGACTCAGAACTCATACCTACCACTGTGAATACCAATTCTGAGTTTTAATTTGGTTCCAGGAAGATGTGGAATTTTCAAATGATTAACAGAATCTGTCAGATCTAGTGCCATCAAACTGATTTCAGAGGCATGCTGTACACCATTTCTGATAGGCAAACCTGAAAGTTAAAATATCAAGAATTATTTTACAACTGGACACTGCCAAATTGATATTTTTAAGCTCAAAGACGTTTCAGTTGAATACAGGCCCGTAGACAGACTTTATTGTTATATAATATATAATATGTATTATATCCGCAGGGTCAACGGTGTATGGGTAATTTAGATGCAGTAATGGAATTGGTCAGTGTGTTGTCAATCCATTTTTTCAGGATAGCTTCGAGCCTGGATGAACCTTTTCAAAAATTGATTGAAAAATGAGGACATATTAAATGTTACCCACCTGAAACCACCATATGAGCATCACCTTGTCTCTCTATTTTATGAACATCATATTTCTCTATTCGACTCTCAAAAAGTTCATTGAGACTCATCAGCATCTCGACCACCTGTGTTGGAGAACTTCTAGAAGCTAATTGAGTGAAGCCTTGTATATTCGAGACTAATACTGTAATACTATCAAATTTCTCTGGCGTGACAGGTTCATCCTGTACAACTGTAGTGGCTATGTGTTTGGGTAACATCTGATTTAATAATACCAATGTTCGTTTCTTCTCTTTACACAGAGCTTTTGTCCTGAAAAATGTCGAGTTTATACATCTTTAGTTTCGCCCTGTGAAGTATACCAACCACATTCAAATCACCCTACTCATTATTAACATTTAAATTTGACAAAAATTACTGTTTCAAATAGTTCAAATCTTAAAAGGAAAAGAAAATAAATAATAACGAAAATTGAAATGAAAATTTTACAAACCTTTCAGTGAGTGAAATGGAATATTTCTGTATTTCGTTAGTGAGTTTGTAAGCAGCGTAGATAATAATCGGACAAAATACAAAAACACAAACGAAAACCACTGATATAGCAATGAGTTTCTGTAGATTCACTGACTGCCTTTGATCCAACAACCCCGTGATCTCCTGGGCCAATTCTGATTGTGTTTCTAATAATAGATCCATATAAACGGTCATGTTGTTGTACCACCATTCAGCCATTCGAATTGATCCCTTACCACCTAATTCATTACGTCTAATCTCAGCTCGCATATTACCTAAAACTTTTAATGTTGTTTCGTTTCCCTGAAAACATAAATTTCAAAATTACAAAAAAACAACATTTTGTTATTCGGAAGGTTTCCGGTTTAGCACCAGCCCATGCTTCAGATCACCTGAACAAATCAACTACTGTCTGATGCGAATGGTACTGTCCATTATTTGTGTATCTAAACCTATACTTCTTTTGGGCAACAAAGAGGTGCTGTTACAAATGATGAACCAACCTATTCTTCTTTTGGGTGTATGTAATTTATTAATGGGAATCTGGGGCTGACAGTCTCTCTTTCCCAGAAATAGAACGACAGAACCGACACTACAATCAATAAATGTGTAGGAAATGGCGTTTCTAGTCCACGATGGGGGGATTGGTACGACATGCCTCCAACCTCCTCTCTCCCTTTCGAATTTCTAGTCAAATTACATAGTGGAAGAATTGCCTTCGAGACCCCCTCCTCCCAATGACAACAATTCGGTGACTTCTCCTCCGAGAAGCGTCACTGTGTATTGGTGTGTATTGCACTCGTTATCTAACTAACCTTGATATTTTTATTGTAAAGAGTATCAACCAGATCAGAGTAACGCCGTGCTGACAGAAAAGTTGCATTCGATACATCTTGACTTTCCGAGAACCAAAGATACACGTTGCGAGACGGAAAACGACCCTTAGCATAGAATACCATGCCCAGAGCACGTTCAAGACCCATATATTCTTTCACAATAATAACTTCCAGATACGACACCAAACTTCTCCAAATAAACCCCGATTCTTCTTCTGTCATTGTGTCATACAGCCACTTGATAAATACACGGATTAATGTTGTATACATCTGTAACTCCATGGTAACCGTTTGATTTAAAGTATCCAATTCATACCTAAAATGAATAGTTGATTACAAATTGTATATGAGTATGTGACCATAAACATTTGACTTTGTCTGGAAAAATAAAGAAATATGACCAGATAATCTGCACCCTATTTTGGCATTCCTATTATTTTCTATACGATGCCCTTCCATATATATATATATATATATATATATATATATATCATATATATCAACCCGAGTTAAAATGGTGCAAGAGGTGTCTTGGTTGATTTAAAATACATTATTAAGGAAAAACACATCTTTGCCGCCGTTTCATTAAGTTAGGCATTAGCTTCATTACACTATCACCTTGACTAAAAACATGGCTTACCTGTGCCGATTGAGATAAGACAAGAACTTGTCCTTCGACTGAAATTCAAATCTGGACAGCGTTGTCCAAAATGTGAGTTTCTCAATGGAGCGATCTGTCTCTGGATATCTCTGCAGTAGAAACGATTTAGAAACCGGCGAGATTTTACTGATATACAGAGCACTCATGTCTCTTTCTTTCTGTAAACTGTGTACCACTTGACCCAACTCAACGCTGTAGAGAATAGTCTTCCTAATGCCAGATGACATGTAGCTGGTGAAGGTATTAACAAACGTATTAGCTGTTAGTCCTGTTAGTACAGCTACTGGTATCATCACAATAGATACCATCTTTACCAACTGAGTCTTCTTACCACTCGAGGATACATGGTTTTCTGGAATACACGATTATTTCATCAATGCATGGTGGCTAATTAAGGATCAACTATGGCAAGTTTGACAAAAAATATGACGAACCCACTAATCCATCAAAGCATTGATTCTGTAAGTATTTATGACTGAACGTGACGTTACCGTGCTAAATGATACGATACAGTTTTTATTGTGCAGATTTAATGATATTTCATTGAACTAGTGGTAAACAACGTTTCATTTCATTGCATAGACAAAACAAGACTGATATATAAAGATTCGTACCTCTACAGAATCCCTCGTTACATCTAAAAACACCAGGTCTAATGGTACTCAGAACATCGTTCATAGCAGTGTTCAGTTCGAAACTCGACAGACTCGGAATAGAGAACTTCTCAGTCCGTTCTCGTGGAGCAACTCGAGTTTTCTTTGCTGAAATAAAGAACAATATACAATGCAGTGCCAAGAATGCTTATACATAACTCTCCTACATTGTAGAAAGTAATGCAATGCCTTTAATATAGAATTTGAAAAGATCACCATGGTCACAAAAAAATTGAAAAAATCAATCTTGACTAAAGTATGATTTTTGTTAATGTAAATTTATAGTCTAACGACAAATTCTTATCGTAAGGTTTTTTATAAACGGGGCCAATGACAATAGCAGGTTTTATGACGTCATGAATTCTACATATTAAAACTATATAATAATGTTTTCATTTCCTGAAGATTCTTCTTACTCTAGGAAAGATTCCTCTATACATAATGATCAATTATTTTAAAATAAAATAAGATAATCCTTACTTTTTTTCATGGTGGACGGTGTTTTGTACGTTCGACTAAAAACTTCGACAAAATCTGACTTTGACTCTTCGCTCTCGGCTACAGGTGGTGTGACTAGACTCTCTTGAACTAAGGGGTTCCAGCTCAAATACAACTTGGTAATCGAGAGTAAAAGACACACTCTTTACGTACAACCGTCATATTAACAGAGTCAAAAAAGGAAGTTTACGACACCTCTTCAAGAATAATAATATAATTTACAGGTTTCTATAGTAACATCTTTAATTTCTAAAAATTAACACTATCATTATGATATCACAGGTTAAAATGTTTGTAATGTGTTTTAACTATAAACGTGTTATTCCAGATCGAATAGGTACTATCTTTCTGATTTCAATGAAAACCACTACTGAATAATACAATTATATCACAGCGTATGCCCTTTCAAAGTTCTCGAGACAGTGCCTTAAACAAAACTGAATAATACAGTTTTATTTTTCATTTAACATCGATGTGGCATTTGACCCAACATGAAAACAGCTGAAGATTCTATGGCAGTTTTAATCTTTACAAAACGCATCCCTTTTACCCTTTCCCCATTGACAATAAAATAGTATTTTCTTTTGAATAATCAAAAAACTTGGAGAAAACTGGTCAATTTCAAAGCAAGATGGTCCATTATAATATTTATGTAGACTTAGACGAATTGTGGAACGTCACCATACTTACATAACTACGTATGATATTTCAATTTAGATTCGTATGGCTATTATTTGTTTTAAATTTTTCGAATGACACTGATTGGTGTTAATTGATACAATTATACATCATAGCCTGAACGTGACCGTCACGGGTTGTTCCGAAATTTTATTTTTTGATAAACAGTTCTGAACCTATATCATATATAGACGGATATCTGAAGACCATCCTTATATCATTGAGTTTCGTTTTCACATTTATTTAGTTATTTCCTTCTCAAGACTAATGCAGTGGCGTTTCTAGGATACATAAGGTGATGGGACCGATGAAGAGCCACAAGGGAGGCTCAGGCAATTGTTTCATTATGTTCAATTGAACGTCGGGGTGGGGGTCAAAGCTAGGTCAGACTCTTCTCTGGGGGTCGGGTCCCGTTAACTTGGTTCAACCAGTCCCTATTGTAGTTGAGCCACTGGGTTTTATTGATGATGGGTTTAGTTTAATCAAATTATCTCCCTTGAGCTTGAAACAATTCCATATTTAAGCGTTATTTTTGTTTGGCCAAGATGAATGTTCTTATCGGTGTGGGCGTATAAAACCAGCTTGAATTTAATTTTAAAGACTTGTTTAATTTTACTTATGGATTGCGATTTTAGACAAGTTGCCTTCATGTCGCGGTATCCTTGATTTCATACAGTTGTCAAACTATCATAGGGACTGGTTAAAACATATCCACCCATTATTCTTTGATTATTCATTCAAGCAATTCATAGAAGTGAATTCAAGCCACTTTTAGTATTTTTCAGATTGAATAGCCGAAAACACCAATTTCGAATATAGTTAAATAGATCTTAATGGAAATTAAATTTATATTCTAAGTTTGATTTACAAAAAAATTCTGCATAAGATGTAAGTAGCAGATTGGTTGAGAGGAAATGCGCCGAAAGTGTCAAAATCATTTTCTGAAAATTGATTTCGGATGACAGTGATATAGATAGCTAAATTGCAGTTTTAAGGTGCGTGCACACGAGTGGTCTTGGTCGGATTTTTTTGTCGCCGATTCGAATCTTGAGTAAAATCTCGTGTGTCGCCGACAGGATTTATAATATCAAACAAGATCTCTTACATTTCATCTTGAATCAAATAATAATTTAAGAGTTGAAATAATTCAAATAAATAAATAAATAAATAAATGAAATAAATGAATGAATAGACAAAATAATTTATTTCAGATATATACAAATTCAATTTACAAATTCAATTTACAAATTCAATTTACAAATTCAATTTACAAATTCAATTTACAAATTCTACAAGTTAATTCCATACGGGTACAAAAAAATCAAAAGGCATTTTTTAAAAGATTGAATTAAAATAGACAGGATTTTCAGAGCAATTTACAGAAATTCACGGAGGCAGAAATTTATCATATTGTTATTCCTTCTTAAAGGCACTGAACATTAGACCAAGTGATTCACAGCAGGGATCTAGACAACAATGGACACACAGTCCATAAAGTTTCTTCAAGCAGGCACATTCTATTTCCAATACCTTAAATAAGGGAGTGATAAACCAAACATGAGTGAAGGCAATAGTAGCAAATTCACAACCCCATTCAGCAGCTATACAGATACCACAACATAAAGTAGCTAATTTATACCAAAAATTCTTCCAGAAGTTGAAACAGCAATAAGAGGCTTTCCAAACACAATCGACACTGTGAGCACCATCAGGTTCAGCCAGAATATCTTCAAATTCAACCTAAATTAAACAAATAATCTTAAAAATCTGAAATATGGTATCAAAGATGAAGAT
The DNA here is from genome assembly GCF_000327385.1 of Lottia gigantea. Lineage (NCBI taxonomy): Eukaryota > Metazoa > Mollusca > Gastropoda > Lottiidae > Lottia > Lottia gigantea. The sequence goes on from NW_008706795.1 coordinate 576,894, forward strand.
AAAATTTTTATCCAGAAGTCCATATATTAGGTCTGTATGGCGTCACGGTGTCATATACGGACTAATAACCATTTCATGAAGTCAATTAACAAATCAAATAATCAAATAAATGGAGTTTCATGTCCTACTTTTCTGCATCTAATAAAGCCTTATAAAGACGGACAAAACCAAACAGACCGCGGCACTACTGTACTCTTCTTCAATTTCCAACTGGGGTCCTAGCCAGAATACAGGGCCTCTGTTTATTGTCACATCCGAAACGACTCGATTCTTTTTCATCTATGCCGGAATTAAACCCTGGACCTTCAAACGTCTAACTCACTGAGCCACGGATGCTCCTAAATTCTGAGAACCAATTTGCAGAAAGCATTACCTACCCCAAGATGATCATTGATATTGTTAGGATCACGGTTTACCAAATCCAAATTTTCCATGTTTAATTAATGAGAATAAATTAGTGTTCTCGGAAGCTTCACAAGGTTGATTCTGCTCGATTGAGGACAATTGAATTGTGAAGATTGATAATTTCGGAGCTGTATTTATAGGTCTAGATCGTTGTTAGGATTCAGAACATTGTGTCCTGGTTGTTTAGATACAGCCAACTGTTTACTGGATTAACTGGGGATTATTGTTTAATCGTTAATCTGTTCACCATGATTTCGTATGATATTTGATATATTCGCAGTTAATGTATAAACGAGCCTGTATCGTTGATTTCAAATTCAAAATAATTCTTCTTCATCTACCCCTTATTGGAATTTTCAAAATAACCCTATGTTATCTGAGTTTTGGTAAAGAAGACTCAAAATTGGGACAGATTTTAATAAATTCTATGGGTCTTGTTATGCGATGAACTTAAAATTTTCATACCACTAAAGATAAACCTTCAAATAAGGCTTTGAATGAAACATAGCTTAGAATGTTATTCTTATAAAATTCTGGAATTCATCAATTATTTTCCAACAGAACAATTAAGTGTCGAAAAGTGATTTTCTCTTTTCATCTCCTATTTCCATTTTAAGAAGACCGTTCCGCAGCTGTATACCACGCCCACATAAGTCAATCATTGATAATCAAGGCTACAGAGAATTTTTTTCTATGCTATTTTCATTACCAATCCTTCGAGAGTTACATGCTTCTTTTACAAATCCGAGAAAATTCTTGAATGATATCCAGTTTCATTTGATTGTTTGATAAGAATACACTGTATACGGGGAATCTAAATGGTCCACATATATAGAATCCACAAGTGTCCCCCAAAACCTCTGAGCATGTTTAGAAGCATGTGTTAAGTGTACCCCAAAACCGGTATAATGCATATCTATAGCAATTAAATATCATGTTTACATGAGCAACAACGATTTTAAAATAAATTGACGAGGTACTAATATAATTCCCTATTGGATGTCTTCATGTGGTCAATAAAACGAACACTTGAATTTCGTTTCAATATTTAAACAGGGGAGATAAGGACATGTTAAAGACGATCTATTGTTAAGACTGACAAACGTGGCCCTAAATACAAACTTACATTTAAAGGTCTCTGTTTATCAAAGGATCGGTTAACATTATTCATCCATTCATCGACTCATTTTTATCAGAATTTTACCAAAAATCATTAGAGCAATTGAAAATAACAAGATGGTGAAATTGGATGGTGCACTGATTAGGACTGTGTTTTTGTTTCTATTATTGTCTGGAACTTTGACCGAGGCCATAGGTGAGTTAAAACAAAATTACCTGATAACTATCTGTTTGCTTTTGTGCAAGCAAATTAAAAATAACACATTGCGGTATGCAATAAGATATCTTCTATCTTTCACCATCAAAATAAAATATTTACTGCATATTATAATCTCCAGCCAGATGCATTATACCAGGAATGTACCATAATACCATAATGTCTCAGTTTATACAAATTATGAAAATAATAACTCAACAGGCTGATGTTTTCTATAAAAGTGTTCAATCGTTTTTTGCATGTAAAATGCATTATCTGTTTTGCCTAAAATATTGCTCGACAACAGTCTCAATACGTAAATTTTTTTTACAGAATGCAGCAGGAGAACCTGCGTTTTTCTGACAGTTATAGCCAAAATCAAAAGCCAGATATACCAAAAGAATGGTTTTGATCTGTTCGGAGAATGCACTTGTGATCGTTTTGGTAAGTTGTTTAAGCTGGATTGCTCTCTCGTTATAGAATTTAAAAAAACATGATTAGCTAGGTAGACTTGCTTAAGTAAAGGGGTGTCAAGGTGACACAATTCAGACTGGCATTCTGAGCACATCCGGCACCATCAGCAAAATCCACCACAGACATTATTGTACGGAGCCAATGTTCAAAGCAGGCCGTTAGCCAGACTTGATTGTTCGGAGTAATATACCTGAAGGGGCAATGGTGTATGGTGTTTAGATGCAGTAATGGAATGGGTGGGTTGTCAAATTTTTTTTTGTCAGGAATCATAACCATACAGCTTAACACATTACCTCTCAATTTCACCGATTCTTGGGAGTCGAAACAGAAAAGACAAAAAAGAATCGAGGTTTTGTCGGTAAGAATTTTTATACAGATGTTGAAGAGAAACAAATATGATAATTTAGCGCGGAAAAACAAAAGCGATTTGAGGTGATTTGATGGGTTATTTTTCAAAAACTTCTCATTAGCCTATTATACTTAACTTTGGTTATAATTTGATATACATTTCATATTTTCTTTTCAGGATTAAGTTTACCGTCTACCACACCATCTACACCAATTACTAGTAAATATCTTTACATTTCTTTATTCAAGTAGATCTTATATTTTGTATCTATCAATTGACTTACATATTCTTTTGTCAAGGGGAAATACCTCAATCTATGCTAAAGGGGGATAACTCTCTGTCAAGGAAAAATTTAATATTTAAAAGAATATTAAAAAAAATATATTGATAAATTAAAACAACACAAAGTATACATCTTTCATAAATTTGTTTTACTTGAGAAATATGAGACACACAAAGTACTGTATGTAAACAAGAGAACTACTAACTAGGAATTTTTTTTTAATTCAAGGGAAATAATTCATAACTAAATAGTCATTTAGCCAAGTAATAATGACCAATGAAATAAATCTATTTATAGATTGTGGAAGAAGTGCTGTAGTCGGTGGAGCTTCGAGGTATCTGAATAAGCCATTGGGTCGTATTATTGGTGGACAAGAAGTAAAGGAGTGTCAGTATCCATGGCAGGTGTATATCAGGACTCCAAAGGGGAACTGTGGAGGAACATTAGTTGATAACAAACATGTCATCACCGCAGCCCATTGCGTCTAGTATGTTCATTTAAAGTAATTCTGTCCTGTGTTTAGGGTATCGTCTCTTTTTCGTTACAACCTACATGTACTTTGGTTTGGTTTACTATCATAACTGATTCTTACCAGCACTGATAGATGGCGTCCTATCGCATATAATGGAGACATTCCACTAAAACGACATGGAGGAAATACGTAAGACATAAGAGATTATAATGTGGCAGAGGTTTACATGTTTCTTTCGCTTGTATTCATTTTAACCAATTTATATTTTCTATCCATTACAGCTTCTCCTCGGTGAATGTAGTAATAGTTAGTGCCGGATCCTCATCCAGAGAGAGATTGCAGAATTACAGAGTATCCAAAATAGATCAGCACCCATTATATGACCCACCAACCAGAAGTAAGTAGAAACTATAAGCGTATATCTTTTCTAATCCTCTAAGCAATAGCAGCAGCATTAACTTGTGGTAGTAGTCAGTGGCCCAATTAGATGATTTGGGGTGGGGGGGGGGGGGGGCGTTGGGGGGCTTAGTGGTAGTTGAACCACTGTTTGTAGTTCTACGACCTATATTTTAATCATTAATTTGAAGCGATTTCGGAAATGTTCGATATTTTGTTTTTCATATTAGATTTATCAGTATGATCTTTTCCTCGTTTTACAGAATTCTATTGTTACACAGTGAAATCTTCCTAGAAAATAGATTTATTATTATGATCTTTCCTCGTTTTACAGAATTCTATTGTTACACAGTGAAATCTTCCTAGAAAATAGATTTATCATTATGATCTTTCCTCGTTTTACAGAATTCTATTGTTACACAGTGAAATCTTCCTAGAAAATAGATTCATCATTATTGATCCTCGTTTTAGGGAATGATATTGCTGTTATAACACTAGCAGAGGAGCTGGAGTTTAGTGTTTGTGTTCAACCAGCTTGTCTACCGTCACCCAGTCTTAATATCTCCACTGGTGTACGTTGTCTAGCTTCCGGCTGGGGAGTAACTTCAGGTAATATAACATGGAATATTCTTTTATATATATTTTGATTCCACTTCTAACCTATTAAGATCAAGCAGCTGTAATAGACGTCTATGGCTTGAGAACATTACAGTAGGCTGCTTCTCTTGATTGATAGTACTGGGATATCTCAGAATACATGCGCATCAGTGTTCTTGTGTACATGTGATATAAAACACACACAAAGTTAAATCTTTATTACTTGTTAAGCATGGAACACATCATCATCATCATCAACGGTCTCGGTGCATCATCATTAGCAGCATAGGGGCATCATCATTATTGGCAATCTTCCGTGTCAGTATTTAGACACTCAACTATTACAGATGCAGCTTTAAGCACACAACCTACAATTCTACAAGAAGCCATCATACCGATCCTCAGACAAGCATCATGTAGCGCTTATGGGAATTTAATGGATGGAAACAAAATATGTGCTGGCTACCTGCAGGGAGGAATCGACTCCTGTGAGGTGAGAATATTCTTCTTTTTAAGTTCGAATACCGCATTTGGTACTCACATTTATGATACACTGAATCACAGAAGAAACTTCGTGATGTCTCTTTATGAAAAACATGATGCACGTGCAAAACATTCCTTTGGTTATCAAAAACATAAAAATAAAACACCCATAGATACCAACCTGTCCGTTTTCCGAATGCAGCGACCACCCAAAGACCAACACGAGTGTCGCCATGGTGAACGCCCCATTTACGAAACCAACGATACAAATCACATAAATTAGCAGAGAGTTACAACTGCAGGTCATGATCACCATCCGCATTATTTGTGTATAGGAAACTCATCATTGAACCAGACCCCGAAGTCATTCACAAGTGAATCTGCTATGCAAATAAAGCAATGTGCTATTCAATAATTGTATGTATATTACATATATTATGCAGAACATACTTGAATGTATTCAGCTAACTGTTCAATAGAGGAACTTTCAAAGATATGTATTTAATTTATGATGCAAAATGGCACCAAGAGTCTGATACTACACGTTTCATGTTTGATTGTTGATTCAAAATCAGTATAGGACACCTTCTCTTTTGGACTCTCGACGACGACTGGTAAAGAAAATACGACTGACGATTTCGAACTGATTGGCTTAACTCTTCAAGAGTAACAATAAGACAATCCAAACTTTCTCATGTTGTTCATTATATATTTTATCAGGAATAACAAAATATTTTTACTTTTTACAGGGTGATTCTGGTGGACCATTAATGTGTGCTGATGGTGAACTGTGGGTTTTAGCTGGAGTCATATCGTTTGGTAATGGATGTGCTCGGCCAGGTTACCCAGGCGTTTATACCAACGTTCTCAATTCATTGAGCTGGTTACAGACTGTTCTTATCTAAATTATTATAAATTATAATAAAGGAATAATGTCCCTTAGATTGTTTTATGAAATACAACCCAGTCCATTAGCTCCCATAAGTTATCCCCCATGTATTTATACAGAATATAAATCTTGATAAGATATACTATAGGTACATTGGTTCAGATCATCTGAATCGAGTGTTATCTAAATGATTGCAAATGTTAAAATAATAAAAATAAAGACCTCTCTGTATTTGCTTCGACGTCATCGTCTCTATCTATTAGATTGTTAGGGCTGTACACGTTTTGAGTGGATGATTTTGTTTTCGATGATAATCAACAGTGTCAGAATGCATCATAGCAATTCGTTTTTTCAAAAAAATTTATTGGGAGAACCCTCTCGGAACTTCACAGAGCTGCCGCATTTTGAATCACGACGGTTGTATCCCATTAAGCCAGTCTGTCCCCTAGTAGTAATACAGTCTTGAGAGGTTGGCGGCGCCACAGTATTCATCCCATTACATGTATCCACTTTTCTGAAATGATAAAGCCTTCTATATAGATAAGATAATAAGAAAACCTTGAAGGGGTTTCATGGGTACTAAAGGCTTCTATTTGCAACATTTTAATCGTTCTTTTTTTCAGAATTTCCATATAATCTTCAACTCAAATCCAGCTGATAGTTTTCAACAGTGGATTATTCAAATTCAAATTATCTTAATATGCTAAATAGAAACAAAAATAGTTTTAAAGTAATATTTATGAAAAGAGTCAGTCGGTACAGGATGTATTTTTACATCTCTTATTTAAATATTGATTATTTTTACAATACTTTGAATCTAGAATAGGTTTTTCTTTAAACAACTTGTACTTTTCTGAATAAACTATGCTCTTAAAGGGATTGTAAAGAGGTTTTCTAAATAGTACAATAGTAGCATCAATTTGCGCCATTTCAATTTTCATCAGACGTCTGTGGTTTTAGCAATTCTACAAATTGATGCTACCAGTGTCCCAATACGCATAAATAATTTAGAAACCCTCTTTACAACCACTTTAAATAATATGCCAAATATACGTTATATTGGTACTAAAGGGGTAGCAATCATGTGAAAATATTGTTGATTGACGAAACTCATTTCAGTCAACTATATAAGAAATGATCAACAATGATGAACTATCTAGAAACATTCGTAGATACACACTTACATCTTTCAACTGAACTCGTTTGGTAACCATTATCTTAAACAAAACCTGGAAGCAAATTGTTACACGATTGTGGTTGGTAACCATTTATCTTGAGTGAACTTATAGGAATATCAAACCGATGTCAAAAAACGTTTACTTGTGCAATTCACTGTTAATCTATAACTGTAACAATGTTTTCACAAAGGAAAACTTTGACTTTAAACCGTTCACCAACAATCTAACCATGTTTCATCATCTCAAGTGGCTTTCTCACCAAAGGCAACATAAAAGGTTGTCCCTTTTAGACAATTAATGACATGAAAATGCTGAATTGATGAAATATTCTCAATTAAAAAAATAAATAAATACGTTAACAAAAAAATACTTCACTGTCTTTTTATTGTTGGAAATCTAACATGGATGCTCATAACTACTGCGCTATACGATGTCAGTTTTCTCTGATCAGATTGAAAACGTCGATCATATCAAAAGCCAAACAAGTACAGTCTTTCGCCAATAAAATACACGCATGTAATCATCTATAATTGTAACTTCTGTTTTGTCAATTTTCCACTTATTACCTAACCAAAGGATCACTCACACAGAGAAGTAAACGTCAGCAAGAAAGATAATCCTGAAGTCACCAGGATATTATTTAGTTTAGTCAAAATCAACGGAAAAACTACACAGGATGTTTGACAACGAGTTTTAAAATAAATAAATTTTGTCTTGATAGCTCTGTCATTATTTACACGTTTTTTGTATTAAGTTATGTTTGGGATTAGTTGAATATGATTTTTGTATGACTTGGTTCGTCCAAGAATCGTGGGAAGAATTTTATGTTCATTCTGCTTCGGCATGTGTGATCATATCCACCACAAACATTGTCCCATGTTCAAGGGAGGTAATATTATGAATTAAATTTATCAATGATTTTCTAAGGGGACGATGCTATTTATTATTGAAATATGTTGTTGTCGCAATAACTATATCGTTCTACAATTGATGTATTGAGCACTACTTTCAAATATTTTATTTTATTGTAATACCCTATTTATTGTACTAAATAATAATAAAATAAACAAATTATTCTGCAATTACAGAAAGCAAATTATCTGAGATGTGTAGAAAATTACCTCAAATTGATTTGGAAAGTACCGATATGAATATTTACAAATCCTCTTTCTACTGACTATGAAACAGTTGATTTGTACAATCAGCAATTAATGTCTCACTTTGTGGGTAAAACTTTAAACATATAAAACGTTAAGTTTGTCTTGAAAATATTCATTCAGTCATTACGATGAGACAAAAAATGTGAATCGTGAAAAAACAAAAATAATCTTGAACCAAATATTGGCTTTAAATCATTGTGTACTTATAAAATATCATTCTAAGAAGTAATATTAGAAAAAATATCATCTTCTTTCATTATATCATTATTATCTTTTTATTGACAGTGGTTAGAAAGAGTGAAGAAATATTCATTATGAATTCACCACATCACTTGAAGATTTCACTAAGTCAATATCTCACATTGTATCCTTTCCTTTACATCTAATACCTTAAACTCGCATTACGTTCATCTATTCTATTGTACAATCTAATGTCAGAGAAGAAATTAAGATAGTGACATAGAGATTAATTGACCAGGTGTCGGGTCAAAGCCGATTAACCCCTAATAACTTTAACCCTGTGCCAGTTCTTTATATTGAATAGTAACTTGTTACTTTTCAAACCCCCTAATCCCTAATTTTGAATGTAAACGACCTATTTACTGCCATTGTTGTCCAAGGAATCGATCGATTATCGGTCATCACAAGAGATCATCTCTTTCAGCATTTGATTTAATCTAACAAGAATTTGAAATAGTCTTCAACCGTATATTATATAAACATTTTTAAGTGTATTTCTTATACTTTTAATTTTGATGGGGAAGAATTTTTATAGCTTCATTACGGGATTTTTCATGTAATTCTACCAATTGATATGAAAATGATGTTTGCCCATTTCGACTAGAAGCAAAATTAAGATTTGATATGTCACTTAATATATTCCGCTACCATCACACGAAAAAGCCGAAAGATGTACTCAGTGCAAAGATGAAGTCATCGCTTTAAATTGTCTTACTTTTATGTGTTCTAACCGGTTTTGAATTAATAAAATATAAGTGTTTTGTGTAATAACGTGTACGTCATGTTTCTCATATCACCAATAGCTTCTCCTGACCTTAAAAACGCCTCAAAATTATATATAAGTCTCTCATTTACATACGACCCTATCCTGAACATACAAAACGGGTTTTACTAAAAACATATGTGTCATTTCCGCTTTAAAACAGAACATTTTCCGGATTTGAACAGGATAAGAACATTGATTGAAATTTTAAAAAAATGAATCAAGGCAGAGAGTCAAATTTAAAAAATTAAAAAACCGGGAATAAATTACATCAAAAGCGTCAAAAAGTAAACAAAGACTTCAAGGATATATGTAGGAATTATCACAAAGACACTGAAATTAACAAGGATTAGATCGGATTCCAGCATGTCTGTGATAAAGACCATCTTTCTATTTATTGCATGCTATTTTTGCAGTGTTCGAGCCCAAGGTAAGAATATATTCTATTTTCATTTGAATACCAATTCCTAATACAGTCAATTTCTCATTAACACGAAGCATTTGATGTTTTGGACCATTGGTATTTGGTACAAACGTCAAAGTGATTAAATTGCTTACAATGATTTATTTAAGAGATATGGACAGGGTTACACCAAGGCGAACTCTTTAGACCATGTCGTTTTCTCTTCTGTACGAATAAATATGAACTAATTGCTAATAAGAATTTATTTAAAGAAATTATTCAATGCGATTTATTTCGATTAAATTTGGATGAATACAAATGAATATATTTGCTCTAATTAATAATTATTATTATCATTATCTTTATAGTTTTTTCATAGATATTTGTTAATTTTCAATTGGTAGGTAGATTAGTTGCTTTTATTTTCTAAGCGTTTCAAATTTTTGAACGTTAATATTATTATAACATTAGGTTGTACACAATCGGAATGTATATATTACCAAGCCCTAGCCTATCAGCTCAGTCCATTATTCCAGAATGCCGGTTCCAGACTATTCTATAATTGTGTTTGTCAAAACTTTGGTAAGTATTTTTGTTTATAAATTAATTTAAGCACATTATCTAGATTTAAAAAAGGAGGTTTGAAAGACCAGCTGGCAATACGATACAATACGATGTTTATAATTTTTCTCCAAAATACGCGTCAGAAATGCACTAATTCAATTCAATTTTTCAAAATTTTTCCTGGGGGAACCCTCTCAGATACTCGATTGGAGAATATGACTCGACTCATTTAGTCAGTCTGCCCCCAATTTGTACCCTCAGTCAAGGGGGGAGCTGGAGCCGCCACTTTCAGAACCTAAGTTATTGTCCGTGTTTGTCTCTTTCTTTCTAATCATTCCAGACCTTAGTTATCCTTGTAAAAAAAATAGTTGTTGCTTCCTTTTTTTCTATCGAACTTTCAATTTGGGCTGCATTATTTTTAGTTCTCTATCATTAGGATGAAGAATGGAAATTTTTCATCATATTAAGAAATGATATCTGTCTTAACAAAATATGATTATCAACACATCTTCTTTGCTTTTGATACAGAAGATAATGTAATCGTATTGACAAATGAGTTTTGTAAGCCGTAAACATTTCAACCTATTTTCAATCATCTTCACATTGGTCAAGGTATTACGAAATTTGTCTTATACCTTGACTACATTAACTTCTATTCTTGCATCACGGAATTCAGCGATTTGATGGAATTGTACGCCAACGAATACAGCCAATCAGAGCCCTCAAAAGAAAGACTGTAAACATTATGATATATTATTTAGACTTTCTGTCGAGGTGTCGAGGTGTCGATTTAAATACCTCCGTGATGAGAGAGAAGAGGCTATTGTAGTCAAGGTATAAGATGAAGTTAGTATAAGCTTTACCATTGTGAAGATAATTTTCAATATAATATCTCTAACTGTCTGATCCATATAAGAAATTATATGTTTATTATGGTGTAAAATGAGCTTCATCCTACATAAATTTGGTATTCAAATCTCCAATCTAAGACTGAAAAAAATATTGTTTTCATATTTTGAGGAGACAAATAATTTATATTTTGTCTATTTTCTTAAAAATTATTTTTCACGAAATTTCTTTTCATTCAGCTTCGGCGAAGGTACAAATTTTCCTTTGAAGTCTTCAACCAAATTTGAACAAAAGAAAACGGTATCTTTCATCATTGTCCATGTTGTTTACAAATTAAAATAGATACAAGCTCGGTGTATATATGAAGTAAATAGAAGAAAGTAAAGTGGTGGTAACTTGTTAAAAAATCTAAATTGTTAAATTGAACAAAAGACTTGGAAGAAGAGCCTACTTGAAAATGTTAATATTTGAAGAAAAAGACGGTCTTGTAGATATTGACACAATTACTCATTTAAATAATGTTCATGTTCAACTTTATTTTAAAGTATACAGTCACCCAAACATAAGGTTAACTCTTTGATAAAGCTTAGTTCTAACTACTCGTAGAGCTTTACAGAGTGAAAATATGACATGCGATTCGTCTTTTATAAATAAAACGTGGCGGTGGCAGTTGGATCAGCCGACGTTTCAAGACCGTTATTATCATACTTTATGCCAGTGCGATTACGTCATCAGTAAGATCTAGTGATAATACTGTTGTTACTTCCGTCGCTACATGTTCACAACCGGAAGTCTGATCTACATTTTTAATCTGGAATATAATTCTGATACTGTAATCGTATTCTGCAGCTAGATAAATAAAAAGAATAATATATCTTAACATACTTTCAGAAATTACTTTTGCTATTAATATATCAAAATACACTTCGTGCTCGCAGATCTCATTCAAAAGTATTCTCTCAACAATATTAAAAGCGTCGTGACATCAGATCAAACAAAGCTATACATTCTACAATATCTAGTGTTTGTCTTGGAATTTTACCCAAGATTTGAGTTTCTGTGGTTCTTGTAAACTGTATAGTTCGGAGTATATAATTCTATGAAAAAACATATTAGGCCTATTGTACCTTACATTATTGTCATCAACTTTATTTTCTTAAAAATTAAATTTATTCATATATGCACGTTTTTTACCTTGTTTCAAAATCTCAAAATTGATAGTAATTTTTCACAGCTACTTTGTTTTCTTAAAAATTGAATTTATTCATATATTCACGTTTTTTTCCTTGTTTCAAAATCTCAAAATTGGAAAGAATACACAAATGCCCGTGTCATAATGTATATTTAATTGGGGAAAGTTTTATATTAAAACTATTCTAATATTGACTGATGATAGTCTAATATTTAAACGTTTTATTTCAATATTTACTCAATTTATTGTCAGATTTGAGTATGACGTGAGGTCAAAATGGTCACTAGATATATACATTGTACCTCTAACATACCACATCAACTTATAACCAACATATACATCAATACACCAATGACCAAACTGGAAAGTGAATGTAGAGACTAAGAGTTATGGCGCCAGTTGGGTTACATCCCCCCACCCCCCTTAAAAATGTTTTTTTTTTACCCCCAATTGTATTCTCACTTCATTTCTAAAAAAAATTTCGTCCCAAAATATGTGTCAGCATGCACCAAATTCATGCTATTTTTCAAAATTTTCCTGGCGGTGGGAAAACAGGCAGAAGGGTGAAGTTGGCGGGTATTAAGCCGGCGGTGGGTAGATAGGCACAAGGGAGAAGTTGGCGGGTACTAAGACGGCGGTGGGTAGATGGGCAGAAGGGAGAAGTTGAAGGGTATTAAGACGGCGTTTCGTAGAATGGCAGAAAGGAGACGTTGGCGTGTATTAAGACGGCGGTGGATAGACAGGCAGAAAAGAGAAGTTGACGGGTATTAGGACGATGGTGGGTAGATAGGCAGAAGGGAGAAGTTGGCGTGGCATTAAGACGATGGTGGGTAGATAGGCACAAGGGAGAAGTTGGCGTGGCATTAAGACGATGGTGGGTAGATAGGCACAAGGGAGAAGTTGGCGTGGCATTAAGACAATGGTGGGTAGATAGGCAGAAGGGAGAAGTTGGCGTGGCATTAAGACGATGGTGGGTAGATAGGCACAAGGGAGAAGTTGGCGTGGCATTAAGACGATGGTGGGTAGATAGGCAGAAGGGAGAAGTTGGCGTGGCATTAAGACGATGGTGGGTAGATAGGCAGAAGGGAGACGTTGGTGGGTATTAAGACGATGGTGGGTAGGTAGGCAGAAGGGAGAAATTGGCGGGTATTGAAACGATGGTGGGTAGATAGGCAGAAGGGAGAAGTTGGCAGGTTTTAAGACGATGGTGGGTAGATCGGCAGAAGGGAGAAGTTGGCGGGTTTTAAGACGATGGTGGGTAGATAGACACAAGAGAGACGTTGGCAGGTATTAATACGGCGGTGGGTAGATTGGCAGAAGGGAGAAGTTGACGTTATGAAGACGGTGGTGGGTAGAAAGGCAGAAGTTTTTTCATAGGTAGCCTCAGGGGTCAAATAAAATTGCAGAAGATTTCCTCCCTTGAAGTAAACGTATATAAAACGTTACTATTTAAATCAAAAATTTTAATTAGCATTTTAAAAAAAAAAATATTAATATTACAGTCAAGATTGAGTGCCATAAGCCCCCCATGGAGCGTTTGATAGGGTTCTCTCTCTGGAAAATAGAATTGAAATAATGGTACATTCTGACGCATGTATTAGGTTAAATTTGTCAGAAATGAAGAGGGAGTACAAACAATATTTTTATAAATACACCGCCCTTTTATACCCCACTGGCGCAGCCTTCTTCTCCTCGCTACAAATTCTAAATCTATACATTTCTATTGCCAAATATATTAATCTTGTAACATTATCATTGCAGGATTAACAATTCCGAATCCATCAACAGGCAACACAGGTAACAATATATTATATTGACGTGGTCTGATTTATATATTACTAGTATGGGTTTTATCCCTTGCATTGCTATGCTGAAGAATGTTTTCCACTGTTTTTTTTATCGCCAGAGGGTGTCAAATATATATTTCTTTGTACGATTAAATTTTATCTCGAGATATTGTGGGGCAGGTACTATTCAAAGCATGAAATCGTGGATTTGATATCAGCTTAATATTTCAGAATGTGGTAAGAGTGCTCTGACAGGGTCAGCCACTACCTATTTACAGCGAAGACCTAAGATAGTTGGTGGTTTACAAGCTCAAGAGTGTCAATATCCGTGGCAGGTTCATGTAAAGGCCGGAGGTTTTAACTGTGGTGGAACTTTAATAGATTATCAGCATGTAATAACAGCAGCTCATTGTTTACAGTAAGGACATGCAGTAGTGTTTTATGGACAATTAGTTGGGGCCGAGTGGGGGCCACGAAAGGTGGAAAACAGCACCAAACATTGGCGTGCAAAGCCGGGTTACACCGATGGATAGTAACCAGTTCTACACATGTTTATAGATGTCCTTTTTGCTTTGCTAATTGCGGGCAAGTCCAACTTTGGGCGTCTAATCGTAAAAACGGGGTTAGAAAAATCCTAGTATCTTGTATTCTGTCCACAAACAGACTGACCATCCCAGCAGTTTGGAAATCGTATGAGTATCTAGCAGTACGTTGAGTCAACTATGAAAGGACTTATTCGGACAATATCTACTTCATGGTTATTCCCAGCTCACTAAAAGCCCTCAGATCAGTTGCCTAGAGCATAAATTTGATTTGATCTAGTGATCATGTGTTGTTGGGTGTAATCAAAATCAACAACATTTACTAATTTGAAGTAGTGATAATTCAAGATTGTTGAAAAGTAAATTATCCTCATGTTATATTGTACTAGATGGTTGGTTTGTTTCTAGAACTGGTAACTACCAAATACCTGCCTCCAGTATCACAGTCGGGGCTGGTTCGTCAACTAAATCCAAGCTAACTTATTACAAAGTATCAGTGGTTTCCAGACATCCCGAATATTATCCTTCTACATTTGGTAAGTAAGAATATTCTACAGTTCTGCGGTAATGCAGTCATTCTGTCTATATTCTCAATTTCCTTATTGACATTACATTACGCAAGTAACAAAATTCCACGGTCATTTGTAATGCAGCCATTCTGTCTATCTTTCCCATTTTCATGTTTTACGTAACAAAAATTGTACTAGGTGAAGAAAGCATTCTTGTCTATCTCATAAATTTCTATTTTAGTATTTAAGTGAGTAACAATATTCCATGGTCTCCACGCCTCTCTTTCAGAAGGAAGAACTCTTTTGATATCACCTAATAATACCTCTCTGTAGAATAGCACAATAGCAAAGTTAGCAAAATAGACCCTTGCCAAAGACAATATTTGCAGAAAACAATAGATCCGATGCTGATTCACATGTATGATAGGACATAAGCTTGATTTTTATATGGATTGAATATTTCTAAATTTAAACTTATAACACTCATTAAGTTAGCATATTGATCCGAAAAATTTGCTAATAGAATCTACTAGAAAACTAATTAATATTTCAATTGCTTATTAAACAGTGTAAATGTGATAGGTATGTCAAACAAAATACTGGAAAACAGATCTATTAAGACTTTATTAATCGGTGATCAACTAGACGTTAATTTCCTCTCAACAAATTAAACCAATCAATGGGTGTTGGTTTTTATTATTACTTCTATTCACATTTTATACATAATGAGTTTTTTTCTTAGGAAACTTCTGTCTAACGATAATATAAGGTTAATTATGTAGTTAGATATATTATTAGGTAGCTTCGGGTCTTTAGATGAACTCCGCAATTACAAAAGCTAACTTGAACGCAATATGTTAAGCTGTTTATAACCATAAGATAGAGGACTCGGTATTCATTTGTTTCGTAATATTGAAACATGAAGATTTGAAGGAGAGGTTGATTCAATTATTTATTAAAAATTTTCCACTCAAAATAAACCCGTCTTCATTAGCCCAATCAGGTGCAGAAAGGTTGAATGTTCATTTCGACTCACAATTAAATGTAATTCTAAAATGAACGTTTATCTTTTGCAGGTCGCGATATTGCTGTATTAACACTTCAGACGAAACTACCTGAGACAAATAATTGTATCAAGCCAGCATGTATGCCATCTTTAACACTGAATGTTGCAGTTGGGACACCATGTCTTGTGACTGGTTGGGGGGCATTGGAAGGTAGGTTTTATCAAAAACATTGCAGCATTCAAACAATGTAAATAAATAATTCTTTAAGTACCCCAGTGAAACCAATGAACCTGGTATATGTTTGATAATTGAAATTGCTATCTTCAAGATTGTTAAAAACTAACGGATCGGAAATGTCCAAGTGGTGGATTCACGTATAACTGCTTTATGAAGATCTCGCTGGCTGCAGACCGAGGAATGAGATTTCATGACTAAGCTGTTTGTACTGGAAATAGATGTTACCCATCTGTGGATAAAACCGATACAGAATATTTGTTATATCTCTTCCCCTATCTGTATGATTGTAGAGTCTGGTAGTTTCCCTGATGTTCTGCAAGAATCTGTAGTACCAATAATGGACAGCAGTGTGTGTCGTGATGCTTACGGAACAACAATGATGGATGATAAGAAATTATGTGCTGGATATTCAACTGGTGGTGTGGATGCTTGTCAGGTAAAGAGCTGTTGCTTTAATTTAACTTTAAGGTTTATCTGGCGGGATCCTAGTATTTTCTACTCATGAAAATTGAAACGATTTGTGTACAAGTATATGGGGAAAGTGAGCCATATTGTAGAGAACTTGTACTATATTCCTATTGTTAAATGGAAAAAAAACCTAGGAATTTTAGGTTGTAACATTGCGGTTAAGTAATGTTACGAAAGCACAGGCACAGGCATGCCGGCCCAACCTCAAATGAGAGAGTATTGTTTGTCCAGTTTGTTGAACGTTATAAAATGAAGATATATAATAGAAATATTAAAATATAGTCTGAATCATGTTGTTACTCACCATTATGCGTTCTTCAGCATGAAGAAAGATTTCCAAGCTGTGTAATTCTTGGTTTCTGAGCCCAGTTCCTCAAAAAATATTACAATAAGAATTTGTCGTTTAGAATTTTACATTGCGGTAAGGTTTTTTGTAACCCTGATACTTACCTCGATTCATTTTATATCATAATATTTTGTAGGGTGATTCTGGAGGTCCATTGATGTGTGCTGATGGTGCGTCATGGGTTCTGGCTGGTGTTGTATCGTTCGGTTTAGGCTGTGCACGTCCTGGTTTTCCCGGTGTTTATTCGCATGTATCCAATTTACAGAATTGGGTAGAAACTATAATCAATTAAGGGTCATATGCATTTTTGGGTGAAATAAAATTAATTTATGCTTTTATCATTTTGTAAGTTGATACTTCAGAGTGTCACTTCTGCTGGCTGCTTCTGTCCAGCTGCACAAGTCTCAGATCAAAAAAACTAACTATAGGGTGTCATGAATTCTCCTTTTTGTAATCACTGCAATTTGGCACACATGTCGATTCCCTACATAGACACATTATAATCTCACATAGAAAGGGTATATATTCCCTAATGTTTTGTCTGTGATATCTGCTTACGCTGGAAACGGACGTTAACTTGTCATCTACCAACCGTAAACTGAACATGTTTTTATAGGTATAAAGATAGCAATGGTAATGGGATAAAGCTTTTAAGCTAAAACTTATAACAGCTATTAAGAAATTGGATCTGTTTTCTCTGAAGCTTCTAATGCGATACAAATCTCACTTATACTATAAGCATTTAAATTTATCTTCAGACGCAATGTGTAATATGCAATAATACTACACGACGTAGTACATTTAACTAGTGCATTTACTTATAAATTCCTTAATTTAGCGGTTTAGGAACATTTAGTGAAAAATATGCTTCTATCGCCACCCGGTGGAGTAATCTAGTGTATTGCAGTTTATTGTTTTGGTAGGGTTGATCTGCTCAATATTTTCTGTACAAGCTTAATTTTACGCTTCAGAGTGAATTCTTTCAACTGATTTCTCTACAATTTGACATAAACCTACCCTCAAAGATTAGATTATAGCCTCATTAGCCTGCATTTTAAAAAATATCTTTAGTCCCAGCATGATGCAAGAACAAGAACAAGAACAAATAATATGAGACAGAGTTGTCATTTGTTTCACGTTTTTCTATTCTTCAAAATCGCAGTAGTTTGAAGAAAAAAACAGACTTGATACCGTCTACAAATCGTAGAAACAGAAAGAAGCCAATAGGAAAGAAGATTCAGTTTGTATGTATCAGTGTAATCTATTGAAGAATAATCACCACCACTGCCTGATCGATCAGACTATTTCCGACAGTTGATTATTTCTTGATTAGAAACTGTATGGTATTGCCCATTAATGATCAGTTTTTATACAGGTCGCGTAGAATTCACACCTTGATATACCTACACATTTCCGTTCTGACATCCTATATTAATGATTTTGTGCTTTATTGACAGTTGTACTTTATCTTGTTCTTTAATGCATGTTTTGGAAAATAAAACATACATGGGTGGTCATTCGGGAATAGTTTTATATATTTCTGAATAGCTGTTCTTGGCGTATCAACAGAGCAAAATTGTGCCTAACGATTTCAAATACCCGATAGTGGTTGGTGAATACTATGACATTACATCACAAATCATAAACCATCACATATGTTAGAAACATCACATTGCAACATAAATCAATTTACAAACATTACACAAAACGAATCCTTACATCATTAACAGCTCATTACACCAGCCATCACAATATTTACAAACATCAGATTACATCAGCCATCACATCAAATACAAACATCAGATTTCATCAACCATCACATTGTATACAAACATCAAATTACACCAGTCATCGCATTATATACAAACATCAGATTTCATCAACCATCACATTGTATACAAACATCAAATTACACCAGTCATCACATTATATACAAACATCAGATTACATCAGCCATCGCATCATATACAAACATTAGATTTCATCAACCATCACATTATTTACAAACATCAGGTTACATCAGCCATCACATTATATACAAACATTAGATTTCATCAACCATCACATTATTTACAAACATCAGGTTACATCAGCTATCACATTATTTACAAACATCAGATTACATCAACCATCGCATTATATACAAACATTGGATTTCATCAACCATCACATTGTATAAAAATATCAGATTACATCAGCCATCACATTATTTACAAACATCAGATTACATCAGCCATCACATTATATACAAAAATCAGATTACACCAGCCATCACATTATATACAAACATCACATTACATCAGCCATCACATTATATACAAACATCACATTACATCAGCCATCACATTATATACAAACATCAGATTACACCATCCATCACATTATATACAAACATCAGATTTCATCAACCATCACATTATCTACAAACATCAGATTACACCAGCTATCACATTATTAACAAACATCAGATTACACCAGCTATCACATTACATACAAACATTGGATTTCATCAACCATCACATTATATACAAACATCAGATTACATCAGTCATCGCATTATATACAAACATTAGATTACACCAGCCATCACATTATATACAAACATCAGATTTCATCAACCATCACATTATCTACACACATCAGATTACACCAGCTATCACATTATTAACAAACATCAGATTTCACCAGCTATCACATTATTTACAAACATCAGATTACATCAGCCATCGCATTATATACAAACGTCAGATTACATCAACCATCGCATTATATACAAACATCAGATTTCATCAACCATCACATTATATACAAACATCAGATTACACCAGCCATCACATTATTAACAAACATCAGATTACATCAGCCATCACATTATATACAAACATTAGATTTCACCAGCTATCACATTATCTACAAACATCAGATTACACCAGCCATCACATTATATACAAACATCAGATTACACCAGCCATCACATTATTTACAAACATCAGATTACATCAGCCATCACATTATATACAAACATCAGATTACATCAGTCATCGCATTATATACAAACATTAGATTACACCAGCCATCACATTATATACAAACATCAGATTACACCAGCCATCACATTATATACAAACATCAGATTACACCAGCCATCACATTATATACAAACATTAGATTTCATCAACCATCACATTATAGACAAACATCACATTACATCAGCCATCACATTATATACAAACATTAGATTTCACCAGCTATCACATTATCTACAAACATCAGATTACACCAGCCATCACATTATATACAAACATCAGATTACACCAGCTATCACATTATTTACAAACATCAGATTACATCAGCCATCACATTATATACAAACATCAGATTACATCAGTCATCGCATTATATACAAACATTAGATTACATCAACCCTCACATTATATACAAACATCAGATTACACCAGCCATCACATTATATACAAACATCAGATTACACTAGCCATCGCATTATATACAAACATCAGATTACACTAGCCATCACATTATATACAAACATCACACTACACCAACCATATATGCAAATTGCATGCATTATATTACAATAACATATACGAAATATGATATTCAAAAATTATCTTAATGTAAAAAGTGCT
>NW_008706795.1:597498-598344 GCF_000327385.1 Lottia gigantea
CCCATTTCACAAGTTGAAAGTTTGTGGTCGTGTCTTTTCCGTATTTATCGAGAAATGCATTCATTTTTTTAAGTTGATTTTTTTTAGGTGTTTTTCGAAGTAGGCGGTAAGTATTGCTGAAGACCCAGTTGACGAAATATATACGTAGTTTGTGTTTGAAAAAACTTGTATAACAGTCTGATAAAACACATTCAATAATATTTTGAAGATAAATTTACATTTAAATTTAAAAAATCTTAATTTAAGAGAGCGTAAATGCTTGTCGACATCTAAATTTCTTAACCTTTCATCTAAATCTTCATTTTCGAGATTCATTTTTAAAAGTCAGTTTTTTGAAGTTCATTTTGATAAAACCTTCCTATGATTTGTTCTTTGTCTTGATCGATCAATTCATACGTGGGAGGTGATGTGGTGTTTACTTTATCAAGGATGAATATCTCGTTAGTCCAATACCCGACGTGACCTTTCTGAAACAATGATTTATATTTAAAAATACGAACTCGATCTCCAACTTTGAATTTGGGTTTAATATTCAAATTGCTAATCTCGTTTTCAAAGTTGTTTCGAGTGTTGACGGACTTTATGATATACGGGTTATTCCAGGCTTGCGTTGGCGTCACACCTATAGACGAGTGTATTTTGTTATTGTATTCGTCGACAACAACTGGCAATATTTTAAGCCATTTTTGAGATTTCAATTCCGTGAATTTCTTGAATAATTTGCTTTTAAGAGTCCTGTTGAATCTTTCTATCACTACGGCCTTACCTTCGTTATGCGTGCTGTAAATTTCAAACCCCAGAGATTTCACATTTCTGTTGTAGAATTCGCTTCCTTATCAACTCACA
>NW_008706795.1:605092-607655 GCF_000327385.1 Lottia gigantea
TAGGATGATATTGTAGTTATTAGGTTGATATCGTAGCTATTTAGGACGCTGACCTAGTTATCTAGGATGATAGCATGTATTTAGGATGATGACCTAGTTATCTAGGGTGATAGCATGTATTTATGATGATAACCTAGTTATTTAGGACGATAGCATGTATTTAGGAAGATATTGTAGTTATCTAGGATGATTTCGCAGTTTTTTGGGTGATATTCTCGTTATCTAGGATGATGTAATGTCTTTAGAATCATGCTATAGTTGTCTTGGATGGTATTGTAGTTATTTGGGATGATATCATGTATTTGGGATGATATTATACTTATCTTCGATGATATCATGTATTTGGGATGATATTGTACTTCTCTTGGATGATATCATGTATTTGGGATGTTATTGTAGTTATCTAGAATGATATCATTTATTGGGGTGATATTGTACTTATCTTGGATGATATCATGTATTTGGGATGGTATTGTACTTATCTTGGATGATATAATGTATTTGGGATGATATTGTACTTATCTTGGATGATATCATGTATTTGGGATGGTATTGTACTTATCTTGGATGATATAATGTATTTGGGATGATATTGTACATATCTATATCTGATATCGCAGTTGTTTTGGATGATATTGTAGTTATCTAGGATGACATCATGTCTTTAGAATGATACTATAGTTTTGTTTGGATGGTCTTGTAGTTGTTTAGGATAATATCATGTATTTGGGATGATATCGTAGTTATATCGTAGTTATCTAGGATGATATCGTAGTTATATTGTAGTTATTTAGGATGATTTCATAGTTATCTAGGATGATATCCTAGTAACTAGGGGGGATATTGTAGCTATCTAGGATAATATCGTAGTTATCTAGGATGATATCATAGCTATCTAGGATGATATCGTAGTTATCTAGGATGATATCGTAGTAACTAGGGGTCATATTATAGTTATTTAGGATGATATCATGGTTATCTAGGATGATATCACGAATTTAGGATGATAATGATATCGTTGTTATCTAGGATGGTATCATAGTTATATCGTAGTAATCTAGGATGTAGTAACTAGGGGTGATATTGTAGCTATTTAGGATGATTTCATAGTTATCTAGGGTGATATCGTAGTAACTAGGGGTGATATTGTGACTATTTAGGATGATATCATAGTTATCTAGGATGATATCGTAGTAAATATGGGTGATATTGTAGCTATCTAGGGTGATATCATAGTTATCTAGGGTGATATCGTAGTTATATTGTAGTTATTTAGGATGATTTCATAGTTATCTAGGATGGTATCGTAGTAACTAGGGGTAATATTGTAGCTATCTAGGATGATATCATGTATTTGGGATGATATCGTAGTTATCTAGGATGATATCGTAGTTATATTGTAGTTATTTAGGATGATATCGTAGTTATCTAGGATGATATCGTAGTAACTAGGGGTCATATTATAGTTATTTAGGATGATATCGTAGTTATCTAGGATGATATCGTAGTTATATTGTAGTTATTTAGGATGATATCGTAGTTATCTAGGATGATATCGTAGTAACTAGGGGTCATATTATAGTTATTTAGGATGATATCGTAGTTATCTAGGATGATATCGTAGTTATCTAGGATGATATCGTAGTAACTAGGGGTCATATTATAGTTATTTAGGATGATATCATAGTTATCTAGGATGATATCGTAGTTATATTGTAGTTATTTAGGATGATATCGTAGTTATCTAGGATGATATCGTAGTAACTAGGGGTCGTATTATAGTTATTTAGGATGATATCATAGCTATCTAGGATGATATCGTAGTTATCTAGGATGATATCGAAGTAACTAGGGGTCATATTATAGTTATTTAGGATGATATCATGGTTATCTAGGATGATATCATGAATCTAGAATAATATCGTAGTAACTAAGATATTCTAATTAATTTTGGATGAGTGGAATTGTGTAGTTATCTAGGATGATAAAATCACATTATATATATATTTAATAAGCACGTGCTGTATCGGGTAAAGAAAACTGACTCTTGACCTTTCGAATTGTGTAGTACCATTGAAATACTAGACATGACGCTTGTTGACCTTCTTGAAAGACTTTGATTATTAGATTGTTGCAAATCTGTAGATAATGAGAATAATCATGTAAAGTTCATTGTTGTAAAAAATAAAGCGCCAGTAGTCTTATTGTCAATCTAAGTTGGTTTTCAAGGAAATGAAAATGTTCCCCGTCGCGTTCAACTAAATTATAAATCATCAGCATCATTGACAGTATTGATTATTTCATTTTTAATGTCAATGCTTTCAGTAATTGCTTCTATATAGAGACTTATTAAACCTGTAATTGTCATTAAATTATTTCTTGCAGAAACAGTGATTTGATTTAGATGCTATCGGGATTGTAAACGGGTTTGGTTATGAAACTTAAACTGATGCAGCTGTAATCAAAATAATAAATCAAGATTGTACTCAAGTGTAGCAGTGATCAAGATAATCAACTGGATTAATCAAAGCACTTTCTGTATAATTTTTCAAGAGTGTAAACC
>NW_008706795.1:656495-813330 GCF_000327385.1 Lottia gigantea
TATATACAAACATTGGATTTCATCAACCATCACATTGTATAAAAATATCAGATTACATCAGCCATCACATTATTTACAAACATCAGATTACATCAGCCATCACATTATATACAAAAATCAGATTACACCAGCCATCACATTATATACAAACATCACATTACATCAGCCATCACATTATATACAAACATCACATTACATCAGCCATCACATTATATACAAACATCAGATTACACCATCCATCACATTATATACAAACATCAGATTTCATCAACCATCACATTATCTACAAACATCAGATTACACCAGCTATCACATTATTAACAAACTTCAGATTACACCAACTATCACATTACATACAAACATTGGATTTCATCAACCATCACATTATATACAAACATCAGATTACATCAGTCATCGCATTATATACAAACATTAGATTACACCAGCCATCACATTATATACAAACATCAGATTTCATCAACCATCACATTATCTACACACATCAGATTACACCAGCTATCACATTATTAACAAACATCAGATTTCACCAGCTATCACATTATTTACAAACATCAGATTACATCAGCCATCGCATTATATACAAACGTCAGATTACATCAACCATCGCATTATATACAAACATCAGATTTCATCAACCATCACATTATATACAAACATCAGATTACACCAGCCATCACATTATTAACAAACATCAGATTACATCAGCCATCACATTATATACAAACATTAGATTTCACCAGCTATCACATTATCTACAAACATCAGATTACACCAGCCATCACATTATATACAAACATCAGATTACACCAGCCATCACATTATTTACAAACATCAGATTACATCAGCCATCACATTATATACAAACATCAGATTACATCAGTCATCGCATTATATACAAACATTAGATTACACCAACCCTCACATTATATACAAACATCAGATTACACCAGCCATCACATTATATACAAACATCAGATTACACTAGCCATCACATTATATACAAACATTAGATTTCATCAACCATCACATTATAGACAAACATCACATTACATCAGCCATCACATTATATACAAACATTAGATTTCACCAGCTATCACATTATCTACAAACATCAGATTACACCAGCCATCACATTATATACAAACATCAGATTACACCAGCTATCACATTATTTACAAACATCAGATTACATCAGCCATCACATTATATACAAACATCAGATTACATCAGTCATCGCATTATATACAAACATTAGATTACATCAACCCTCACATTATATACAAACATCAGATTACACCAGCCATCACATTATATACAAACATCAGATTACACTAGCCATCACATTATATACAAACATCAGATTACACTAGCCATCACATTATATACAAACATCACACTACACCAACCATATATGCAAATTGCATGCATTATATTACAATAACATATACGAAATATGATATTCAAAAATTTATCTTAATGTAAAAAGTGCTTGATTTAAAAAAATTTAAATTCGGAAGGATTTGTTAAAACTGACATAATAATAGATTACTTGTTAAAAAATAATATCGTCGTTTAAATAATAACTACTTAAGTTCTTAATTATTGTTGCGTGTTCAAATTGCTAAAGTAATCCTGATACATAAAAAACTGCTCTACATTCCATAAAATACAAGAGCTTATCACGAAGGAGAAGAAATTTCATACGCCATATTTTAATGATAAAAATGGCCGATCAATTACATGTAGTATTATCTTAAAAAGATCTCACGATACTGTCTAATCCGTGCAAGTTCCTTTTAAGTGAAAAAATTACAAATATACAACTACAAATTATTCATTCCTCGGTTTATTTCTAAAAACATTACTAAAACGAAGATATATAGGTTATAGCATTCATTCCACAACAATGTTTATTACAAACCAGTGGTGTTCCATCGGGTGGTTTCCCTCCGGCAGGACAGAGTCCTTTTTGCTTCATAGAATATCATATAAGAAACACTTGAAAAAAATCTCAAAATTTTATTTTAATTTGCCGTCATCTCAGTAAAGAGGTTTTTACAAATATCAGAATTCAATTTTGGAAGACACTGTTCAGATTCATAATCTAACGCTTCAAAAACATTTTCTATTAGCTAAACGGTTTCAAATTGAGTTTTGTCAACTGAAAGATAAATTTGTTTTAACATCACTTCAGACACGTTGGAGAAGTAATTTTCAACTAATTAATGATTTAAACTATCTTGAAATGTCATTACAAATTTCCTTCTCGTCCTTTACAGATTTCATCAATCAGAGTATCGGAAGCCTTTCTCTGGGATTTGTTGTTGTAATCACCCAGTGTAAAAACAGTCTCGGTCATTAGTCACACCCTTATAGTTCAGCTTAAAGGGACAGATTCCCCATCCATTTGACCAATCATACTCTAGTCTCAGAAACGGTTTTTTAGCTAAGCTTATCAGTAAGAGTGTTCACAGCTCACCGTGGAAATTTAAGCTTTCAAATCGATGTGTGTCCAGAATTATCTGCTTTGAAATGTTAAAATGACGACTCGTTATTTTTTTAACAATGCCATTATAAAAATTGAAATTCCTAGTTTGGGGTATTTTTGAAGGAATTGTGATATCTTTGTACATTTCTAGTTATACTCCTCAAGACAATATGCATAATTATTATGCTCAAGACCTAAATCAACATTCGAAAATGGCGAATCTACGCACCGTTTCTCAAAATATAGTAGATTAAAATACAATGTACGAGTGTAAACGTTAAAATTAACGACTAGATAACATAAAAAATAACGTATTTCTCCACTTAACGTGCAAGTTTATTCGTAAAAATTTTTGATAAATGGGGCTCTGTCCCTTTAAACAAAACTTAGGCAATATCTAATTGATTTAGGCAGGGGATAATGCGAAATGACATATGACTCTTCACGTTTTATGTTCACTTTGTATTTTTTTACCTTCGTGTCATTGGTATAATTATCGTTAGAGTAAAATGAATGCCCACACAAATCAATTTCAACAGCATTCTCATGATTGTTAGAGTCAACCCTGTGCAATTAAATTTATCCTAATTTAAACCATACGAAACTATGTATGGTACGTACATGGAAATTCTGGTAACTTCGTACATAGCGACAGGTTTTGTATGGAGTTAAATTAGACTGACAAGTTTACAAGTTTGTATGGAGTTAAATTAGACTGACAAGTTTACAAGTTTGCTGGCTGATAGATGTTAGTGAAGACTGCTTCAAGCAGAAGCAGACTATGTAGTTGTTGGTAATCATGGTCGTATCTAGTTTGGTGCAGTTGGTTTGTCAGATGAAAAATTTTCAGATCTTCAGCCCCGAAAGTAGGGTTCTCGGTTTTTTGGGGGGTGAGAGTTTTAGGTCAAAGATAACATTTAGATTACAATTAGATTTGAGTCGTGTTATTCAGTCAGGCTTTATTCACCGACATGAAAAAGATTGCGGAGAAAACCTAAGAGACCTAAGCACGCAAGTGCAAAGACTTACAGGAGAATGCTATCGATCAAGGATCCTGAAAAGGGTTAAAGAAAAGAAAAGGGTAAAAAAGCCGGCTATAGACGGTCGTTCTGGGGAACTGCTGTGACCAACCATTCAGTGAACAACAAAATAAGTACAAATAGATTTTTATATAATGGAAATGCCGACGTGTAAAAAAAGTTCAATTTAAAAAGTTATTCTTCATTTATTACTTTTTTGTCTGCTTGGCAGAGTTTTTTTTAATGAGTTAATTACCAGACTGTACAAACCTGGAGAGATCCTTCGTGTGTATGGTCCCTAAAGTTATAACAGACAAATTATTATCGACACCAGAATAATTGAAACTATAGGCAGAAAATAAAACAATTTTAATGGTTAATGCCACAGCAATAAGGCCACCGGGTTCGTTGATCTTCTATAGCAATTCAGTCAGAAACATCGTAACAAATGTCAAGAAAATGAATTAACATTTAGCAACTTTTGGTAAATTTATTAAAAGGGATCATACACATATTCATTTACCCGGTGAATATTGTATCTAGCTCAATATCATGGCATGATTGATGTGTCAATGTGCAAATCAATAAGTACTACAGATGCAAACTGTGAATGACAATGTTACATTACTAGTAAATCAGTTACATTAGTAACATGGTTAAAATCAAATCAAGTCATTTCACTTGTAGGTCAATCAGTCATTTCAGTAGACTTAGGTCAATCAGTCATTTCAGTAGAAGTAGGTCAATATCAGTAATTTAATTGGTAGAAAGCCAATATTTTCATTAATAATAGGTCAGTCATTGACGTTCTGTCGTCCGTCTCGGACGGACTTCCGGCTTAGAGGCGTAAGCCCTAGGACAAAGGCAAAGCCCGAATGGAAATAAATCACCAAGCGCCAACGCTTTCAATCCCAGACTCGTACTAGTCAGTCCTATGCGCTCGTATCCGCAGCTCACGTTCTCTGTTGGAGGGTGAACAATCCAACGCTTGGCTAATTCTGCTTCGCAATGACATCGAAGAATCAAAAAGCAACCTCGCTAAGAACGCTTGGCTGCCACAAGTCAGTTATCCCTGTGGTAACTTTTCTGATACCTCTTGCGGAAAGCAGTAAAAACTCTCCCATTGTCGCCCTAAGGGCGACACAAAAAGATCGATAAGCCTTGCTTTCACACGGATCCCTCCTACTGAAAAGCATCCTCAAGCCAGCATTTGCCCTTTCGCTCTACCAAGGGTTTCTCCCCCTTCTGAAGCTGGCCTTGGGGCACCTGCGCTAGAGTTTCATGCACACCGCCCCAGTTCAATTCAGAACTGACTCTGTTCTCGATCGCCCTCGCGAGAGACCTGGAAGAACACCCCGCCGGCCGAAACCGACGAAGCGCCCTTAGCGCGTGGGACCCCTCGCTTAGCAGCTTGAGCTCGCCAACACCGCCCCGAATGCGGCCGCTCTCGTGGTCTTCATCGAGTGTGCTGAAGGCAGTAGTGGTCTTTCACTTGCGCCGTAAAGCAATCCCAACTTAGCTACACCTTTCATTAGTAGTAGTTGTTGGTCGATCAGTAATTTCATTAGTAGTAGGTCAATCAGTCATTTCATTAGTAGTAGGTAAATCAGTCATATCAAAAGTAGTAGGCCAATCAGTCATTCCAATAGTAGTAGGTCTAACAATAACTCCACTATGGTCTAGTATGTCAATCAGTCTTTTTGCGAATGGTAGATCAATCAGTCACTTTTTTGACCAAATAAAGGATAATGCTTTGAATCGGTGGCCAACTTATCTCATAAGCTATTTCTCAAGAAAAACAAATTGATGGGTGATTTAATTCGTCTCGACTCTAGAGATAATGTAAAACTAATGACAGAGGGTGAAATTACAATCTTAGTGAAAATTCAACTTGGAAAGAAATAAATCTGATAGTCAACAAATTAAAACCTCAGACTTAAAACTTTCTCATTGCTCGCGTCAATTTGTATAGAAGATGTTAGTGAAATCTATACTTCTAACGTTTGTCTTGTTTTATCTCTGTTTCCAGCTATTTGGCATATTCTAAAGAAAGTATATCTAATCAATTTTTATCGCGTTTTTTATCTGTAAAAGTGTGAGGAAGGAAACTTTTTTTTTTGTAAAAAGCACATTAGAATTAAATGGAATATCTTTTTATATAAAATCTATGAAAATGTATTTTTTCCGTAATAAAATAATTAAATTGTCTTATTTTTGTCTTCATCTTTCAAGTCATTATTAAAAGGATTTTTGATAATTCAATTTCAACTTTTCAAACCGGAAAGATTAAAAGGCTATTTTTGATTTCGTTTTGACGTCAATGTTAATATGTTGGGTGATGAAATATACTTTAACGGCTTCAATCGTACTTTGATTACATTTGGTGCATGCTCATAGTTTTTATTTGGTATTAAATAATACAGGGAATCTCAAACTTCCAGTAACGACATCTTACTATCCTGTTGGTATATTAAATCTCACATTTTACATTTTTTAAAATTCCTGGAACTGAGTGTAATGATAACACACGTCAAAAAAAAAACTCCCTGGTTGCAGACTGCTTTTATCAAGCACGAGTTGTCCCCTTTGCCGCAAAAATATTAACAACATCTGAGAGTTCTCTAGAGCTATTAGCATCAATCTGAAGTGATAGGGGTGTGACATCTGCCTAAAGTATACAGTCCATTGAACTACGGTTTGCTAACAAAAATCAAGAGAGGCATTCCAAAGTTACTTTCAAAAAAGTTTTTTAATTTCTATAGGTGCAGTCTAGAACATACAAGCCATTGTAGTTGAACGTTCCTATCCTCATGGAAAAAAGAGAATACACTTAAAGAAAACATTAAATAAACACATTTAAAAATTTTATAGCTTCTTTGTAAAACTACTGCAAAATCGGTTGATTAATTACCACTCTTGAAATCAATGGTGGTTAGCTATTATCCTGTATTCCACAGATCAAAACAAATTGTAGATCTTGTTGGCCGGTGTAGAGACAGAAAAACTAGGCCTTGTTTTATGCACCTCTGAAGGTGCGGGGGTTTTAATCCTATTTATTCAAATCGGATCCGCTAAAACCAAATATATTCGAAAAGTTAAATACCTTCGTAGTTATGTCACGACTCTGGTTCTATAGAAGTGTAAAAATCTCCATAAAACAAGGCCTAGTTTTTCAGACTCTACTGCAACAGATAACTGTCTATATATCTAGCAGATGCTGGAATATTTTAGACTAAATAGATCTCTCTTTTGCTATAAAGTATTCTCTATTACCTCGATTTGTGGATTTAAAGCCATCTTTATGGTCATTGAGTTGACCCCAATATTAAATCATTACTTGTCTTTGACAGCTTGTCATTTTACTGGACTGTTACCAGGTTTCACCAACTTTTAATTTCCGATGGAAGCTAAAAGGTTAGTTCTTGTAACGGAAATGGAGTCCAGAATTTATGATGAATTGGTTCAAGGTTATCTATTTCAGACATCGTATTTAATCTTCTTGACCTAACTCTTCATATCGACATCGATTTATTTATATGTGTACGTTCGTTTATTCAAGCGATTGGCTGCGTTCGATGTACGATTCCGTCTCTGTGAAACCATTATTATTTTGTTATTTTATTATTATTAATAATCATTATTATTATTATTATAACCATGTTATTTTGTATAATATATTGTATATAAAATGATGAAGACCTAGATATGTTACTGTAAATGAGAACTGTTTGCATGACTGAAATATTTTGAGTCTAATTAGTCGTCAAGTCAGTTCAACCAAAAGGTGAATTAAATCGAGAAACTGACTGAGAAGAAGTAGTAACGTCAAAACAGTGTGAAACATCATCAAAAACATTGATAATATAACTTTAAAGAAACTGTTTATAAAATGTGTCCACATAGAAATGATGTACATGAGTTTGGTTATGTTACAAAGTTGTATCACAGGGATTATTAAAGTTGCGCACCATAATGCCATGTACCATGTAAATATATAGTTATTTCAATATTATTACATGTACGTGTGTATCGTTCTAAAAGGTTACCAAAGTTATTTGTCTATCACGTGGGGTAATAATCTGTGAGTGAAGTGACTCCAGAAGGCCCATTGAAATAAAAAGTCTAGCTCACTGGTCGTCGGCTGAATTGATCGGTTTGTGGATACGAGTTGCACCCCTTTGCCAGAATACTTCTCATTCACATTCATGTTTTGGATTATATACGTAAGATTGGGTCCAAACCGATGTCAACATAATTGTAACGACTCATGGAATTTTATACCCCGTGGTTTTTCTTGGACCTTGTAGAGAATTTGTATTAAAAAGACAAAATCTTAACAAATAGAAAGTTAGCTTACTGGTAGATGTCCAGGCAAGATGAACTCATCGAGACTTGATTGCACAAGTTGCGCCCCTTAATACATTATTATTTAGTATTTTTTAAACCAAAAAAAAAAACACATCCAAATGAGTTCTTCTGTTCAAATAAAACACTTTCTCTAGAGTGATATTTAAAACCCTTTCCATCTGTACACCCTGTGGATTCAGGTTTTTGAATATCACAAAAACCTTCGGTCGTGTTATTCTTTCCAAACAGCTCATTGTGTACTGTTTTATGTTTTATCAATAATTACCGTCATAAAACGTTTGGTACATTCTAAAACATATTCAATTAAGACATACAGATATACGTACAGACGTACAGACATGCAGAACTTTGCAATATCTTGGGTGAAATCTGTTAAACTTTTTGGAAATTCCTTTTTTATCAGATGGCTCCAATTTCACTCATCACCGATAGTGAATTAGTCACTCTATTACCATAAACCCACACATTAAAGATAGATTGGAATTGTGATAAACATTCTACCCTTGAGACATTGATACTAATACACGGCGGTTTAAATAGATTTTCCTATGAAACAACAACATCGGAGAAGAGATCCGATACACTTTCAAACACATTAGCTGCTCAATCAATTTAGAGGTTTGACATTATGTTGAAAGGGGACAGTATAATGGAATTGATGTTTAACCTGAATACACATGAATGAATTATGAAGTACGAAGTATGTAGGATACGAACGAGGTTTGAAATGGTTTCTGTGTTTCTTTCAATCGGTTTTTGTGGTTTGGAACGCGAAAAATATAAAACTGCATGTCAACATGTAGAGGAAGATGTCCTTTAGCTTTTATGCAAGTTTCAACTTAACTGTCCGATCATCCCGATCATCACCAGTCAAAAAATAAAAAAATAGCCACAAAATCTGTAATCTGTAGAGTTAGCATGAGATAGTACCCATCCAATGAGTCAATTTGTGCAAATTTAAGACTGAAAACTGGCAAAATATTGTCTGATCATCGAGAAAATTGATCATCATCTTTACATTGATACCAACCCATATATTTAAAACGAAACAATGAAACAAAAACTTTAGTCCGTAGAGTGAGCACGAGATGGACTCCGCCCAAAACAAGGCTGAAAATCAGTAAAATTTTGTCCGTTGATCACGAAAATCGTAGGGTATCATCTTTGCATTGCTTCAATCCCACATATATAAAATGAAAACAATCCGACAAATTCTTTTTCTGTAGAGTGAGCACGAGATGGACCCATCCAAATCGTCATACAATTTCATTGAAAAATCGAAAGGCATAATCATCTTTACATATGTGCATAAAATCAGACAAAGCCTTCTTTTTTAAAAGAAAGCAAGAGATGGCACAATGTCCCAATTTAAGGCTAAAGTCGGTGAAAAATTTTCCGATCATTCGAAGCCAAACTTATATTTTAAGAACATATAAAACCAATTGACACAAAAAGTGCAATGAAGATGTGAAGATTATTATATACCCTAGAAGACCTCTCAGTGCTAAATGCACACACCCCAGATACCAAGTTTTATGCATGTGCACTCCAATTTGGATAGTATTCGATGCCTTTTCTGCCAAGTCACAATCTGGTGCTTTGTCCAAGGAGAAAACATCAGCTCAGGAGTAATTCTGAGGATTAGTGAATATATTTTGGAACTGCTGCTCAATTTTCCCCTAGTTCCAAATTTCATCCCCGATAATTTCGAATCCATTCCTGGGAGGCATTGACACCGGTTTGGAAGCACTGCTTTTCTCTTTCTCGGGATTTCTTACTGGATAAAAACTCGTCCTCGGGTCATTATCCTGTACAAAATATAGACATCTCTGGATCTATCATTTCATAAAGCTTCTAATCTTATTATCCTGTTAATAGGGATTAGAATCATTAGATGATATCTGGGTTAAGTACATGTGAAGAAGGATTCTCAAATAAATCTGTCCTGCAGGTCCTGAAACATGTGAGTTTTCTATTTAGAGTAATAACTGCAACGATTATTTACTTATGTTTCAAGACCGTATTTTTCACCGTTAAGAGAAAATCCACATATCTTGGCGAAATCTTGCAAACACGAGTCTGTTCTTCTTCTTCAAAATATCAGGCTATTACAAACTTCTTCTTATACCTTGACTGCAAAAGCTACCTAACAATTCCTTTGGATTGTACGCTGGCAAATGCATCCAATTACAGCCCTGGACAGAAATACTATAAATATTGTGACTGGTTGTTTACTGATTTTCTGTCGAGACCTCTGATTGGCTGTATCCACTGGCGCACACTCCTTTTATTCTATGACACAAGAAAGGTGGCTATTGCAGTCAAGGTATAAGACGAAGTTCTTAATAGTTTGACATTGTGCAGGTGGCAACCAGCTATCAAACTACGCAAAAAATATACATTTCGCCTACATTTCACCACCCTTATAGCCAGTTCTTGACCCCTGCGACAATAATTTCAATTCCATTTTATTTTGTATTTCACATTATTATAATATACAGTTTCAAGATACCAAGCTGGATTTCACCGTCGTCAATCATTTAGTTCAGTTACTGAATTCTGAAAATCTTTTTCACCAGTCTTGAAATGTTTCGTCTGAAATTTCGACTTGAAATTGTGTAGACAAAAAAATCCACAGCGAAGTTCAAATAATAGAGAAACTGACAGATATGTTGAGCGATCTCCAGCTGATAATTTTCATCCCGTGGCGCTGAATTCTGAATTAAAACTTTAATCAGTATGTACAATCTAATCGCGTAGCTTGGTAAATAAAGAACAAGAAAAACACTGGAAACAAGAACAATCATCTTCGTCGATCGGATCTGAGCCTGCGACAATACTCCGATAAATGACGAGCGTTTCGGATGACCATGTGATAGCAATAATTGGTGTTTCCGCCGGAAGTTGTGGATCGCGTAAATAATCCGTAGATTAAAAAACAAGATTGCGATAAAAGGCACAACAAACGTGATGACGGAGTCTACATATGTGAAAATGACGACAAATCGTAAATAAGACGGAAGTGACGTACATGTATGACCATAGGGTGTCTCGATCACACCAGTCGTTATAAAGCTATGTAAATATAACACAACAGCTATAAACGTTATCACACAAATAGCAACTCTTGATTTTGACTTGTTCCAGATGACAGGAGCTCGTAACGGATAGCACACAACTATGTAACGTTCTAACATCATTAGTACGACGTACCAGGCAGACAGGAAACTGCAAACATACGTGATATAAACCATAATATGACAACATCCGGGTGTTAACGTCAAATCTGGTTTCAGGCTTATCGCCCATCCCAGTAAAAGCGCGGACAGAAACCCAGTGTCTGAAACCACCACCGCAGTTAGGTACATACTGCACGGAAAATATCGAAATGGTGAGCACAAAAACACAAGCACTGAGCACAAATTTCCTAGAATTCCTAATATAGCTATAATTGGAATTAGGTACAAATTCAGAACATGTGCTAAACCAATCAAATGATCTGTATCATTCGACGACACAAAATATACATCACTTCTGTTATAGTTGTATTCTGGGTAGTCATAATTTAGGTCATACATCGCCATCTTAATATCGATATTCCCAAGGCTGGTTAGTCACACATTTTCCAATTTAACTAAAAAAGAATAAGCAGTTTGCTGGAATATGCAATTAAAGATCATTTGTTATTTCAGATTCGTAATAACGTAGACAATAACCATTACTTATAAAACGACGGTAAGATGTCTTGATAGGCGAATCTCAGGAGCGACCGAATTGTTGAGTTATTGACCACGAAAAGGTGGTCGAGGAAAGAGTAAGCACGTATCTTCTAGATGACTACTTTCACTGAAATCTTCTACTGCATTATATTATCCTAAACAATCTGTAATAGAAATAATAACTTTCATTTAATATCGGGATTCATCAATCAATATTGTACAGCATCCGTTACGGAGATTGATATAAGCTCGTCGCTTATATTTGGATAATGAAATCGATGGAATCCCCAATGTTCTGAACCCTTTAGACATTTACAGCACATCCAAAAGATTCCATAAAAAATTAGAAAGGCGTCGAAACCTTATTTTCAGTACAAATAATTGCCTTTAATGCTTCGACTGCTGTGAATGGCACAACTCTGCGATCTATCTTTCCCTAGTCTGTCTTCCTTAGCCGAGAATGGTAATTACTAGTTTTCAAATGTATTTCACTACTATCATTATATTTGTTCAATGTTGCTTGGAAACTGATCGACTAATACTAAAGTGAAATAATCAACAGAGTGATTTACAATCTAAATATTATAACATTCTATTTAGTTTTGAGAGTGAAACAACTCCGTCTATAGGGACGAGAACCCAATGACATAGTCTTTCGGAATCTTGTCCCTTAGAGAAAGGATGCATTAGATATAACAGTGCTTCTCAAACTTTATGACCCACTTCCCTCCTAAGAAATTTGTTTTAGCCATTCACCCCAAGCTCTATATACATGTACTATCCATTTAAAAACAAAGTTTTGGTCAAGTGATAAACGCAGGATACAAATTAGGGAAGGTAATAGTAATTTGTGTTCATGTTTTTCAAAGTTATCAAAGATTTCTTTTTTCTTCGTCAACCCCATGAACTGGTGCTTTGCTCTTTTGGTTAAATTCAGCTGTTTTGTCATTTTGAAGATCAAGATGTCCATTTGGACAATTTCCCTCTTTGTCTATAATTCACCACCAATTCCCCCTCTTTCCAAATTGCACCTCAAGAAATTCGTATTCACCCTAGGGGTGCATATAGACCCCGGTTGAGAAGCCTTGTATTAGACTGAAAATAACATCAATTTGTATGTCAATGTTACATGCGCCCACTGACAGCTATTTATTAAAGGACAATTTCCAATCACTAATATTTGATACGGACTGTCGAAACGGTTCACCTTTGCGTCATAATTACATTTTCACCAAGTTTCATCAAAATCGGACAAAAAAAAAACTATAGTTTCGACTTCCTAACAGGTCCAAATTATAAATAAAAAGAAAATCCATGCGGTACAACAGATTGAAATATCTCGTTTCATGTGAAACAAATGGCCATTCCGGATTTTATCAGAAACCTTTAGTTTCGTTCAACAAGTCGTTTTTGTGCAGTTGGGCAATGCAGCAAAACGAACCCACCGAAACAATTTCCTATGGTTTTGTCTACATCCGAATTCTACTTTCTTGACTGTTGAACGTTTACGATATCTCAGATTTTCCACGCATCAGAAATCTTCCATCGAGTGTTGTCCGTTGGTGATAATAAACCATTTCACAGTGGAGGAAAAGCGACAATATTAAACGGTCAACGTTTCAAGTAAACCATCAAACAAGGAAACCAATAAAATAATAGCATATCCCTATGCAACGTCCAACTCACTATCTCTTTACCATATTGTTTGGTTCTCATTGTGGGTTTTTCTGTTAGGCTGTATGTCTTTTTTCTTTACATTAATATCAACTAGGATAATACTTTAAAGATAAAACCTTGCTTTGAATGACATATAATCCTTCGTGTGTCATTAAATGTAACTAGGTATCATGTTGGGATAATGAGAATTTCTTGCACTTTCATGTAACAGTGTATGCAATTTTGCGAACTTGAAATTCATCACACAGTTAGAGTCGCAGCCAGGAGAAGTTTGGTCAAACGAACACGATTCCATTTGTGGGGTGCGGAATCATTTGGAGAGTGATAGAATAAAAATTTCAACTCAGTTACCTTACACCGCATAAAACTGCATCGCATCCATAAAACAGTCATGGATTTTTGTATAGAGGTAGTGAATGTGTGTATTTTCCGCCAATCGGATGGCGAATCTGTCCCTTTAAAGATGACTTCCCCTATTTTCATTTATGAAAATGAAAATGCTAATACTTATATAAATAGAAGAAAAATAGAAGAAAAATACAAGTTTGTCTCACATGTCCTTAATTAATTCACAATTAGCTAAATTAGAAGAGAACTACCAGCAGAATTCCAATGAATGACCGATCAAGAAAGGTCAAAATGTCTTTTTTTGTGGGTATCCAGGCTGTACGTACATTGACATTTATGATTGGTTAAAACTCTTAATTATATGCAATAAGAACATAATGATATGATGAAGAATACATTATAATTTATTAGAAACACCAATTAACCAAATAGTTTGCTTAATTTGGCACTTAAATATAAGGAAATCCATCTGTAACATCAAGAGTGTTTGCCGAACTCTCAGCAACAAATAGTCCGCAGAAAGCTAATTTAATAAAGACATTGTCTTAAAGACAAAACCAAATCTTGTAATAATAACCGTTACAGACTACGAAATATGAAAAGAAAAAAATGGAATAATCACATGAAGTAGAAAGAAAACTGCGGTATTAGATGGAAGAAGAATCTTCTCAAGCGTCTTAAACCGCAAAAACCAGAAATTACGTCGTCACAGAACTCTTCAGATTTATAAGACGTAATCAATAAAATATATGACTATTATCAAATAAACCTCGAGACATGAAAATCATTATTTCAAGGTATTCCATTCAAAACAAAATGATCTGCAACATTTCGGATATGTCTCCTTGGTAGGCCAAATATGGTTTTCATACCGATAAGTAATAATAATATATGTAGCCCTTAAAGCCATATTTAAAGATGCATGCAGTCTGTAGCAAATGGAGCCACGGCTTATTGTTCAATCCGAACGATTAGGCGCATTCTGTGCCAGCCTCTCGCCCCTTCGATCTGCATCGCTGACAAGGCGTAACAGGATAAAAAAAAAGCTGTTGTTATCTTGATCCTGCCCGGATTGAACCCTGAACCTTCAAGTTAACGAGCAAACATCTAAATGACTGAGACACTGCGGCTCTGGGCATTCAATCCAGGAAAAGTTAATAAATGTGTAACAAGCATGGTCCATCCATAATCCTACCAACACGTAAGTTACAACCTGCATGCAAAGAGACACAAACCATTAATACAAAATAGTCCCACAGCAAGGTGGTATTAGTGATTCTTTTCATAAAGTTCCCTACCTTATTCACGCACAAGAAGTTGAATAGTGGAACCCGCCCTGTATCATCAAGCAGGTGATTGACAATGATCATGAGTCGACAGCAGAAGTCTGTCTGATAGATTATAATGTATGTCATCCAAAGAAAACGTGAGATTCTGGACACTTTTCCAGCACATCCATTAACACCTAGATTAATGTCTCATGTGGCATCCGTTATGTCACCTATATCTCGATGAATTCTTACTTGTAAAATCATCTTTATTCGTATTAAGCACTATTTCAACAATGAAAAAATTTGTCAAAAGAATCGTCCTTATATGGAAAATATGAGGGTCAATATTTAGCCTACTATCTGTGTCAATTCCACTCACGTGTTTGTGCTGTAGTGAGATCTTTTTTATTGCGTTTGTAATGCCAAGTATTTCAAGAAATAAGACAAAATACACGATAATTACTACAAAACCACCCTAATATCAGAAAAATGATCAAAGAATTATAACCAAGCTATATACACAGGTAATCATTATAACACGATAAACAAGATATCTTTTAGACACGATGATGAAACCCACTCTTTTATTTTATTTAGACCAGGTGGGGTCATAGCGACGTAGTACTTAGAAGTACTAAGGTTTTCACCACATAGTACTAAGGTTTTGCTTTTTGTGGCCTTTGGTATCCCAATGACTCGACAACTATAGCAAAAACTTTGGAAGCAAACCTCCTTAAATTTCCCTTCCAACCCAACGTAAGACCCTAGGTTAAATTTACTCTGTATCACACAATTTTATACAAGAATACGATAATTTATTCTGGGTGATGTTGGTGATTATTCTTCCAGTTCATTCATAAACTTTGCGAAAAAAATAATTATCCAACGGTAATAGACATCCGTTTGATTTTTCACGCATTGTAGGGCACGTACCACAATAGATTGTTCAATCTAATTTGTTGATATTAACTAATAACTGTGATTGCAACATTCTCTTTCATTATGGGGGTACATTGAGGTCAGTCTGAAGCTGGTATGAAGCATTTTCCTCATTTGTCTTGATATAGTTACGGCTCTGTAGGTGCCTTGATATCATTTCGGTCTGTTACTTTCTAGGAAAATGTGTGTCAAAGACAATCCTATTACCAGCAACCCAATATGAGGTGAGATAATTTCATCATGGTCTTATCAGGTATTTCAGAGACGATATTTTCATCAAGATCGTGACAACTGAAGGATAAAGTTTGTATTTTTGGAATAAGACATAGACGTACTGATTTATTATTTATTTAATTGTATTGTAATATTGTTCTAAATATAGACTACGAATCAGATGTTTGATTGTGATCGAAGATTCTAGGTGGGATTAGTCTACAAACCACCAAACCAATGGTAATCAAATGAATAACAAATATATCGGTAAAAGATCGTTTCCTACGCCCAATACTTAATTTCATTTTTTCCTTGATGTTTTAATAAATAATTTGCTTTAAATGTATGTTCGATGTCCATGGTCTATTATCAGAAATTTGTTGTTGTACCATAACTTGACATGGAAGCCAAATAAAATCAAAGGGAGAAGTAGGTGGAGCTAAGGTGTGCTACAACCAGCCCATTATGATGTTATTGTAGGCATGAAGTTCGTGCTTATTCATTCTCCATATTTCATGAGATAGATTAGTTACCAAAAAAGATGAGGTAAAAGCGTGCACATATGCAAAAATCGACTGCATTCCATACAGCACTCGTACAAAAATGTGATTTTTGTTTGAAAATAAGATCTGGACCTCGCGTGGTTTCCGGATTAACATCCAACAATCCAACTCCATATTTAATTCCAGCACTATTAATACTGCTAAACTTTTGATTTCGTGACTAGTAATCTCGGGTTTTAAATCTGCTTGTCGGTCATACTAAAAAATTGTCCATATAAAACATTCGTTTATTTCTTCTGACGCAATGAAAGCTTTTGTTAGATGGTTACCAGAACCTTGTGAAAATATCATGCATTGTAATATGATATCAAACTGAATAAGTAATACGATAATATTCATTTAGTTAATTGGTTTGCGCAATACCCGCAAGGGATCGTATTGTACAGAAATAACCTTGAGTTGAATACAATATAATTAAGTATTTACAGTATATTTAGTATTTATCATTGCTAATTGTACAATGAAATGTCAAGTAGATGAGGCACGGATTTCGATAAAGGATGATTATAGTAAATAATTTCTTATTTTTGGACATTGAAATTATAGTGCTTGGTTAAGACTTCCGTATACATCAAAGAAATAGGATACGTTACGAAAGATCCAAACAATAATTGGTATCGCCGTAGTGATATTA
Source organism: Lottia gigantea (assembly GCF_000327385.1). NCBI lineage: Eukaryota > Metazoa > Mollusca > Gastropoda > Lottiidae > Lottia > Lottia gigantea. Next base: position 673,756 of record NW_008706795.1, read on the forward strand.
TAGATCAAAACGTAGCACATCAGAGCAAATAAGGAAGTAAAACAGGTTGGGGAAAAATACCAATATTATGTTTAGTATCTTTTTGGGGTTTTTTTTCTGAAGCTGCAAATTAGATCTCCAAATTTTATTATTTCTGTCCCGATCTTTAAACTTTAAACTATCTTTCAAATATCCGCGAATATTAGTTATTCTTTTGTTTTTCGCTTCCTAGGTCAGAAAGCGATTAAAATAGACAAAATGAGATCACGTCAAGCAACACACATTGATTAATCATCCATGCTTATACTTTGTGATTAGAAAAAAATCGTTAATGCATACAAAGATCCGTCTCCACAATGTCAAGCCATTACGAATTTCGTACTTATACCTTGACTGCAATAGTCACCTTTCGTGTATCACTGATCCCTCGACCGTTTCTAAATTAATAAAGAGAAGGTCATTTTTATGTATTTCATTCATTGCACACTGCATGCCTGTCTTCATTAGTCCATTTAGGTGCAGAAGAATAAGACTAAATAAGAATAAACTCCATTCATTTCATTTCAAAATTTATGGCTTGTATGACATTGATGAGCTAAAAGTTATTTTCGACTTCCTTAGGGACGATCTCCACAATACTACATAATCTAATTCTGTACACAGCCAATTCAAAACGCCATGTTCTCAAATTATAAACCAGATTATTATATCTAAATGTCATGCAAGTCTAATCATGTAAGTTGAAATTTGAAGATGGTATTAATAATTCTACTCTAAAGTCATCGCCTCTGGATATTTTGATATAATTAAATATTAAAACCGTCTGATAGCCATTATGATATATGGGAATGTCAATGGCCTGTTTACAGTAGAAATAAGAGATAACTAAAACTACGAGAAAACAATCTAAATTCACAATGTTTGTATTTTTACTAATTGTGATTTACGGGCTACATGTAACCGTTTTTGACCAACAAGAAATCTATCAATCATTGACAACAGAGTTCATAGTATAGATTATCTTAACAATGTCAAGCGAATTTCGTCTTATACCTTGACTGCACACACACATACACACACCATCAATTGGATTGTACGACATCGAATACAGACAATCCGTATTACATGAAAAGGTGTCTATTGCAGTCAAAGTATAATACGAAATTAAAGATACTATTGTGCGCATTATCTAGAACCACTGTTTGGGGTTATGGTAAAGTAAAGATAAGCGAAAATTCATTTATATAGAAATGGTCTTGTCATGTCAGCCACTTGACCAAGCATAAATTAGTCTCAGAATAAGTCTCAGGAATATTTTTAATAGTGTTCATAGCTCAATTTTGAGAATTTGAGTCTCCTAATTCATGTGTGTCCAGAATTATTCACGTTTGAAAGTTAAAATGACGACTCGTCATATATCTATATAGAAATAGAAGCGAAGTTTCTAGTGTGATGTATATGTGAAGGGATTATGCGATTTTCATGCAGTATGTTTTTCTGCTGATGACTATTTACAAATATTCAAGGTGCAAATCAACCTCCGAAAATGGCGACCCTTGACTTTTAATAAGATTAGATTATTATTAATTAAAAAAGTAAGACACATACACAAACTGACAAATAAATCACAAGAACTTCCGCTTCCGAAAGACCAGTAGAGGTACATGTTTACAAGTAATGTCGACCACATTTGAAAATTACAGCAAGATTTAAACAATAAAATGTCAAGATTGTTGATCCTATTGTATTTGTGATGTCATTTGATTTCAAGAGAATATGTTCAGTTCAAAACCACTCCATAACGAGGTGAATTGATTCACGAGAGTATATGAAGGGTTTGATTTGTTCCACGAAGACGTGCTACAAGAGTCGATATACACAAATATACAATATACACACAAAAAAACACCAACCTCAACAATGTTAGATTTTTTGTCGAATCATCTTAATATGTTGGTTTGCTGATAAGATGTTTGTTTCATGCTACACAGCAGTAATAGATATATAAATATAAGAAAAGAAATAGAGAATTTATATCTTTAACCGCTGACACATACTTTATCATTTACTTTGAAAAGTACACAAAAAGTTCCAAAAACCAATCATTTACAAAAATCGCCTTATATCAAAATAGAGAGTTTTATAGAAATAGAGGAATACAAAACAAAACACCCCACTCTATCAAAATAAGGACTCTTTAAGACCTCTATCAAAATAGAGAGTTGATAAAACCTCTATCAAAATAAAGAATTTTATAGAAATAGAGGAATACAAAGCAAAACACCCCACTCTATCAAAATAAGGACTCTTCAAGACCATATTTTCTGAATTTACAGATTGAAACGAACACCACAGCTGTACACTGAAGAGCAATGGCGATATTAATCCACGTTAAACTGTTATAAGTGAAATGTATAATTAACACGCAAACTGTTACTGAAAAACTAAAATCATTATCCAGGAAATACACTGAATACAAAGGAAATCTAAATATTTTCCACGTAGGCCGCTATATGGGTTGCAGTTGTCAAATGAAAGCACATAACCTGTGATAGGTGCACTAGATATTCTGAAATCTTTCTGCGACGGTCAGTAATATGCGATTTATTGTTTAAGTTTATACAGTAAAGTTCAGATTGCAAATTTGTCTTTAAAATTAGAGATGTGTATTTATAAATGACATTAAAACAAACGCGAATGTTCCAGTAGATGACAAATCATTCCAGATTCCTCACTATTATCTCATTGTTATGTTACATGTCTGGTTAGCTTTCCATGTTTCTATTTTCCAGAACATTCAGGAAAGTTTGTTACAGTCAGTCATAGTTCAATCAGAAAATGATGTCTTATTTTTCACCAAGTTTGTAATGATTAAAGGCAAATGGTTCGCCTTTTTTCGGGGATTGGGGTATTGAATATATGTAATTAATCTTGAAAAAAAAACTACAAATGTACGAAAATCACATAATTCCTTCAAAAATATGTCAAACTAGGAAATATACTTTATATTTCTATATTTGTCTTATCTTTTCTATACACGGACAAGTTGTAATTTTAACTTTTCAAAGCAAATTATTCGGTATACGCATGGATTTTAAGGCTCAAATTTCGACAGTGAGCTGTGAACACTATTACTGATTAGCTGAGACGAAGGTACGATTGATTAAACGGATGTACAATCTGCCCCTTTAAAAGAAAATTTCTGAAATGTTTTGTGATCATATGATATTGATGAGTTGTATAATTTCATAAAGTTGGTCCGTGGGCGACATTTATCAGGTTATCAAAAGTTAACCATCAAATTTGAACAATTATCTTTCAACATTCAACATGGTAACTGCGAATATGTCAATAAATTTTAACAAGTATCATTCAATTAAACATCGGTGCTACAACAATTCCGGTAATTTTCGCAGGATGTTAATATTATACAAGGTAACTGTGAAGATTTTACGATAACCTTAATTAATCAGTTTGGTATTCATACTTTAGCAGCTAATTTCATGATTGCAGATATTGATCGCAAGTTAAAATTAACTGTGCGTGCGGGGAGATTGTCATTGAACTCACGTATACAAGCTAAAAATACATGACACCCATGGTTTTCTTTAAGGGTCTGGTATATTAATCATGACTATATTCAGAGTGTGGGCATACGAATAGTCTTGGTCGCCGATTTTTGCCGCCGACTCGAATCTTGAGTAAAATCTCACCTGTGCCTGCGCTTCCACAAAAAAGATTATCGTGTTGCCGAAAGGATTTATAATATCAAACATGTTTGATATTATTTTGTCGTCGATTGTTTTGTCGTCTACAGGACAAAGCGTCATCATCCAATGAGATTTATTTTCATTCAATTGCATGATCCGCACGAGATTATCGACCGACTGGAGATTTTTTGTCTCCTCGCGTTCCCACATCAGGTCGGTGAAACCCTTGACAAGACTATTCGGCGGCAAAAATCATCGACCAAGACAGTTCGTGTGACCACACCTTGAGCGATACACCTTTTGACGATCGTAATCATTTAGATACTGACAAAATAACATACGAAACTTCACGCCTTGCCAAGTTACTAGAATCCATGTGATTTCCATGTAAGAAACATACGTAGTTCGTATGACAAAATTACTGCCATTAAACACTGTATTGGATATCATCTTCGCAAATAAGTACGTAAAACCCCTTTTTATTTTTCTTTTTGAGAAATCTGTATTCATATATCTTAGTTGTACCAGGAAATTTTCCAATTTTCTACTTTAGTTATTTCAAACTAATGATTCCCTTTTATAAATAAACAGCAGCTTAAGCCTCAAGTCTGAAACCAAGATTTAGATGAAAGAAAAACAAGAAGTCATAAGAAATCACTTCAATAGTCAAGTGGAACTATGATATTTTGATGGAGATTTTGCTGAGAGAGATTATAATATTCGGAACGGCTTTTTTTTGTGTTATGTTAGATTAAAACAGAAATGATAGAAAAAGTAGAGATTACTGAGATTTTTTGTGACGCAATCACTAAAATTCATTAGATATTTTCGTCCTTGTTTACATAAGGGGATTTTTTTTTCAGAACTTAAAGGGATAGATGCACCATTTTTGAGGTCTTGAATATGTAAATAGTCTTCAGAAGTACTAGAAATGTATGAAAATCGCAAAATTCCTTCATTTCAATAGATGTCTTTTTTTAATATGGCAGTGTCTTAAGAAATGACGTGTCAAACGCAGATAATTCTGGACACACATGGATTTGAAGGTTCCAAATTCGACTGAGAACAAAAAGCGAAAAAAAAATTCCAATTCCTGAAACTAAGGTATGATTGGTCCAAAAATGGCGTAACTACCTCTTTAAACTTAGAAGTAATAAGATGTTATTCATGTCGTCATCATTTATCAGATCACGTATCCTCTGACTTTTTACTATAATCTCCTGGTATTTCTTTTATCTCAGATTAGTTTAAGACGCAATGCAACAATTACAATGAACATGCCACTATAGTTAAGTGTCAAGAATTTTGAAATACCAAGAATGGTTCAGTTGTCGACTTTCTTTTTTTTACAGCAATCTTCCTGAATTAGCAGCTTACTGCGTTAACAAGTATGGTTTTCGTGGAAGAGATTTTCTTTTGAAAGCACACTTTTTGACTACCAAGCTTCTTAACCAAGTAAAGTTACTTTCATTTTGCTGAACATTTTGCTGAACATTTTGCTACAATGTTCATGAAAAACTTCATGTCAAGTTACCAAGTACGGGCTAATCTCACGTCAATCCATGGGTCTATGTCAGGGGTTTTCATCCCTTTTTCTATCAATTACCCCTTTCAGCATCTGGATCAATTGCATTATCCCTCATCCCTCTATAAATCCTTACTATTTCGTGATTTTTCCGCAGGGTTTCCTTGCAATATTTATCATGTCGGAGAATATTGCCTGACTGAATTCAACAACACAAAGCGCCTTTCAAATAAACAAGCTTTAGATAGAATGGCAGACCAGTGAAATTATAACGACGATCAAAATATTAATTTCTTCATACAAAATATTCAAGATTATTTCATTACAATCCATATTTGTAGATTTCTGTTTTTGCCAATTATCCATTGATCTAGGGACTTTCGAGTTTGGCGCGAGTCTATTTATCCTTAAATGCTGCTTTGTATATTGAAACTAATTGCCTTAACAAACCCAATCTTCCGAAAACTTGCATGCAGTCTTCACATGAATGGTTCCATGTAATGTGTATTTTGTATTGCGTGATTTCATTATCACAGAGTATCTCAGATTTACGTGCTTTATTGGATTATGTAATTTAGACTCTTTTAAATTTAATTCAGGTGGCTGCGTGTAAGATATCCGTATTAAGGTAGCTTTCGGTTGCTACAAATAACAGGATAAAGGACTCCCAATTTTATATCATTTAAAGCCTAATGTCGATCGGGAGCTTTGACTTAGACCATAGTCAATTGTAGTCACACTTGCATTCTTTTATCACTACTATTCGTCGTAGACTCAAGATTCAGATATCATTGAGTAACCACGAAGGGGTTTATAATAATAATAAAAATAATTTATTCATTTAAGTGTCACCGATCGTAAACCTACAATCAATTAGACATAAAATATGAATATAAAGTAACAGATCATAGAGATGTTTCTCTTCTCAATATATACATTTTAAAAATCATTGAAGCGAAAAAAGGTAAAATTGTAGCACAATTCATTAAAAACTCTAACTTTTCATCATCATTTCAAATATAAAAATTATCAAAGATTTCAAAGGCTTCAGCAAATAGTTCTAAACGAAACGAATTAAATTTAAAACAATGGAATAAAAATGTTTCTCGTCCTCGACTAACCCGGAGTCGCAGTGGCAGCAAATGCGTTCTTGTATTTATACATGCAGAACTTTGCCCAGATTGCCCTGGATTATTATTGGCCGCCTCAAAGCTAAGTCATTTGATTTGCTTTACTCTTTCAGTCTCTTCCGTGACAGATTATTTTCAATTTTAAAAAGACCATATTGATGACTCAGAATCTCACAATCTTTTCTGATGAGTTTCTATCATAGGTACTTAGGAAACTCTATGAGTATCGCCCCGAATGTCACTTCAAGTTAAGTTATCATTACTCCCTTTCCTTCTTCAGTTCTTAAGAACTGTGAATATGTATTTGACGACCAATACTTTGAGATAGATATTCCGGTCATTATTATTTTAATTGATCCAAGATTCAATTCTGACCAATTAGATGCAGAGAACTAGTAGTTTTCCCAAATGCTGGAAGAAGCAGACATATTCTGTCCCTCATTAAGAGTCAAAGTCAATAGCGATTCAAGGACAAAGCCTCGTCAAAATTGGCTGAATATGTATTGAAGTTGTCGAATACAGATTAAAAATGTATGTTATCAAGGGATTGATGTGAATATGTCTCTAATAAATGAAGGTATCTTTACTGGATACTATAACAGTTGTATTTCCTGTCAATAACAATACATATTGTACGTGAGGTCAAGTGGTGTTTGGTGCTTACAAAAGTAGCATACGCACACTGTCAGTATGTGATAAAGTAGGCCATTTGACAGAATGGCAACCATCACAAGAAAGAAATGTTTCACCTGTAGCAATGCGTTATAGCAAAGCACATGTGTCAAATAACAAGGACTGTCAAATTTATATTTTGATATTTTGATATTTGATTGGGTTCATCATTGGGTAATTCATTAAATTAAGTTGAGGATTGTGCTTTCTAGGACAGCTTGTTTTTTGTTGTTTTTTTAAAGTTAGGTGGCATATCAGGCATAAAATTGTCACTTTCTATATCTACAGCTATAGTGTCTGTCGGTAATCATGAATCGATTAGAATCAATGTGATAAGAACACAGCACATAACAGATCATCAACACCGGCCATAATACATAAAACGCAAGCTATTCTGTCTGTCGGTAAGCTTTCAACACCACATAACAATTTTGCAAAAAAAAAATATATAATTCAATGTGACATTCAAAAAGGTCAGTTGAGCATACTTCATCTAGAAACCCTTTTTAATTTTTGTTATTCTTATTGTCAAAAATAAAGAATATACACATGTTTTAAGGGCTTGGTGTTAAATTCTATTGACGCTGAATGTAATACGAGTAGCTATAATTGTGTCTAGATATTATTTCACTAATATTTCAGATATTAAACACAAAAATAATACATCATGTTTTGAGGACTTGGTGGTAATTTGCTGACGTTTAAAACAATCCGGAGATCATTTCAGAAATCTATAGTCACGTTCTCTAGTTTAATTAATATTGGTGATAAACATAGGACCTGTCGTAGCTGATTGGTATCAGATTCTGTTTACTTTGATAACAGTTCATGACCAAGTTCATCAGACAGTAGAACTCAATCTGAAATCAGCCTGCCTATACTAATGCTGTTTCTTAAATTCCCGGAATTACCCATACTGCATTACTACAGTGAGGCTGCTCAAAACCGGGAGAGGGAATTTGCTACTCAAACAGAGTTACTTCCCTTATTATGTCCACATAAGTACGTAAGTAGCATTTATTTGCATCACTTACTAAGTGATTAATACCTCACCTGAAGATGACAATAAGATGTGTAATAAAACTGAGGAGTAGTATACCATAAAATTGTGTGTTTACTTTGATACATAACTGATAACTAGTCACGGCACGTTTCATCATTATCTTCAAGTCGTTAACAGATTACCGACAATCGGTGAATGATTTCAGTTGCCAGTTAAGAGAAGTTAATTAACTATAGATTAGCCACCTGATTTCGATGTCGGATTACAGTTTAGAGGGGGCGGCAGCTTATTGATATTTTTCTTCTTCAGATTATATAATGATTCGACCAGGGCTTTTCGAATCTCACGACACACCACCAAGGGCCGAGTTTCACCGCCATGTCACTCAACCAGATCTCACGAAGTATATCAGACTACGAACAACTACCTCTAATTTGGTATATCAGTGGCGGCTCGAGTGTAAGTATCAAAGTTGAGGGTGGGGGTGCGGGGGGGATGGGTGGTATGGGGGCTGAGAATTTGACCCCAGTATTTTTTTAAAAACCCGATCTGTACTCTATTCCAGAAGACTGACGCCGCCACTGTTGTGGATTTGTGGATTAGAAGGGGTGCCAGTTAACATGTTCTTTATTTATGAGTATTCGTTGATTCTAATCTTGTACTCTATAGAAATATACATTAATCACAAAACTATTTCATGGCTACCTCTCGTTGGTAATTTATTGATCGATTTTAAAATCAGAAGAAATCGAGCATGAAGAGTAGAACATGTAAGTGTGCTTTAACGTCTGCGGTAAACACCAATAGCCGTTTTCCTTAAATTTTTTCATCGATGTTAAAACGCCACTCTTACCTCTTAAAGGGATTGTAAAGAGTTTTAGTAAATATTTAACGTGTATCGGGAACATTGATAACACAAATTTGCACCATTTCAATTTTCGAATTGATGCTATAATTATTTTCCCCGATATACATGAAAAATTTAAAAATCCCTTTAAATAAAGATGTCATTGATCTGTCATGATGACGATGACGTCTATTTTTTTTTAGAATAACCGGATTGATTTTACCGGACAGATGTAAAAGGACTTTTGAAATAACGGTTTCTCTGAAACCGCGTCATGGGCATGTCCTTTAAAACTGCCTCGTCACACCAGTAAGACGTTCTTACTGCACTGCTACTGTGGCGAAACATTTGACTAGAGCATTTTAATGTAGCTATAAACGTGGTATAAGCGTGTAGGAGTGCCCTATGTTGTCGCTACTATTTTCTCTGGAAAAACAAACGCAAAATTTCGGCGATTTATTCTGGAACGCGTCGAGAACGCCGTCAGATCGAGAATGTCGTTCAACAAGCGTTTAATATCTCCTTGAGCGCAGTACATGCATGACAAAGACGCTGCAAAAATTGTTAGAGCGTAATATGGTCGCATAACTCGCGGTCTGAGTTGATCGCGACCTAGTGCATTTCCAGTCGCAGTAAGATCGCAAATTGTCGCAGTTCAGTGTGACGTTGCTAAGTGATAAGTAAAGACTGGTCAAAAGATATTGACCTGTTGTTGTTGTTGTTTAAGGGGATTAAGGTCAATTCCAAACTCACGTAGATGAAATAAGATTACCAACACCTAGGGATAAAAAGTTCATTAGTTCTTTAAATTGGCTTTAGCTGAAAGATTATTATATCTATATCATTTCTCTAGGGCTAAATATCAGGGTTTATTAAAGAAAGTTCTACAGCTTACAGTAACGCTTTAAGTAAGACCTTCAAAATTCCGAAACAGGTCCAAATCGACAAATTAATTAGTCATCAGCTTAAATCGAGGTCCGAAATTTGATTCAAAGTTGTTTCCTGCAATTTAGCGAAAAACTAAAGGCGAAAAACTGAGCAAAATGTTATTGATAAAAAAAACCTTAATTTGAGGGCCTGTAATTTTGGAACCAATTGAGAAACAGCATCCTGGTTTTTTGTGCCATGTAGTACCGTGACATTACTACAGACGTACCTATATAAAGTTGTTCGATACACCTTTCTTGCTCAAACAGGAATATTTTACTGAACAATATTATTTTGAAGTCAATAGCGATATATAGCTTTAAAATTTAAAACTTCTTTAAACGATCGTCACTTGCTGACGGTTAAAATTAAAGTATTTATTTTTTTTGGTTATTGCAGGCTAACCGGACGCTGTACGTACATTTTGAGAAGTATTGAAGGTGATAGTAGTAATCTCTGTTTGCTTAATCGTACCCTAGTCTCAGGAATGGGGATTTTTTTTAGCTAAGCTAATCAGTAACAAGTATTCGCACCTCGCCATCGAAATTTGAGCCTTCAACTTCATGTGTGTCCAGATTTATCTGCGTTTGAAAGTTAAAATGTTTCGTCTGTTCTTGAGACTCATATGTCTTTTCTATATAATATATAGGAAGGGAAATTCTTAGTTTGAGGTATTTTCGAAGGAATAGCGATATCCGCACATTTTTAGTAAAATCAACCCTTAAAATACATGAAATCGCCGGTTTTCAGCATAAATCACTACTCTGTGGCTTGTGGCCCAACTATCATTGAACGAGTCCACGGGCCCCCACCATAGAAAAAATACAGGAGAGCATTTTGTTCTAACAAAAAAAAATTCGGGAGCCCCGATAGTCTAAGAACTAGCCCCATATCCCAAAACACAACACAGCAGCATGATTTTATAATATATAAATTATACTACTTATTAACAAACAGTGTTATTAACAGTCTATATTAAAATGTTAATATAGAGTATAATAATTTCCGTATTTCTCAATTTTCTGCAGGGTAATTTGATCTATAAATCAATTAGATGAATCTCATCAACAAAACTAGCCCAAACAATCATGCAGATACCCTGAATGTTCTAAAATGCGTAGGCGTACGCCTGATGGTGGGGGAAGGGTTGAGAATGATGTCGGGCTTCGAGCACCGAAGGCGTGAGTCTGCGAAATCCAAAAGAACATTGGTAACAGGTAAGGAACTTTTCACACGAGGTTGTATTTCATAATGAAATTTGGTATTAGGTGTCTGGAAGAGTAAGCATATATGCCCTGCACCACACCAGATACACAACAAACTACTAATAAGAAAGTGCCAACAACAAAAAATAGTGACTTGACGACGAATTTTAAAAGCGCAAGGGAAGTAACTGGCGAAACTTTATTTCTTTAATCTCAGTTCTATTCTTTATTTCTTTAACCCGTCGGACGAATCATACACAAATTTTATACAAAACGTACATACTATACGAACAAAGCGATAGGAGAGTGAAATATATATATATATATATCTCGGAGGAGCATGTGGTATAATTAATAATAAGAAAAAAATAAAAATCAAGTGGAGATTGATCATTTCAGGATGACTGTGGACATTTTTTTATACGTTCACATGAAATGTGGAGTGCATATTGGTGTCACCCATGTCCGCCAATCCTTCCACAATTGCTAAACACCCTATCAAAATTTGACAAAAATAAAAAAAATATTGAATGAGTTATTGCCCGTGTTCTTTTTAGCTTGTTTACATTCTAGTTGTTGACCTCAAACTTGAAAACGCGTTCAATATTTAGCTCGTAAACAACTTTGACTAAACTTGGTATTATTATTCAGTATCGCCCAAAAAAGTTTAAAAGAAGTGTATGACTGAAGGTTGAATATTTCATACTGGTAATTGTTACTGTAATGCAAAATATTTTCATTTAAAATCAAAGCTACCAGTAGGCGTAGGCCTATATTACCTTGCCTGGCAAGCTATCTTTATAAAAGTATTTTCTTATTTTGTATGATGTTCGCTAACCACTTCTTGAATATGGAACTATACTGAAACCGATAAAAAAAACTGAATTTAAAATGTATTTCCTATGATTGAACAATCAGATAACAAGGACACTAAAATCATCTAAAAACAAAGCCCCAAAACAAATGGAAAACATTAATTGTTATTTTTTTTTTCCAAGACATTTATAGGAGTAATGGTAGAAGTATTGTCATTGCGTGTCATTCTGGCCTCTGCGCCACAGAACATTTCTCATGCCAAGCTAGATTTTTTACTCAAATTCACTAAGCCACTCACATCATAAGATAAAATTTGAAGATTTATGTGATCACATTGAAACATTGTGTCCCATGGAATAGATTAATATATTTTGTCTATGATACAATCAGTTATGCACCTGTCTTTTAAAGTGGAAAAGCTCAACAGCAGCGAAATGGATTGTCGTTGTCTATGCGATTAGGTTTTTATAAGCAATATTCAAACTTTACCCGTATAAAATTGATATCTTTAGATATAAAAAATTAATATAACTCACCTTACAAATTCCTCAGATGAAATATAAGACTGCTGTTTTTATTTATATAAAACGAAATTCTTATCTCCTGAAAATGTTTTACACTATAGTAACACTTTAGGTTTTCACTGAATATTCTTATATCAGTTTTAGATTACACTGTGCTGTGGTATATTATATATTCAGTCGGCTCTATCTCAATTCAAAGCTCACTTTTGTGAATATTTGGCAGTGAATAACTCCAAACCACTCAGTTAATAGGGTAGGGTAGTCCAATTCACTGTATTTTATGGTTACAGCGTATTTCTTTTCATCCCGTGGCAATCAAATATTTTTTACTCTTTCTGTGAACTATTCAGCAAATTTTTTTGCGAACGTCAAACTTATCTAAAATACTTCTCCGTTACTTGAATGTTACTGCTTGGTCTCCATGTTCCCTTTTTACGTTCAATGCATGTACAATTATTGAATCGCAACAAAGTATATTCATGACACACTTTGGCTGTATTGAAAGAATCGTACAACAGCAAAACCGCTGTTTATAACGAAGTGTGATAATGGTACATTCCAGTTGGCATTGGCCACACCTTTTAACGATAACTACCGCCACACAACTTCCAATGTTGTACTCTTCGTAACTCCAAAATCTACAAATACAGTTAACTTATCAACTTCCACAAGTGACGTGAAGGAAAATATATCGAAACGTTGTAATGCATATATCTGGTCAATTCACGTTATTGTCCCAAAAACTATGCTTCTACTAAGCATTCCTTCAAAACGCATCGACAATAAATAAGTTAAGAACACACTTTCATAATATAGATGCAGAGAACAAAAAAATCCAGTAAGTTGAAAACTTGGTAACAATTTCAGCGTGGTAATTAGCCTGCCACGTTTATTTTGCAGGTAGTCAATCTGTTAAAAGATTTGATGTATAATTTACCTCCAGTGAAAGTCTGTCTGTGTTATTCACACTGCAGCTTGTTATAACGAGTCTATCGATTACGCAGGCAAGTTAGTTACTTGTTCAGATTATGATAGTTTTATATAAGTGCCGAGTTAAATACTTTGTTAAAGACACCGTTAAAAGTACGCTCGAACCATGACAGCTGCAGTCAGTCGGTGTTACTCGACTGTAAAAATCCGCTATTAAATGCTAGTAACTTTGTCATGTTATTTCCGATTTACAAAGATTGTCTATCGACCAAGTTCAAACTACAGACAATATCATAGCTTGAACGACGTTTGATCCCAGTTTAACGGATCTTGTTTTAATGTACATTGGGAAGTACATTTTCCTGATTCTGCATGATCGGATGGAACGACTAGACACAATGACAGTAGCCATTGGACGTCCATTATGCAGCCTACACATACACTTTTAGAGATGACTACAACTACGAGAATCAACAGTTTAAATCCAGATACATTTGTCAATCTGTTTACAATGCAGATCAAGTTGTTTAGCTTAGTGTTTCTACTTAGAGTGATCTACAGAAAAGGAAAAAAACATCAGTATTTCAAATCAAATTGATGTTATTGCACGAAGCAAACAATGATTGAATAGAATTCCGGACTGTAGTTTCTAATCTAACGGCGTCCTCCAATCTCATATTTGTCAATGGATGGATTTGTAACCAGATTTTCTTCTATTATGAAGGGATGCAGTCATGATACAGAAGAATTCTTGCTATTGTTTATTATCCTATTATTATATTATACCAACTAATTTAGACGAACCAGTGTGGTTGATTTATCTCTGTATTTTTTTTTTTGCAACCAGGTCCGTTAAAGTCAAATTTCAGCTTTGTACAATCTTTATTGTTTTCACCGAAAGCCCTTCTGAAAGACCTTAACTTATTTTTGGTTACTGTGATCGGCATCTTCACAATGCCAAGTTATTACGAACTGTGTCTAATACCTTGACTGCAATAGCCACCCCTTATACAGCCAATCAGAACCCTCAAAAGTCTAGTGACCTTGAATAAGTCATCTTTCCTTATAATTCCAGTTGAGCTCTAAATTGAAACAGATAATCCAGGCAAATTAAAGCCAGAATGTTTGGCCAAGGACCAGCTAGTAGAAAGGATCATCAGCTGTGAACCTTATAAATCGTTTTTTTTTCTGGTATGAACCAAGATGGTTGTCGGACGGCAGATATTTAGAGAACTATATATCTTTAATAATAATATCATTATTAATAACGAAAGATAATACCATTTATTTTGCCCCCACCTTGTCTATAATTTAAACTGCATATTGATTGAATTTGACACGAATATACTTATCAATTATTCTGTTATATTTCAACTCCCTTCTAATCATCTAATATCGATCTGTCTGCAATCATAGAATAATCAATATCGATAAGGCTTCCAAATTTTGTCATTATTTCGTACATGTTACCTTTTATTTTCATCATTTTGTTCAAGTTGCTGTTATGTCTATCGTCAATGTTAATCTGCGTTACGAGCATCAAATGCAGTTTTAATTTTTTAAATGCAGTTTCGTGCTCGCCAATTAGGCCTACGAATTAGGTAGACATTGTAACAAAGCTTTAAAGCTGTATTTATTGTTTCAAAGAATTGGCTATATTTTGTATTAAGTAGCTCATTTAATTGTTAAAGATTTCATAATCACATGACCTTTTGACTGACAGCTAGGTTTAGGTTCTAGGTAAGTTAGATCTTATCAAGTAAAATTTTAGTCGAATCTCTCCCTCCACCCACTTCTTAACCACTTAAATTTTACTTAAGATGATCTAGCTATTACAAACTTTTGATAAAACAGTTCATTGCATTCTCATCAAGTCACTTTAGAACATGTTTAGAATCTGATAAATGAACCTTTATATGTACATTCCTAACTGATAATCTGACGCCAAAATCCCATTTCAACGTGTGACAAGATTCCAAATGATTTATTTATGCAAGTATATGAATAAATTTACGATTATTATGACTCATTGTGTCCAAACCACACCCCATTCGTCATACTTATGGTTAATAAGAGTCGTTTTGGCTCAGTGGGTAAGCCAAACCTGAATTTCCAGACCTCGTAGGTCCGATGATACCTTCCCCTGTCAGTGATGCAGGTTGGAGGAGTTGCCTTTGAAATGCTGGTGGTTCCGATAGGATAGTAAACCACGGTCTCGTGTAATACAGGCTGTACACGTTACAGATTCTCTGACAGTCAGTGATCAAATAAGAGTAGGCTTTTGCGCCTGTCCTGGCACAATTTACTCATTGCACACTGCATGACGTTGCCTGACCCCATTAGCCCATTTACGTGCCGTACCGAAAAGTAAGAGTTTCATTTCTTTTCAGAGAACTAAAGGATATTCACAGTGTCATTATATATTGTAACTGAAAATGTGTTATGAAATGCTTTTAACCGAATTCTGAACACAGCATCATCTTTAAATTGGATGTTGATTTTTACTTCATCATGAAACCTGTAAAAATAACTATCCATCATCTTTTTTATGGAATAGAATCAGAATAGATTAAGAATTGCAGGATAGAATTCTCAGTAAAAACGTGTATTACGCAATATATCTTCAATTTTTTCGGATGGTTTTATCAGTCTTCCGTTTTAAAGGGTTTGTACATAGGTTTTCTAAAAAAAAAATTTGTATCGGGTACACTGATAGCATCATGCTGCACAATTCAATTTCCAATCAGACGACTGTGGTTTCTGCAAGGCCCTTTGCGATTAGTGACGTCATCAAAAATTTTGTTGCAGTAACGGAATTGGTAGGTTGTCAATTTTATTTTTGCAATGCCCCCTGTAGCTACGAGCCTGTGGGTTACAAAAAAATGCCCAATGATGTCAGATTATTAGACGTAGTTCGCAATACCCTGATAAAGTGAACACTTAATATATGCAGCAATAGACTTGGCTTGCTTTTAATTCAGTAGTTGTATTTTGTTGGAATTCAACCATATTTTAATGTTCTGTTTATCTCTAACTTATCACAACCTCAATTTAATCATTTTCACATTCTACCATGTTATTTTAAGATAAAACTTAAAAATACATTTTATTGTTGTCAGCTTTGACGAGTTCAACCTTGATAACAAGCGAAACTTCCTACTTTTCTGGACCTCAGTGTGCTCTTTAAGTGGGCAATGAGAAAAATTTTCTCAGGGCAATGGTATTAGTCTAATCTTTTTTATTGCTAACTGCCGAGGGATCTTTTACGTCTCATTATGATAAGAGTGCATGGTTGTATTTGAAAAGGCTATGTTAACGTTAAAACAAATAAAAAGTCGTAACATTTTATGATCAAACACCATTTTGATTTGATATTTTTCCTTTGAATTTTTTGATAAATGGTAATATTAACTACTGAAAACAATTGACGAAATGAATGGAGTTTTTTACGTCCTACTTTTCTGTGAAAACAATTGATGATCTTATCCTCCCTTTTTGGATCTACTGTCAAACTTACACTTACGGCCACCTGTACTAAGCGTACTTTTCACAGTCAATATCATACACGCATTACAAAATTCAGACGATTATAAGCTTCATGTCCATGTCAATTAGAGAATTCGAACTAAAACATAATTCTAAGGGTGGTTATGTATATTTTCAGTTTTTTTCACCAGTTGATAAGGTTGATAAACTATAGAATAATTTGTTTTAACTGCGAGCTATCTTGTTTATATACACATGTTTTAAGTATTTAAATTCTTTAAGAGATAAATTCCTCATTTCCTCCTTTACATCATGTTGTTTTGTTGGTGTTAACATTTCCTGAGAAAAATCAGACTTGGCAGGTTGTATGGAATTAAGAAGGTAGTGTCTATTTGACCGGGTGCCGTTTCAAAATACAACTAATTTGTTTGAAAGATCTAGAAATATTAAAATCAGTTGATATTTGACTGGTTATAGAAAAACTGAACAATCTAGCACCCCGTTTGTTGTATTTAAGGTAAGAAAACCCCGACTGTGATTTATGATTCTAGTATATACCAAGAAAATAAAAATGAAAAATGCACGCACTAAAATTAATTCAACTGGAGTCATTTCAAATCTGTAAAGATACAATAATATGTGTTTATAGTCTGTTGGTTGTAGCACTAATGCCTAAAGTAACACTACCAAGAGGTAGTATAGCTTTAAAGATACATATGTGGCCTGCTATAGAAATAATAGCAAAATATAGCCTACCAACAGCATGCGACTTTAGTGTATAAAACGCCTTGAGAAGATGAAAAAAGCGGACACGATTAATAAGTATTATTTAATGGCAAGCCAAACAAAAATTGGAAAAGGTCATGTAACTGTTCCATGGTTACCGTTCAGTATTTCATTCAAAAACGGTAGGAATCTAGTGACAACCAGACGTTTTGAATACTGACATTTTCATTAAGACTTTCATACTCGAGACTATCTGGCTGACAGTAATTACCAGACTTCCGGAATGTCTTGACACTAAAATATCTATTCGTATGTTTTAGCTTAATTAACCCAGGCATTGAAAAATCTAGTTGATATATACGACATTCAGAATGACCAATATACTTGAACCTATTGAGTTCGTTACACATTGTATTGATCATAAAAAGAGATTTTCTAAAATTTTATGTGTATTGGGGACACTTATAGCATCAATTTGCATCAATACACATGAAAAGTTTAGAAAACTTCTTTACAATTTCTAATTGACGTACTGAAATCTCATAGATTTTGACATCACCTTATACGACTCATATAGAGTCTTTGAAATTGAAAATATGAATGGATTGTAGTGACTCAACTACCATAGGGACTGATTGAACCACGTCCAAGGACTCCCACCTAAGGGGACTGAACCAACGCAAGTACACCCTGTTGTTGTTGGTGTTGATTCAATGGCCAGTACTGTTATAACTGCAGATCAATTTATCCCTATATTCCTACCCGGGTCATAAACAGTCATTTACAAAGTTACACTCAAAGCTCTTTGAGAAATATGGATGAAGCATGTCTCAGACAATTTTAACTGACGTTCCCACCTCGTACCGTACTCCTTATTCCATTTCCCATTAGGCTTCAAATCACTATCAGAATTCATAATCATCGAGTGCTAATTTAATTTAATCATACAACCGGAAGTATGATATAGAAACATAGATAGTATGACCTTAGTGTAACTCGGTGAGGCTGAAAATCGTTCAAGAACTTCTGACGTTAAGTAGCTAATGAAACGAAAGGATATACTTCTTACTTTTTTGCACCTGAATGGGCTAATGAAGATGGACAACTTCATGCATAGTGTAATGAGATGACAGTGGCGTTGGCCTTCTCTTTTTTCAATTTTCAACTGTCACTGGGTCCTTAAAGTGAATAGCCTATAGCACATGGGTTGATGAACGACTAGACCCGTGTTCCGTGTAAATACCTCCGACCTGCATCACTGACATGGGTTGGTGATTCAGAAGGTATCAAAAGGATAAGAAGGGTTCGACAAGGACAAATTGAATTCGAGAAGGAAGCTAGTTTAGTGAAGGGTATGGGGGGTTCTTGAAGGATAAGAAGGGTGTGAGAGGAATAAGGAGAGTTCTATGTGGATGCCAGAGGGATGTAGAGTGTTCCAGCATGATAAGTAGGCTTAGGATAGGATGATTCGAGAATGGTGATTATATTCCGGAAACTTCTTGATACTTTTGGACAATTGGTTAAGAACAATATAAACAGTTTGTATATAATAAGTTTGTCGCCCACAACTGCTAGTATATCGTTCCCTAATAGTCTGCTTATTATTAGAATTGTATTAATAAAATGGATTTCCCAAGACAATGGCCGTAATGGCTTTCTCTTAAAGGGAAATAAATACTCTACATTATTACTTAATTATACTCTCTGCAGGGACATTAAATAGGAAACTACCAAGGTGACATTTGCTGAATAGGCCGAGGATTTGATCTGTCTGTCTCTCCACAATAAATAGAGTTGTGGACACGATATATAGCTGGCCTCTTGGCGGATGTGATAAAATTTTATATGAGTGTTTGTAATCACAAAAGGATAAACCTTGTAGAATATCCGACAAAATTTAATAAAAAAAAACATATTTAATATGAGATGTCGCCCTTGTGCTTGAAAAAGCTTCTGGACACAAAGAGGGTTTTTTCTGTATGAACTCAACTAAACTAAAGTTATTGCCCTTGTTTTTGAAAATTTAGACTAAACTCGGTTTATTATTACCCAAGGATAAGCCCTAATAAAAATATTTATTATGAGTTATTGTCCTTGCTCTCGAAAACGCATTCAATTTTTAGCACGTAAACACTCTCGAAGGTTCATTTATTGATATATTTGATGAAACTTGGTGTGAGTGTTTGTTATCACCAAAGGAGGAACCTATTAAAATCAGAACAATTGACAAATATTTATTATGGGTTATTGCCCCTGTTCTTGAAAACAATTTTTAGCCCTTCAATATTCCAGAAGGCACAATTCTCGATTGATTTTTGACGAAACTTTGTGAAATTGTTTATTATCACCTAAGGATGAACCCAATCGAAAATTAAAAAGAAAGAAAAGAGCTGTGAATAAAGCCTTTGTATGAAAATTTTACCCAGGGAATATTTAATTTACTGATTGCTCTGGTCAACCTGCCGGACAACATGGCTGCCATTACAATTACTGTGAGCTAAGTATGATGGTCATCGCTATTTCTAAGACTGGAACCATCTATGATACACTAAACCTGTTTCCTTGAAATGAAAGTTATTTTTTAGCACTTTAACCTTACCCCTAGAGGTTTAGTCTGTTAAGTATTGATATATTTCCATTCTGTGATATTGTTTCATCTATTCTCACCATGAAGCTGAGGAAAAGTAAATCATAAAAGGCTGATAAGCTGTCTAAGTTCTATTTCACAGCGGATTCAAGGTAATTAATATTATATGAAATAACCTGAAATAAAGTTATCTTGACATTTTGGCTTGATGAAAATATAGTGTTTACATCTGAAATAAACACACCGCCAGAAATTTCAATCACACTTTTTGCTGTAAGAGCAAATTGATAAAATGTGCCAATTTAAATCTTTATGTCATTCTTAGGGCTCA
This sequence comes from Lottia gigantea, assembly GCF_000327385.1. NCBI lineage: Eukaryota > Metazoa > Mollusca > Gastropoda > Lottiidae > Lottia > Lottia gigantea. The sequence continues at coordinate 694,154 of NW_008706795.1, forward strand.
TACGAAAGTATGCGTTTGGTTCTTACGTAGAAATACACACACGAACATAGTTCACAACCATATTGAATCACTACCTCGACTTAATAAGTCGATTTTTAAAAAGGCTATATTATTTCAACTTAACCTTCAAATCACATTAAAAATTTAAGAAATTACTTTAATTGTGACTTGAAGTTTTAGTTGATATATTAAATAAAAAATGAAATGAATGGAGTTCTACGTCCTACTTTTCTGCTCCATGTGGGCTAATAAAGACGATCAACGCCATGCAAGGTGCATTGGGACATATTCGACATATTAAGTCGAGGTAGAGATTCAAAATGGTTGTGAATATGGATTGATTTTGTTCGAAAGTCTTATAGGATAAGGAAACGTTTATGGTTTCTGCTGTTTAAAATTCATTAAGAAGAAAATAATGTATTTATTACACAATTAAGTATTTATTTGGTGCATGTATCGGCACTGTTCCTATTGAGAAGTGCCTTAGTGTTTTGAGGACAGTTAGCCTACTCTTTTTCGATTTCCAACTGTCGAAGACTACAGCACACGTTTCTTCGGTTTATGTCAGGCCCTCTAACATGCAAAGTTTGTTCGGGCTATATGTTGTTATGGTTGAACCATGTGTGTGGTCTGTTTAGGTCATGGATCGTTATTCAAGCAGAGTTTGGTTCGTGATTTATTATCCAAGTTCCCAGTCAGTTAGTGATTTGACGCTCAAACGTTGCAGAAAACGGGAGCAATCAAATATGGGCCGTACCTAATATCTGAATACTTTGTCGCTCAAAAGAGGTGCGTGTTTGCTGTAACTTAAGTAAACATTCATGACAACGTACTTCGAATCTTACATTCAGCTTGTAATAACGAACCATTAATCAACTGTAGGCTCCTTTAAAGTAAACCTGATTAGACAAATCATTTCAATGCCAATTCTCATTATTTCATACCATAGACATTTTAATGATATAATATCAGCTAGGCTATTGTCACCACGTTCTGAAAATAGATCAATACCATAGTGTCAGATCATTATCGCTTTAGGATGAGTTCGTGTTTCACACCTTACGCTCTAATGAAGCAGCAGTATAAGGAAGGAAAATAATGACTTAAAGATTCAGGTTGGCTTCTTCAATTTTCACCAATGGAATCTTTAATTCAAATAAGTCATCTGAACAGTAAGTGAAAGAGGTTGTAAAAACAATATACATGTATTATTGAAATTTCGAAATCATAGGCCGAGTAGAAAATTCAGTTACATTTATTGTTATGTGCAAACGAACAAACATGCAAGCTCCGATACCAATACGACTGGAATATCTATCGTTTTATATTATATCTTTTCTTATATACGATGTAGAAATTTTAATCGTCTTATTTTTGCTGATAGTGTCAAGGGAATGTTTTAGACGATTGGATCTTAAGCTCCCGCGTTCTAGATCTTTTAGACACGCACAGAAAATAAATGATGACTAAATATTTTGCAACTATTAAAAGTATATCAAAACCTTCAAACACGATAAGGGGATTTTCTTTGAACAAATATGATTTTAACAACAGACAAAGCAAACCGTAAATTTGTCCTCCAACCATACACAACAGACAAAAGCACGTTGTAAAGTCATCTGTAAAACCATAAACATCAGAAAAAACAAACCGTAAAGCTGTCTTCCTACTCAAAAGAGACAAAGCTAACCATAAAGCTGTCTTAACAATCAAAACAACAGACAAAGCAAACGATAAAGTTGCCTTTACAACTTTATACAACGGACAAAGCAAACCATAATGTTGTTGCACAACCAAAACCAACAGACATAGCAAACCAAAAAGTTGTTTCACGACCGCAAGCTGTAAATTTGTCTTCTCAACCATAAATAACAGACAAAGCAAACTGTAAAGTTGTTTCACAACCATAAACAACAGACAAAGCAAACCGTAAAGTTGTTTCACAACCATAAACAACAGACGAAGCAAACCATAAGTTGTTTCACAACCATAAACAAAAGACGAAGCAAACCATTAAGTAATCGTCACAACCATAAACCACAGACGAAGCATATTGTAAAGTTGTATCACAACCTTAAAACAGGCTAAGATAAAATTGTCTCCACAACCATAAACAACAGACAAAGTTAACCACATAGCTGTTTCACTGCCATAAACAACATACTAGGCAAATTGCAAAGTTGTCTTCATAACCATAAACAACAGACAAAGCAAACCGTATAGTTATCTTCACAATCACAAACATCAACGAGACAACAGTAAAGTTTGCTTCACAACCATACAACAGACTGAAAAAATCTTTAAGTTGTTTCACAATCTTGTCTGTTCGTGGACAAAAAAAAAACCTATCGTATCGATAAATTCGCACTCAAATAAATTTAAAACAAAACAAGTGCTAACGATCCAAACCAATCTAACAGTCGTTGAAAGGGGATAAAATATTTAAAATATAATATGTAAATTTAACACCTGTTCAAATTAGTTTTATTTTTATTAAATCAAGTTATAAACTAATATATTGTCATTTGATTCAAATATTCTGCGACTCATATTAAAAAATTGTAACGGAATTACTATCACGGTATAGATTATTATTTACCAGGCAAAAACAATATTCATTGGAATTCAGGCCATTACTAATCATTTTACATTCTACTATTCCTTTTATTGAGGTATATAACCAGTCGTGGCGTTTCTACAGAGATTAGATCCGGCCTAGCTACCCATCATTTTCAACTGTTTGCATCATTGAGTGTGTTATTTGTCCCCTTTTTAAATCTGTGGCCATACTTGGCCTGCCAATCTAATGATTCATAGAAATGCCATGGATTACCAGACATGTCGAGAGGGCATACTAGCTCTTTATGAACGACATACCATTTACCTCTAATAAAGGTAACACCTCTAATATTAAGGTCTTTTCAACACCAAGGTCATTTATCTCTATCTCTTTTACAGGGTTTTTTTTTTCACAGTCGGTAAGAAAGTTGGTTACGTTGAACAAATGACAGTAGTGGGTTCAATCGTTTAGATCCTTGAAGAAGTCACCACAATTCGGCCAAAGACAAATATAAAAAACTGTGAACCAAGGTCGACTTATCGTTTCTATCAATGTTATTTGTCTATAATCCATCTTGTGTATTACGGACATTTAGTCTCCTTCCTCTTATCTCTTAATAATCTTTTAGATGGCTTTACTCAATACTTACAGAAGTATAATCCTCCAAAATTTGTTCTTATATTTTCGCACGAATTTTTTAACCTTCAATTGTGTTTAATTACTATAAAATTCAATATAGAAACACTTCATTATCTCTGTACAAATGATGTATTGAGCTGTATTATAACAGTGAATATTGTGAAATTCAATGTGGAAATATATTGTTCTTCCCTTTTAAAGATAATATAAAATCGTAAATAATAAACAGAATTTAGATGTTGACTAAACGTGACCTGTGTTTGAAGGCCCTCTCCCTAAATACGCTACTGCCTACACACTGATATAGTCTGAATAGAGATATTGTTAGCTGATCCCATCTAGCACTCATACTGATTGAGAAACTGATTCTGTGAATTACAATGTCCACGAAGAAGTCACGTCATGTATTATTTAATACAACAGTTCTCAAATTTCACATTTAACATAATTGCTCAGTCACAAGCAATTATAAACAATATTAAAAGAGTTTAGATATAACTCATAATAAGCCTAGTTCCTCATCTTGAAAGTAGAACAGAATCCCACTTTACAGCACTCGAACTATTTAGAAAGTCTCAATTACTTCGATATAAATTTGCCAAGGTTATTTGAATTCCCTCCGAGGTCAGTGCCCTTACACAGAGATATAAAAGGATTCGAAGGGGTTTAAAATTCTCGATACAAGTCTTTGAATGTCAGCTTAACACGGATTTAGTTTGTAGACTTTATAATTATGATATGAAACCAACAAACGAAAGAAAACACCATAATTATATTCTGTATCATTTGACGTCTTTAACTTTCATCTATGACATGTTTGTTTCTTTTGTTGATTTGGTGATTTTGGCACCATCACGAAAAAACATTCTTTAAATGTGCAGTGACCGGGATAGATTTTCTATATTAAGAATATGTCTACATTCTAAAGGTTGTTGTTTTTATTTTCCTTTACTTCTTCAACTTTATTTGTCTCAAATCGCATCAGCCATTCACACATAAAACTAGTCAGACATAGCTCAACGTACACAAACAACTAGTCAGTCATAGCCAAAAGTACACAATAACAACTAGTCAGTCATAGCTAAATGTACACAATAACGACTAGTCAGTCATAGATAAATGTACACAATAACAGATAGTCAGTCATAGCTAAATGTACACAATAACGACTAGTCAGTCATAGCTAAATGTACACAATAACAACTAGTCAGTCATAGCTAAAAGTACACAATAACAACTAGTCAGTCATAGCTAAAAGTACACAATAACGACTAGTCAGTCATAGCTAAATGTACACAATAACGGATAGTCAGTCATAGCTAACATTTTACCACACACGACAAGTGAGTCAAAGCTAAAAATACACCAAACACGACTAGTCAGTCAAAGCTTAAAGTACACCACACACGACAAGTCAGTCAAAGCTAAAGTACACCACCAACGACCAGTCAGCATAGCTAAAAGTACACCACCCACGACTTGTCCGTCATAACTAAAAGTACACCACACACGACTAATCGGTCATAGCTAAAAGTACACAATAACGACTAGTCAGTCATAGCTCAAAGTACACCACAACAACTAGTCAGTCATAGACAAAAGTACACCACAGATACTAATCAGTCATATCAAATATACATATTTTGCAATATATCATGAATTAGGAATTATAAATGATACATACCACATAGCAACTGAGGACCAACGAGGCAGTTTGTTATTTTGAATGTAGAAAGAATAAAGTGCCGCGTGCTTGACCTGTACGTGTCAAAGTTTTCGCTCATTTCTACCGAATTTAGATTGACATAAATTGATTAAGGCGTGGTTCTGCAACATTTATCGCATTTAAGGTCGCTTATAAGTTAAATTGGCAACTTTAGGCGTTTCATTAATTGCCTGTCATCTGTAACCTGCCCTTAACCTGTTCACGACATTAATCTTCGAGTCAACTTTAAAGGTGACTTTATAGAAACTTACAAACTTTGAGAGGAATTAAACCATTACTTTTACTCAATAGTATGCGTATAGCCAATAAAAGCTATCTTTAACTAATGAGGTCTGACCCTTAACTCAAACCACGGTCATCATTTGGTTTGACATATTTTGGCTTTAAGAGTTCCAGTTGACCCCACACTTTCAATATGGACCAAGCTTAATTGAAATTCCACAATTAATTAGCTACTACATATAAATAGCCACATCATATCAATTATCCAGATTGAAGCTTTTAATATCTAATTGCTATCATTTGCTAGAAGATAATGTCCATAAAATCGCCAGGTCAAACTCCGAAGAAAACAGTGTTTTGTCACCAAAATCCAAATAGTAGCAACGCCACTTTTTGACGTGTTGAAATGAAATTAAATGAATGGAGTTTTACGTCTTACTTTGCTGCGACTGATTGACTGAAGACGGGCAACGTCATGCACTGTGTCATGACGCCAGGACAGTGGCTACTCTTTTTTCATCCCCAAATGTCGAGAGATCTTCAAGTAGCACACCGGACCTCTTGAAGAAACTATACATCTAAACATGGGTTCCATAAGAAACACATAAATTACATCTTCACCTGTTCAGTGTTTACAATCAAAGGATTGTGGTATTTTAGTCTGCTAAAACTTTAAATAGTAAATTAAAACATGTAGATATACATGTATATCTGAATAGCTCTCAAAATTAGGACTATTGGAACAAGTACTTATCGGTCACCATCGGCAATTGGAAGGGTTTTAAAAGAATCACAATCATTTATGTGACCTGCGAATCACGCACGTTTTCTTTTCCATCACCAAGGACCAAGGGCGATGATACTGGGGGAAAATCATATCTATTGTTTCCCGCAGAAAAATGGCCATTAATGAAAATTCAATTCATTCATATAATTGACCACGACGCCATATTCACTTCATGCAGTCAATTGACAACTATAGTTCGTAAATATAAATCGATAAATCAATATAATCGATCATCGTGATATACATCGATAAGGAAATTGGCCGACGATAATCTCTGGCATTTCCTAGGTATCGGTATATTGCACATTGGAGGTAGTTCCAAGAGAGGTCAAGAGATAATAGTAAGCCTATTTCATGTTACCAAAATATTTATAATGGTTTTCTCGTTGAAAGCTTTCCAATATGTCGAATGAAAGCCTGACCAATTCTCAAAGTCTCCTAAAAAAATCAATATAAGATGACCATGAAAATTTTGAGCTACTAAAATTGAAAGTAGACTACTACCGGTTATACTCATCCGCTGGAGTTTGGAAGTTCACAAAACGACTATTTTTAGAATTAGCCTTACGCCTTTAGGTCTCTCATCATCTCACCAAATTTTAAAGATAATGCAATTTCAGACATCACATTCCAAATCTAGACCAAAAATTACCCGAGAGTAGGCATGCCAAAAACCAAAAGGGAGAGAGAAAGAAGATTTCTTAAAATAGCCTGGACTACATTGAGTCCATATGTATGGGCATGGTAGGGTCGTCCATCAGAGATTTCTACACGCTTATACCAAGTATATGACGACTATAACACGTTCTGAGAAATGCTTTGGCATTGTACGTCATTTTCGTTTTCTTTCTTACCTTTTAATTTCGTATAAATATAATTTGACGTCTTAAAAAGTTCCTTTGATGCTAATAATAAGAAAACGTGGCCAATGTAAAGAAAAGGGTTAATCCTAATCTTTAAAGGTTGATTTTAACTTTCATGTTTGTAACTTTACTTGATTAATCATTAGGCCCGATTTCTAATCCTTGACGTAATTTAAGATATTTTCTTTTTTTCATTTCGGGCAAAAAGGTGACTAACCTATAATGCAAAATCACTTAATGATTTACCCAAGATGTTTCTGCTCACCCGGGTCCGTTTCAAAATCTTGAATAGTCCACTTTAATTTGAGGTAGAATAAAAAGTTATACATAGACCAAACTTACCCTCGTTTGATTATTAATAAACTACCTAAAAAATAAATGGACTGTTTGGGTTTATTTTTTAAACTGGACATAGATGAGCAATATGTCTTCAACAATACATTTTCAGCATTTCAGTTCATTAACTGTATCACAATACTTCCAGTAATCTAGTTCCTTATCTTGTAATAGAACATGATTTCCATGGCTTCACTGCCATGTTAGATACGTTTCATTTGTCATGTGCACACATTATTATCATCAACAGACTTTACTAACCAAATCCGAATGCTAATATTCTTTAAAGAGACAGTCTGATTTTTCTCATAGGTTTTTCTTGTTCAAATTTATGATAACTATACACGAAAATCTCGAGATATGTGTCCCTTAACTTATCTGAAACTTTTGACTTAAAGCAGTGGTTCCTGACCTTTGCCCTGCCCCCTCCCTTTCCATTTTTTATTATTTATCATAGTGGAAGAATGCTCGTTCATTCACAATGCTCTGATCTATAAACATCCGTACATAACATACATCTCTTGACTATCTCTGTTTTGTTTATTTACTCGAGTTACTGCACTAACATAATGCAATTGTACATTCGAATGGTACACTTAATACACTTATCTACACTTAAAACACTTATTGTTTATTGTCTCAATAAAACTATTCTTGATTTGATAATGCAATATTGACCATTCGACACGATTGGTACAGATAATTCAAAGCAGAATAATAACCAAGAGGTTTTGTCAGCTCACAGCTGGAAGAAAAGATCCCAATGAATAGTTGCAATCTTTGCTATCCTAATGGTTCCTTTGTTCCTTTTGATCCAATTGAACCTAAGATACTATCCTTGGTATTATAATGGTTGTTCCTCTATTTATTATTTTAAGGATCAAGGATCAACTTTTAGCAAAGATCCAAGTGAACCTGGGTTGATATCCTTGCAATATAATGGTTGCTTCTTTTTTCAAGTGTCAAGGGCCGCTTGTAAGTATGGATACTGGTGAACTTAAGTTGCTATCATTGCTATCATAATGGTTATTTCCTTTTTTTCATTTGTTCATTGAAGAACAGAAACAGTTAATGGTACAACTTGCTATACGTCTTGTGTCCATAACAGAAATATTTGATGATTTGTCTAGAACATTATTGACTATATAAGAGAATGAATGTTTATTGTGACAAGGATTTGTGATGTTTATTTAGACGTTTACATCGAGTACTGTCTGAAGCAGAATTTCTAACAGGAAGGTAAACAGAACTGTGTCTCTTTCTTAAAAAATATTGAATTGTTGTGGTTGTTACCAGCCTCTCATCAATGCCGGTCTGTGTACAGAAGAAGAAATATGGGATAATGGGAGACGGAATTAAAGAACAAAACCGATACGTCAGTCTGCATCATTAATCAAAAGCAAAATCGATCGACATAAAGGCAATTAGGAAAGGTCTCTGTTAGAAATAGCATTGTTGATATATAAAGTGATTATGGTAATTGATTATTAACTAACCTGATAAAACTGGCCTTAACCGGGTGAGATTTCGTCGCGGGTAGGGCCAGACATCTAATGTTAGTTTTTTATGGGAATCGATTTATGGTTCAGCTTTGTATATATACCAAAATTGACGTCAAAATTGGCTTTTGTCATGGTGAAAATACCCACATAATGAAAGAAATCAGCTCCTATTAAAAGTGACATTAGATGTCTGGCCTTACCCTTGATGAAATCTTATAGGTATAGCATGTCTCAGGAACTAGGTATATAGGGTCAGATTTATCGCTAGATACGACACCAACTCTCGAAAGTGCTAAATGAGATCACAGATACACGAGGGGGTATAAACCAAAGAAACTCTCTAATGAATCAGCAATTATATTGATTCTAACATAATGGTATTCGAATTCAAAACATAGCTTACTCGCCCCTTTCTTGCTCTTTTTTACCTCTCTTTCTCATCATTTTCCTCGCCCTTTTTTACCTTCCACTTCTAGCCCTTTTTCTCTCTTTCACGTCTCTCGACTCGAGGGCGAAAAGTAATGGCTTCAATAGATAGATCATTATATCAAAATTTTCGTGAGAGAGATCTGTAAATATTGACCACGTCAAATGCTTCTATATATTACCATGAAAACCAGAAATTGGTCAAATATATCATGAACAATGAAGACAGGAGAAATATTGGAGAGGGATATCTGGCGCCTCGTCCATTACATATTGCAAGGTTTGATATATTTGTTAGTGTTCTGAAAGATATCGATACCAGCATTATCTATTGTCATGTACTGTTATTTATTGTACCAATATAAAAGGGGTGGGGGTTTGGGCCAAAGGTTAATTAATTGCTAATCTGATCATTCCGACATAAGATAATGTCTTTGATAGAGTGATGTTGATGATAGAAGATGTTGGAAATACGTTCTTAGGACTCGCACTATGTATTTTACCATGACCTGAATCGATTGATTTGTATCAAATTCTGCCAAGAAACAAACCCAAAACGTCTTCAAAATTTACTACTATAAGATTCGGTAAATATGTAGAGATAGTGAGAGTGAACACCAATACATCTACAGTATCTAGTCCAGACTGACTCAATGGCTGTCGAGACTCAATTCACATTTGCGTCAATTCTGTGAAGGCGTCTTGTCGCAATCCTCAACTGAGAGGGTTCTTTGAAGACAAATTTCGAAAAATTGATTGGTTTGGTGCATTCTGGCACACATTTAGGGGCAAAAACATGTAAAAAATATTCATAAAGTCCAGAAAATTTAGTGAATATCATGATTTTTATTTGTAGAAAGTGGAAATTTGTGAAGATGAATCCTAATCACCACAATTTTTTTTTCACCAGTTGAGTGAATCTCTGTACAAATATTTCGTCTGAATCCACAGTCATTCAACCTTGATTTATTGAGCTTTATTGTGTATTTTGTTCCTTAGTTTTGTATCCATCACGTTCCTTCACCATTAATTTCATGATATAAACTTAAACTAGAAACTTCTCTCTATGACGCCGTGACTTTATGAAAAGAACAGTGAAACATATTATATGATTATGAATGGAGAGAAAAAATGTATTTCATTGCAGCATATTACAGTTGTATGATGCCAGCAAACCATGTGATGTGACGCCGATCTGAAAGAAAAATAACGGTTTTTGATTGGAAATGTGTTTTCCAATTATCCAGGACCCGTTTTCTTTCAAACACATTATGGTACGCCAATGACTGGAAGAATGACATCGCCAACCAAGCTGCCCATATCTCACTACATTACGACGTTACATTTCAATTTCCTACCCGGGGTGGAAACGAAGTCAGTAATCAAAACTTTGCCACGATAAATTCTCTTGTTATCCACTAATTTCGATACCTCGCTATATATACTGACCTCCACGTTTAATCCTATCTTTTCTTTCCAAACGGCCTACCGTGCGAGTTTTGCATATTATGGTGATGATATTTCACTGTCCAAATTGTCAGGTGATCACGTGATTCTTGAAATTTAAATATTAGAGGCTGGTCGTTTAGGCCTACAAGTGTTTGTAAACAATGACAATGAAAACAAATACTTCGTACAATATGGATCCAAAATGATTATAGATGGTAAAATATTGGTAAACCAATAGTCAATATAGAATAGTAAATGCATTATTTTATGTCAGAATTATTCCCTAAAAGTCCTAAAGCTAGGGACTATATTGTACAGGTCGCAATATTACTATCACTTGACAAGTAAATGTGAAATGCCGGAAGTAAGGAGTCTCCCCCCAAAAAAACCAACATAATTCGCCATTCATAATTCGTCATATTCAGCTTTATGGAAACTGCCGAGAAATGCTGAATGTCTTCTTTCTTGATTCCATTACGAATTAAATTCAATCAGTATAATATATTGACAATCAAATGATAGATTTCATTCTATGTTACTTTAACAATCCATTCCGTGATTCTTTGAGAGAAAACGTATATTCTGAAGTAAATAAGAGGCCTTCTAATCACGTAATTGTACTGGAGGAACATACGGGTTCGAATTAATTGGGTTCATTTAGGTTTATATCACGAAATATTTCTCGGGTCTGTTTGGCTATTATATGCAGGCACAAAGTAATGACCACTAAGGCAAACGTTAATTGAAATTGGCCATTTTCAGCGAATAAGCACCAGTTTAAATAAATAAATCAGGCTGAATAAAAGAATTTGGTCCCTGTGGAATGTTTTCAATTAATCCACCAGTATATGAAATTGAAGTTTCTTGGTTATTTCTGGACATGATTGTTTAACATATTGGTCTGTTAATTTAAAGGGGTTTCTGTGATTGATATAATCCATATAAAAACATTAACTGTCATTGTACTTTGCTGGTATAGCTCTTACAATATGTAGGCTTTCTTATTTGATTGTCATATAAACTTTCATATATATTAAAGGAATTGTAAAGAGGTTTTTTAAAAAATTTTATGCGTATCGGAGACACTGATAGCATCAATTAATATGATCCATTCCAATTTGATCTTCGGAGGTCCGGAAAATCCCGCATTATACAGCCGACATCTGTCAAATATCCATCAGAGGCTGGAATGGAGGCAGAAGTTTCGGACTATATAAACTATGAACAAACTACTTCTTACTTAACTTAATGTCCAATCCAAGGGTGTTATTCAAGTCTAAGCAGCGACGATTGAAGAACCCTTGAACTGTGTGCACCAATAACCATAACATGTAACAGTGCAAAAAGGTTCGAGTTCTTAGAATTGGTTTAAATACAGAAAAGGTAGCTTGTTAGGTTAAGGTAGACATAAAAATGATTTATAGAATCACAATCAGAATATTCTTGAATCAAGATTTTGATGAGCTGTAACTAAACAGTGGCTCAACTTGTATAGGGACAGGGGCCCTACAAAGGGCAAGATTATGTACTCTTTCATTAGCAGAGGTGCATGACGTGTTAACAAACCCGACCCACGTATGTCCACATGCCCCTACTCGTTGAGCCATTGTAACTAAGTCGATGGCAATTGCTCCATAGCCTTTGTGTATTATGAAATATTGCCAATTTCAAAGATAAGGAGAAGGTTTCGGACTTAATATCTATATACCATTATTGAGGAATTGTATATTTGAGGTTTCTGTGCGTCATGAACTTCTAGATTTAACATGATTAATTTCCCTATATAGGAAAGAGGAAAGAAGCCCTATCCTATTGGCCTTCTTGCACTCGAATAAACAATTATGTATACCTACCTACACACACCGACTTTGATTAAATTCAGTCCAGCACTCCAGAATATTGAATGGATATATTTTCTGTGATAAGTGCTTAAAGGGACTGTAATGAGATTTTTGAACTGTTTATATGTATCGGTGACAATGATAGCATCGATTAGCACCATTCCAATTTTCAGTCGAACATCTGGGGTGTATCATTCACTTAAAGTAGGCGTTTAAAGATGTCACTATCGCAAATACTGCTATGACTTTTATTTTTATCAGCGTTTGCAATAGTGACGCCATATCAGTTAAGCATTTCTATAATAAGGCTACAGGAACCACAGAGAGGCACATCAGCTACATTCATTGTAGAAAACCTCTTTACAATTCCTTTAATTTTATCAGGTTTTGAAAGGGAAAATATGCACATTTTTTAATTATACATGTTAGGATTTTCGTACATCAGTTTTCCAATATCAACCAAAAACATTATAGCAACGTTAAAATGTTTACGTAAACCTTTTGATAAGCTTCGATGTTCTAAAATTAAGCGCAAGGAACACATTTCTCTAGATTTTGGTGTGCAGTTTTCAAAATATTTAGCAAAGCAAATTTCCAACTTACATTTAAAAAAAAAAAACAGACTGTCCCTTTAATATGGCTGAAAATAAAAAGCAATAGCTTTGCTCTGATTACCTTATCATGACAATAATAGCTAATTCAAGTTTATTTTTGATATATAGAATGTTTCATGCAAATAAATGAGACGGTTTTAGGATTTGGTTGACTATTTATAGTGTTGATATTCAAACAACAGACAGATTTAATCTAGTTTACTGTATACATTAAAATATAGAACTAATCAGCAACAAACAGGTCTGGTTCCTCTTAAAACTTCTTCCAATATCAACACTAAAATAAACTTAAACCAGTAAAATTGTGATTAGCTACACAATATAACACAAAATAAGAACCCATTAATAATGTCAAGGTGTGACTGCGTCGAATACCTTGACTACGATAGCCACCTTTTTGTATTACGGAAGTTTGTAAATGTGGCGATTTGATTGGATAGTGCGCTAGATAATACAGCCAATCAGAACCCTCGACAGAAAGCCTGTAATCAATTTGGCTGCGAATGTTATCGCACTGATTGGCTGTATCCCCCCCCCCCCCTCCTCCCCAGTGTTTAAAACTAACCTATTGGATATCGAAAAGATTTTCTGTTTCCGATAAGTCGGGCCTTAAAGTCTTTTTCTTTTTGTGAATTATTAATTATTATTTTTGAAATAATTGGGATGCATTTTTATTGTTCAGGTTAGCTTTAAGCTGGGATGAATGATCAATCATAATCAATAACTTGGAATTATATTTCATCTAATTCCTGATAATTACCTGATTCTATCCTAAATTTATATCTAGAATCACGTTTTAATTGTTGATTTTATATCGCTAGTTCGATTTTTTTTATAAAAATGTGGCCCCCACTCGCCCGAAATCTGATGATTCTTAGAAACGCCACTGGTTGAGACATACAAAAGTGCTTTCCTCGAGTACATGCTCATATTTTTCAAAGAACCTTAAAACAATTTACTCCGTACAACGAATATACACAAAACAACCCAATATGTCATATCAAGCAACTCATTCGAAATAATTTTCTATACACTTGTGTATTTTTTAAATTCAAAATATAGATATTTTTATTTATTTATTTATCTAACTCTATTTCGTTATAGTCGGTGTAACAGCATGAATAAACATCCACCAATTTTTATGATTCACGCGGGAAATTTTAATATGACATCTCGTCTGGTTATTAAAATAACGGCACGTGAAATTCTTCTGAAGTTAATGGGCGGAATATAATCCGACAGCCACAAACCAGTCCTGATTTTAATCAATTTGACGCTGAGTGAAGTCGTATCGAGGGAGAACTCAAAATCATTGTGGATTTGATTCGTGTTTTACATCATTCAATTGTTTGTTGTTCCAATTGAAGTTCAAATAAAGAGAGATCGTCTGACTTCAAGTTCCCTCGCGGCCATTTTAAAACATTAGAAAACACATTCACCCTTCATCTCTTAATTCACAGAAAGACAACTAAAGTCAGTCTGTGTTTTACGAAAAATCAATATACTTGTAGCCTACTATATAGAAAAAAGTATAATTCAGTTTACAATTAAATGTAGTCCAAATGTCCGTCCATCAATAAGACGTAAGCACAAAAGTGAGAAACCAATCTTGACTGAGTGTCGTGAGCAAAATGAGTCTTGGTTTGTAGCACGATAGAAGCCCTAGTCATGAATATCTTGTAGAGTTATTGCCCTTGACTTGATAAAACACGTTAAAATCATCACGTCATAATATCTCTATACAGACTAGCTTAGCTGAAATTGTTACACATGCATGAAACCTGGAATATTTACAGTGTCGCTATGTATTGGGAGAATAATATCTCTGCAGAAAGACTGAGCTGAAATTGTTAAACCCAAATGAACAACAAGTTATCTCATCTTCCTCTGGTAAATGATAAGTGGCATCTATGACATGGTGAGCAATCTATCATCATTAGTAATACCCCCTTCACACACACATTTTTTCTTCCGGATTCTCCGAACGCGCAGTTTAAATCCGAAAATATTCGCTGGGATCCGTAAATAATTCGCTGGTATATCTGTAAATAACTTGTAACTACTCGCAATAATTTGCAGGCACTCGTATGAATACGTCAAGGGAGATGCAAATTTTGACTCAATTGTCCACCGTTTAATTTTTTTCGTAAATAGCTCGTAACTATCCGTCAGTAACGCAAACTGATTGTAAACCACTTGAAAAAATACGTAGATTTTAAGACTATTACGGTTAGTTTACGATTTGTGCGAGTGATATTTACGAGTACCTTACGAATAGATACGTATTGTAATGTATAGTTTTCTGTTTGGGGAAAGGTAATAAACTATAATAAAATCGTAAAGACTGTAGCCTAACTTACTCGTAACTGACTCGCGTAGCAACAAGTATACAACTCGTGAACACGTTGCTGGTAGTTATCCATGACAACAACCCGATATTGTCGTAAATACATCGTAAAGTAGCTTGCGGTTGACTACTAGTTGGCGATTCGTAAGGACTCGTAACAACACTATGATTAAAGGGAAGGAACTCCAATTCAATTTTTAATACTTTAGAACACATCGATATACATAGCACATGTACACCATAAACACATCGGACTGCGACTATTTGCGATCTTACGGCGACTAAGAACGTGATAAAAAGACAAAAAAAAATCCTTGAGAAAGTACACCATCGCATTTGCTGTCGGAATTACAGATACATAGGGATCTAATATTTGTTGATAGAAAAAAAAACATTTGTAACTGCTCATGAAATCATGTGAATTGCAAAAAACTCATTATTATCGTTGAATATATAAACTATAAAAGGTCCTGGTCGTAGCCTTTTAATCTTTGCGTCTCAAGAGTTCCAAATCCAAGATCATTTTCAAACTTTGAACTAAATGTCTGTTCATAACGCGGCAAACAAATTAATGAGATATCGGTTAAGTTTAGAATAGTTTGAGGTAGAGAACAATTTCGGATTACCCTCTCTTGAACTCAAATGAAAATATCTGTGGTCTGTGTCCTATATTTAAGGTACGACAACTCTGTGTTTTTTCTGTTTGAAATGAAAACAATACAAACCCAAAACGTGTTACACGACAACAGTTTGCCATCTTTTGTATATTTTTATTTCTTGTATATAGGTTAGAGCTAATTGTCGTATATTTGAGCACACTTCCAACTACACCACAAACAGTGAGTTCAGAATTGAATTATTCTGTCTACTTACTTTATCAAAATAATGTCAAAAAAGTGAGATATTTTCAATTTCAAATCCAAACCAAATGGCTAGGCTAGGGGTTGATATTTGTATAGAAAAATGAAATATGCAGTTTTATAGTCATCATGGTCAGACAGTTTCCTGCAGTTGTGATAAGTACACTTAAAACAGACCTAAAAAAATGTCAAAAACAAACATACTCAAAGTGCCGTACTAGCTTAGCAACATTGGCAATACATTGGAAACAGCCTATAAATAACCTTTTCATATATGGAAGTATTCACTCCTGAATGAGGAAGTTATTTATATGGGAAATTTCTCCTCAGAGTGATGAAATTTGGACTAGAAATGGGAGACTTGAAACAAACATAAATATTTAGAACTTGATCTAACACAGCACTCCACTAGAAATGTAGAAAAGTCAACCTTGTTTAGAAAAACACCATTACTAACATTCATTGGACAAAATGTAAGAATTTAATTATTTATTTTAGTGGTTCATCAATAAATCAAATTTTGCAGATCTTTCTCAAAACTGTCTGATAATTTTGAAATTATCTTAAAAATGGTGTGACTTGATAATAAAAATATAAATTTGAAGCTAATATTCCAATTCTTGTTTAAAAAATCTTCCATAAAATGGAATTTACAGACCAGTGTGTGAACTACAGGTACATTTCAAACCCTGAATTACCCTGGAATCCCCAACTAAATAGCCTACTGCCTTTCACTGACAAAATAATTTATATGATAATGTTAGTGAGAAAAGGCTTAGCTAATCAGTAATAAGAATTTGTAAAGCGCTATTGAATGCTTATGTTAGAGCCTTCAAATTCTTAGTGTTAAAATGTGATCACCTCATTATTTTTAGACTCTGCCATACACAAACAAAACAAAATTATAAATATATAGAAATACAAAGTGAAATTTCTAATTTGAGGTATTGTTGAAGGAATTACGTGATTTTTGTACATTTCTAATACTTCTGAAGACTTTATTTCCATATGTTTTTTAGGATCCAAATCAACGCCTGAAAATGACAAACCTGTCCCTTTAAGGCCTATTGTTATTTTGTATTTTAAGACGACCAACATGAAGAAGATTTGTCTGTCAGATGCAGACTCTGAATTATTCAATGATGAACTGAATCCACAAGAATTTGATTTTTTCCAGAGACATAAGGAAACATTTAAATGCATGTGGGTAGAACAGGTAAGATTTGAGTTTTCAAATAATCTTATAATTGTAGACTTGGAACAGTCAATATTGTAGATTGGTATCAGTTGTTTCAAGCTGTGGGCAATGCAATCATATGAATGAAAATTTGTTTTTCGATGAAAACTTTACGAAGATGTTCACGTGAATGGTTAATGCAAATCAATATTATTATTATGTGATAATTTTAGTAATGGTTGGCAAGTATTTGTTTCTGTTATAGGTGCTATGTCTTTGAGACATTGACAGAAATACAGAAATTATGTTAAAACATGGGGATTTTAAAATGTCCTGGTTCTGAACAAGTCAAAATGCTCTTCTGCAAGAAAAAGTCCATCTTCACAGTTCACACAGTTTTCTAAATTTCACAGAGTATCTTAAAATGACAAGTCGTCATTGTAACATTCACAGATAATTCAGGACACATATTGATTTGAAGACTCAAATTTCGACAGTGAGTTGTGTACAGTATTACTGATTGTTTGAGCTGAAAAAAATCCTGTTTCTGAGACTACGATACGATTGGGAAAAAAATGGCGCACCTGTCCTCATAAGAATAGTATGATATAAAACACCCTCCATTTACATGCAATAAGATACCAGATTTTGAACTGTATTGTTTATATTTGTAGGGGAAGCCATTTTGGACGAGGTTCTGTATAACATTTAGAAGTTATACGTCCAAATATGGTATTATTAAAGACATGCCGTATAATTCAGAACGGCTCAGGGACATCATGGACTTTGCCTTCATTGTGATTCATGACAACTTTGTTGACAGTAAGTATATTTGGTATTTTCACAAATAGTAACTCATAGTTCTCTATACACAAGCTACCTACATATTTATATAACAGTGACAACATACTAAGTGTTTTCTTAATTCTTTAAGTTATCAACAGTTATTAATCCCTTGTCATTAGATTATTCAACTCACTTTCCCCCTGTCAGTGAAGCGAAAGGGACTGACAAGGAAAAAAGCTTCTAGTCATTCTGACAAAATAGTAAATTGAAGCCTTGTGTGCCACAGTATATGCATGTGAAAGATCATGGACAGCTGGAGATTTTTAACGCTGTTGTCCTGTCGTGCATGACTTGGTTTGTCTTCATTAGCCCATATAGCTCTAGAAAAGTAGGACGTAATACTCCATTCATTTCTTTTTTGTCAGTAGGTTATAAGAGTAAATCATATGGTTCTATAATACAAACTGATGTCTGGTCCCTTTCAATTTTTGAAAAATGCCCAGGTACAGTAGTTAGAATCAAACTTTGGTTGGAGTTGTATATGTTAATTCTTTATTTTATTCAGGTAAATCATCAGCAGCTAAGAATTTCCTGATAGATATTGCTAGACTGGCACAGAACAAAGATAAGCTTCCTTACTTAGACTCCAAGAAATTCTGTAAGTATATTTTATCATGTTATAAGAGTTATCAGCAAAAATGGATGGAAAAGAATGGTGCTAATTCTTGTTTCAACATTATATGGTATAAATTTATAAATTCAGCTTTCAAGTAAGGAACTATAATTCATTAGGCCATGTGAAATTGTGAAATCATTATCTTGTCTTTTCATTCTAGCCAAAGATCCATTCTACAGTAGAGACACAAGGTAAGGTTGAATTATTTATAATTGTTTGAATATGTTTCATATTTTGACTGCATGTTTGTGTGAGATTTGACATCAACATATGGTAGCTTCACTTAAAAAGATTGATGTTCATGTAACATTTGTTACTTCTCATTTCTGAATCACACAGTTCAATGAATTGTGTGCTGGGTTTGGTATTATGTCATATACAAATTTGAAGAGATATTCTGATAGTGAATTTATCTTGAGTAATAAGTTATGGAAAAGATGTCTATGATGGGCCAACAAACCAAGCCTTTGTGAGCTACAGGCTGTCTATGTTAATGATTCTTGGCAGATGGAATTTAGAATAAGAAACAGTTTCTCTCATTAGCTCAGGGAGTAGAAAAGAATAGTGTAAAACTCTATATCTTTCAGATAATTTAATTTCAGAGATATATTTAGGATGTTTTTTGGCCCACCCAGTGAGAAAGTCTCCTACATCAAGGTTAGTGATGTTTTCAAATTCCAAAATTGTCTGAAGCAGGCATACAATGATATGAGTACTGAAAGTCTACCAAATTTAATTCAAGTTTGTAGATATATTGGTGTTGGATTATTGTCATTGGCTAGTTTTGGGGGTTCTTGTGAGGTTTGTCAAAAATATGATTCTTCATGGTATTTTGGGTGCATTGATACTACAAGATAACCTCATTTTGTGTTTACTTACTAACTAGAATTTATATTTACTTACTTACTGACTAGATTTTGTATTTACTTACTGACTAGATTTTGCATTTACTTACTGACTAGATTTTGTATTTACTTACTTACTGACTAGATTTTGTATTTACTTACTGACTAGATTTTGTATTTACTTACTTACTGACTAGATTTTGTATTTACTTACTGACTAGATTTTGCATTTACTTACTGACCAGATTTGTATTTACTTACTTACTGACTAGATTTTGTATTTACTATCTGACTAGATTTTGTATTTACTTACAGACTAGATTTTGTATTTACTTACTTACTGACTAGATTTTGTATTTACTTACTGACTAGATTTTGTATTTACTTACTTACTGACTAGATTTTGTATTTACTTACTGACTAGATTTTGCATTTACTTACTGACTAGATTTGTATTTACTTACTTACTGACTAGATTTTGTATTTACTATCTGACTAGATTTTGTATTTACTTACAGACTAGATTTTGTATTTATTTACTTACTTACTGACTAGATTTTGTATTTACTTACTAACTGACTAGATTTTGTATTTACTTACTGACTAGATTTTGTATTTACTTACTTACTGACTATATAGTCTAAGCAAGTCTAAGTTTTTGTAAGTTTTTCAACAATAGATTTAACCCATACTATCTCCTGACTCTTCCATAGTTCTAAATTGTTTCCTCCCTCTTTGAGACTAAATTTTTTTTAAGTCTTATTTCTTCCAGTCAATGATTTGGTTTGATTTGTTCTGTTTTATCAGGTTTATATATTGTTTCCTGTGTATATGAGACTATGTGGATCTGTGTGTAGATGTTTGATACGTTGGATGGATGCAGAGAACCAAGACTCTGATGATGAATCTTACTGGACACCACCAGAACCAATCAAACAAGAGGACAATGATGACCAGGACAGTACAGAATATTTGAATAGAGTGCTGATGTGTGAATCCTGTATAGAAGAATGTGGAGTTTTGTATTTAAAAGAAAAACAAGCTGGTTCTCCAGAAGGACCTCAACACTTACCACTGTGGATGTTTGGAAACCCTCGTTTTGAAGAGGAAGAGAACCCGTTGTATGATCCAGATTTTCTACATTCTGATTGGAGAGAAGGTATGAATATTGATGAGTTTCGAGATTTTATCTATTTTCTCAAGATCTGCTATGGAAAAGCAGATGATAAATGTAAAACATGTGAACAGATACGTCAAAAGAAAGAACGAATGTTGGCTAAAAGTGAAGAAGATGAGAATAAGAAGAGGAAGAAGAAGAAGCGAAAGAATAAAAAGAAGAAAGATGACTTACTGGATGATAAACTTCCTGTCCTGGAAGAAAACCTTGACAAAGATGATAGAAGTATATCATTAGCAGGTTTTGATGCATCAAATCCAAATGTTGAACCATCTTTAACAGTTAACAGACCTAGTAAAAGGCGTTATAAATATTTTGGTGCAGATTCTGAAGTTGATACTAGTGTTATATATGGTCTGTCCAAGAAGTCTGCTGCTGATAAATCTACAGGCCCCAATTCTACTGGAGTGAAAGTTGTGAAGATCTACAGTGCTAAAACTAAGGGTAGAGAAACAGTTATTTATGTTCCTATGGATGTGGTGAGTATTCATTTACTCGGGCACTTTTCATAGAAATTGTTCCTTGAGTTCAATCAAGATTCGGACAGAACAAAGTTTTCATATATCTGAAAACATAGTCAAATTTAGGGATACTTTCTCTTTCTTATCACTACTATTGGTGGAAATCTTGTTTCTTACTTTTTCAGATTTTTTTTATCTCCATTGTAATCTTACAAATTTTCTACCACATTCACTACCCATTTTAACATTTAACCAATCAAAGCATGATGCTTGTAGGACCAATTTCTTGATAATTATTTTGAATAAGATAGAACAAAACATGTATGACAGCCTCTTTGGGTTTCGCTACCCAAGATTCATAATTATTATTAAGAAGTGGGTCCAAAGACTTGGATTGGCTTAATATAACACTGTTATCATTCCTTATTAATATATTTGATCTACCTCGATATATTTGTATTATTGTAGAAGGCTGTAGCAGTTAATAAACCTAATAAAAATGATCATTATGGTAAAATGGATATATCCGGTTTAGAACATCTACCACAGCTATTTGGTTGGGCTGAAGGTCAAGGCTGGTGTCTGGCTGTAATAAATTACCAGATAGAAGAGAAAGAGAAATTTAGTTCCTTCACCAACTTTACTCTGAAAATAGCTGGTCAGAATGAAATTGTTGTTAGATCTATTATGGATTGTTGTAAGTTGGTTTTATCATACTGGTTTTGGTTGTTTTTTGATTATTCTAATGATCTTTTTTGCTTAAACAAATCATTAGAAAGTGTTGGGAAAATTTTCAAAAACATTTTTAGTTAGTAGTTATCGACTTTTGAGTGACCGATCAAGAAAGGTCAAAAAGACTTTTTTTTGTTTATCCAGACTGTACATACATGGCCATTTATGACTGGTTAAAACCCTTGATTAATGCAATAAGAACATGATGATAATTGATTAGAAACACCAATTTATCAAATAATTTGCTTAATTTGACACTAAAATATAAGGAACCCATAGAGTTTCTTTCAATTCTGAATGAAATATTTATACCCTTTATATTACAGTATTAAAGTATATTTGTTCTCGTAAATCACGATCGTGTCCTGGATGGATATTACATGTTGATGATGTTATTGCTAGTGTAGTAGATGAATTCTGTTTAACAGGAATAACTATAATAATAACAGAAAATATACCCTATCGAGAGCTACTCACTGACTGGGAAATAGCTTCAGAAAGACAGGTGTGTACCTTGATCTTTGAAATATATTTAGAAGTAGAAAGAACATAAAATATATAAGAGCAATATAATGGATATACTCCTCCTTCCTTTAATTTTAGCAACGCTTCAATTCACATACAAGAATCTTTTTCAAGCCAATTTTATTATGGCCTAATAAATGTCATATCTCTTTAAACCAAGACCTTGTGTTCTACAGATTGTGCATGTTAAAGATTCCTTGACAGTTGGATATTGAAAAGAGTAGACTGTCTTACCAAAATTTCCTCAAATGCAGACTACATTTAGTTGCCTATCTTCATTAACATAATCAGATGCTTGCCTGCAGTTGACAAATACTAAATTAATTTTGACTTCAAGACAGATTTCCTTGTTTTACAGGTTGATTTAAATGTTGATTCTGATGAAGAAGTGAGTCCAAATTTATATTTTTATGTTAAAGGACATTGACTGTATATTTGTGTTCACTTCTGTACATTTCTCCTGCCCTGACTGTTTGTGACCCAAAACCTTTATCTCACATTCCAATGTTATTCAATAACTTGTTGATTCTATAGTTCTCTTGACAGTCAATATTTCTGAATATGTAGGAATAAGGTGATAAAGACAGGATAAAAATCCCTGAACCATTGAACAAATATTATTGGTTGCTGGTATCAATGAACTATATGTTGTACAACAATGAAATAAACTATATTGCTAAAGATTCTTAAAGATACAGTCCTCTACTTTTTGTTAACACAAAGTTAATGTCATCTCTACCCTCAATTGTCACTTAAAGATGAATATATTGTATATTAACTGTATTTCAGACTCGAGATTTTATAAAGTCAACAGAGAAAGAATTCAGTATCAAATATGAGACTAAAACATTACATCACAATGTAGGTAGATTTATTTCATTTTATCAGCCTTTTTCTCTACCATTTGATCAGCTTTTTTTTTACTGCATGGCAACGTCTGATTTTTAAGAGTATGATATGCATAATATAGATGATATTGACAAGCAATTAATTAGAGGGCTTCTGTAGTACAGTGGCTTAGAACATTGAAAAATCATTTGCTTGGTTACATCTAACAAGTGGTGATTATGGAATCTTGGCATGTGTTAGAACTCTAGTACCCTTAAATGGGTATTGGGTATGGATAATCTTGGAAAGATCAATACCAAGAGGTATGATCTAAGACTAGCAAGTAGAATTTACAGAATATTGCTATCATAACAGCATTATGATTTGATAGCTGTCGCATGAGTTAACTTACGGCTTTATTTACATCAGTCTGAAAGTAAAACTTGTTTATCATATCATACCACCTGTCTTGTACCAAATAAAAGTAGAATGTATTATATATTAATAGTTAACTAATGAAGTAATAGAAGGATGGAAGTTATATTATGCTATTGTTAAAAGAGTACGAGAATACTGTGAAATCAGTAAGTTGAAACTTTATAGTTGAAATATGAGAAAAAGTGTGATCAAAATGATACGAAAATTTAGGACAATTTGTTTACAAATTACAAAATATTTTGACAAACATTTAAAATGTGGCAGTGTCAATCAAGCTCATGGTCAACATAATTGGCAAAGGGAACAAATTCACTAACTTTATTTTCCTTGTAAAACACAAACAAACTGGAAACCCATTGAGCTATCCAATTAGCTATGTTTTTGCTGTTGCAAAGGGTAAAATCCAAATTTTTATTTCAGATCTAAAAAGACCATGTGACGGACCGAACAGAAAGAAACTAGTCAGTATTGAGGTTGTTCGTGGATGTATTGACTTAAAAATATTACAGAAAGATAAATCCCAAATTAACCCAGATGATTATTACTATCCAGGATTGGATGAAATTGATCACATGTACCTGAAGGCCTGGTTGAAATTAGAAAAACGGGGAATTCGATCTAAAGGAAGTGGAAGAGATGTTTTTAAATTCATATTACAGAGACAAACTGAAGCCTTTCATGAAACAGAAGAAGGAAGGAGACTAGAACGTGAAGCTGCTTCTGGAATTTCTGGTAAAGCATCCACAGTAGAGGTAAACATTATCAGAAAATCACGCAAACATGGAAAATCTAAAACTAGTATCGCAATTTCTCAACAGACAACTCATAAATGTTCAGAGAAAGTCTGTTCCCATAAGGGAGAGTTGTCTCAGATATCCAAATCATTAGAAGAGGTCCTGCATAATATGAAAATGGCGCGGGGCAATGAAAAAAATTATGAATATTGGGGAGAAGTACTGGAAAAACAAGTATCCCAACAACAAGAGGTCATTATTAAAGAGCACAGAGAACAAGTTGATAAAATTTATCAAGAATTTGAAAGAGAAACAATGAAAGTGGGAAGCAGGAGAGAAGAAAACAATGATGATGAAAAAATGGATTCAGTAACCAAAGAAGATGGTTCAGGTGTTGGTGAAAGGAAAGTAAAGGGGAATGAAGCAAAAATATCAAGAAATGAATCTAAAGAAGGAAAAAGTAAATCAAACGGGCTGACAAGTAAACCAAAAGTGGCAAACTCTGAAGTGAAAGTTGAGAGCTCAAGCGAAGAAGACTGTATTGATAGTTCAAGTGAAGATGAGGAACAGAACTTGAGAATCTGTACCAACTGTAATAAAACAGAACCAGTTTTCAGAACATATAAAAAATGCCAAAGGTAAATACTTGTCTGATAACCTACTCTCTATTAGAGGTGGGAATTAGTTTCTGACCCTTTTGAGATCAATGCTGACAGTTTAGACCATTGTTAAGATAAAGCATCCATTCTAGTCTATTAATGACATTCAACTTCCATTCTAGACTTCTTTTAACATAAAGCATCAATTCTAGACTAGTGATGGCATGAGAAACCTATACTTGACAACTGTTTAATGCGGAATCTATTCCTTACTCTGGAAATTTATAACTGAAATTATGGTATATGGTAAAAAGTTTTTTTTTAGAACTTAATATGGTTATTATTATATTTGTAGATGTCAAGAAGAAGGTATTACTGAATGTCGTTTCTACTGTGGTCGTGATTGTCAAGGTAAGAATTATCAGGTTTTGACTGTCATAACCTAGTCATGTAGCAGATTAAGATTGTGAAGAGTCATCCTAGGGAATCAGTTTATTGCTATTTATAATTCATCTCATTAAAAATATAGATTGCAGATTCTTTTTTTCTGGCGTGCAATGATTTATTAATGCAATAAAGATGAGTCTCTAAAGCCAGCTTGACACTTGTATGATTTTTGTCTCTGCAATGACATTCAATTAGTCGTGACAAGGTTTGCAAACTGTATACGAAATGCACAAAATATTTTCGGCATCACAGTGCTACTACTAGGTTAAATATAGTTTGAGCATTTTTCGTCCCTTATTTCAAGATTAACATTTATCAAATGAAAAGTAACTTTGTAATTAATTTTTATTTCAGTGGAAGATTGGTTAAAGAAACATAGAATGGAACATGTTGAAAACAAACTTTAGATATTACAATTTATGTTGATTTAGGCTGTTTCAAATATTAAAGGGATTGTAAAGAGGTTTTCTAAAAAAGTTTGGTCTTTCGGGGACACTGATAGCCTCAATTTGCAGCATTTCAAATTTTTAACAGACTTCTGTGGTTTCTGCAATTCCACCAAAGCTTAGTGTCTGATGATGTCAGAAGGCCTTAAGTGAAACAAGCATATTTCGCAATTAGTGATGTCATCAAAGACTTAGTTTTACTGGAATTGCAGGAACCACAAAAGATAGAAAATTGAAATGGTGGAAATTAATGCTATCAGTGTCCCCAATACACATAAAAAATTTAGAAAAACACTTTACAGTCTCTTGTTTTTGGTCACAGATCTGGCGATCTAGCCATATGGCCATATTTTGGTATTGATATCACTATCAGTATAAATTCCTGTACCGGTATGGATTTTCATACTGGTATATGGCCCAGCCCTTTTTATTATAATATTTGAATTGTGTGAGATATTGAGACAAAAATATCTGTTTGACAAATTCGAAAATTTAAAAAGCAAATTATTGGATGCTTCATGTAATTGTTTTAAAATATTAATGATGATGTTATGTATATTCTGGCGAGAAATCTGTACAAATTATATTTATGGCATGCTTTTTGGACTATTGAAAGAATTTAAACTGTATTTACTCGTTCCAATTTCCAGATGTGTAAAGTGTTTGGACAAGTAGTCTAAGATATTTTTTCTTTAAAATTTTCTGTGATGACATCTTTTTATATTTTTTGGAATCAAATTTATGCCACACACATTGCATTTTTTTTTTTACAAACAACAAACACATATATATATATGTTGGCACCCATGTCTGTCTGTTGTTAGACACTAAACTTATGAATCTGTAGTTAACAAATCAATTTGAGCACTTTCTGGTAATGAAGAGCAGAGTTATTACTCTTGCAAATTTGCAACAAATACATTTTTTTCCATAAAATTTAATGCATTCAAAATTCATTCAGAGTTTCTTCTCTTATGAACATTGGGTTATGGGATAGTTACTATTCTGCCCATCAGGGATACTAATCTTATATTTGCAAAAGTTTAACATTCCATGGTGCCTCTGATGCACATTAAAAGAAGGAACCAATTTAAACATGTATTCGTACAGAATGAAAATAATTAGTCATTTACTGTCAGTATTTAATGTTGCCATCAAGAACATCTTCAGTGGATATACAAAAAAAAAAATGGCTTCTTAATTCAGTTATTTTCTATTTCTAACTCAAATAATTCAAAATAATTTATTAGTATACTTTTCCTATTATACAATAAAACCCAGGAGAAATTTTGATGAAATTATACTGTAGTCTAAGGTTTCTAAATGAAATGAAGTAATACATAACTATTAAGGCTTAATATATGTTTGATTATATTATACTATAGTCCAAGATTCCAAAATGAAACAAAAAAAAAACATATCTTTTAAGGCTTCTAAATGATATGAATGATGTAATACAAAAATCTATTAAGGCCTACAATTTTGGTGATTTAATACTGTAGTCTAAGGCTTCTAAATGAAATGAAATAATACAGATATCTATTAAGGCCTACTATTTGGGTGATCTGATACTTTAGTTTAAGGTTTAAAAATGAAATGAAATAGTAACAAAATCTAAGGTCTTCAATTTTGGTGAAAGTCTATAGTCCAAGGCTCCAAAATGGAATAAAATAATACAGATATCTATTAAGGCCTAAATGACTCATGAATACATATAAAAATATGTATAAAAGCGCTGAATAACTTATATCTGAATGTTGTGTTCAGACACATGTCTATGGGGCATAAAGAAATAGGCATATGTAAGGTACCACAAGATATATATGGATATGACATTTATTAATTCGACCTTAGACCTGCTCATACAGGCACAGTTATCAAAGAAAACAGTATGTATATCCATATTAAAGGAACAGATGCGTCATTTTTTTGACCAATCGTACCTAAGTGACAGAAACGAAAACAGTCATTCTGTTCACAGCTCAAATTTGAGCCTTCAAATCCATGTGTGTCTAGAATTATCCGTGTTTGAATGTTAAAATGGACTTGTCATTTTATGACACTCTGTGATATATAGAACAGACATCTATAGAAATAGAAAGTAAAATTTGAGGTATGAGGTATATATCTAATATTTCTGAAGACTATCAACGTATTTTCAAGACTCTAATCAACCCCCAAAAATGGCAAACCTGTTCCTTTAAAAGTGAAAGCAGAAGAGCGATTTTGACTTTTTATCTTTATCCATCTTGTAATAACTTATAAGGTTATATCTAAAATAACAAAGTTTCTCTTTAAAAATTCTACACACATCTTAACAGTATTTACAAATAAACAAACAAAAATAAATATATAATCTTCTAAACATAAACAACTAAAATTACAATATATAAATAGTATTAGGCAAACATTTGAACATTGAAAGGATTAACCTTAAGTCATACATATCATTTAAAAATATTTACCAATGTGCTAAATTTAATTTTCTACTAGGCAACCACTAGCTCAATAACCAAGCTCTTGTACCTATAAAGTATACGCATACAACAAATGTTAAGCACACTTATAAAATGAAATTTGATCAGGCACTTTTTTTTTTTTTACACAAGATATCAATCATTGGTTACTTTTTTTTTAGGATCTGCCACATTCATAAATAATGCATGTAATCTGTGAATATTCAAATGTATGTCTACTTATTCTATAGCACTAACAATTTCTTTCTTTAGACCAGACCAATTTATTTTCTTGTTTTACAGATTTTTTTAAAAGAAGGAGGTGCTTGAAGGGTGAGAGAAAAAAAGCCAGGATTTCATCAAAAATCATATATTTTATCAATAGTTTCTGATGATGATTTTTTTCGAAGAGCTGATGGGTTTTTTTTTTTCAGATCTATAAAGCTAGAAATAAATTGGTCTGGCCTTAGATAAAAAGCATAATCATAAATTTAATTTTTGGCAATGAAACCTAACATATCATTTAATTTGTATTATGACCTAGACTTAATAACCATCTAAAATTTATTTTACAGCAGTTGGAAGTTTATGTCGAGTTCTAACAATTTGTGATTTAGGACGATACCCCATGGGGGACAAACTTAGACAAATAAAATTACTAGCATCTAGTCCTCTCAATTTATCAGGTACTTGACCATCATATGTGGAACTTGATGATGGTCTATGAAGGATGACATCATCTTTAGATGTACCAGGACTTCCATAACTATCAACACCAGCTCCACCAATCTCTCCACCCCAAGCAGAACGTGGACCATGATGACCCTGAGAAGGTTTAAATCGGAAATCTTTTGGCAAGAATACTCCATGAACTGCATCCAATCTGGACTTTGTTATCTGTTTCTTGAAATCTTTCTTGGTGTTTCCATATCCATTAAAGATGTTGTCACAGAAGAGAAGATTGCCGTCTGAGTAGATCAGGATCATTCCAGGAACAGCATTATGTCTGGTAAGCAGTAAGGGCTGGGTGTGGTCAGAATGATCAGCTGCTGTGTTGATGTCATACTTCAACAGTCTGAATGTATCACAATAACACTGTTGACACGGTCTCATGCGATTTCGATTCTGCTTCGTATACATTTTCTCTAAAAGTTCAAATACTTCATTACGTTTAGGAAACAATGAAGAAACCACAGTAATAACTTGTAATTGGGCATTTGGCACAACTTTAGATATAAATAGATCAAATTCAATGTCCGTGATGTTTGGAATAAGGTAACGGCTACAACGACAGTTGACATGGGTCATTCCCATTAAACGTTGACACAGTACTACAGGACATGTTTCACAAGTAGAGATAACTGTAGCTTCATCAATAGGTTCTTTAACAGAAGATTTTGGACGAGCTGAATGGATTCTGCTACGTGGTGATGAAGACAGAGAGAACAATTTGGTGACATCAGCTACAGCAGCAGATAGTGATGTCAGTGATAGGGACATCTTTCTACCATCACCACATCCATGGCTGTCACCTTTATCATCATCAAATTTAACAGAACCTCCACCAGCTTTTGAAGAGAGAGCTGAAGTCTTTCGTGTATGACCCGCTGGTGCTGAAGGAATACGAGATGATCCATATGGTTGTTTGTTACCAATACCAAGAGTTACTCCCCTTGATTCTGTTTCAAACCTTGATGGTTTAGCTGATTGAGAATAACGTTTACGACTGGTTGGTACATCTTGGACACCATGAAGGCAAGGAGAGCTGAAACCGAAAGCAGTTCTGTATGTTTCCATCCAATCATCAATCAAACCTTTCCCTTTTCGTAACAATTTGGCATAATCTTTTTCAGCGTCTGTCCCATACATGGTGACTTCTGGAATTTCTAACAGTTTGGGAATATCTGGATCACTTTCTCCATTCACCTTATCTTTATCTTTCTTTTTCTTCATTTTTAATTTGGAATATGATAATCTTAACAATTCTTTAGCAGCATTTGATGTGAAGTTGAATGTAGTAAGGAGCTGATCATTTTCATCAGCATTTGGTTCCACAGCTTCAGCAGAGGCACTCACAAGAAATTTAGCACTTTCTTTTTCAAAATTGTACACAATGGACATCTGAGAAAAGGCTGCACATCGGAAATTAATGGCTTTGTTAAGTTGTAGATTAATTGTACTTGGAATTTTGACATTGCCAGTTGGCCATTTCCATTTCTTAGTAGCAAGACCATCTTTATCTGCCAAATGACCTCCGATTGATGTAGCAAGAAACCAAACAGTACCATTATCATGATAAACACAGCCAGTACCAATTGGTGTGAAACACCCTAACATCTTCATATCCTCATCATCATCATAAACCAAGGTATAATATCCTGGACGACCATGACTTGCTGAACTGTATACTATAGCTGGACGTCCAGATGGATAATAGACAACAGACGTCCCATCAGAATGACCAGACAACATCAAATTCTTGCCTTCATATTTATCATCATTAATCTTTGGAATTCGTGGACTTCCACCATGGATGGCTGGACTGACCTCTGGTTTCACTGGAGATCTACGATATTTAATCAATGTTTCAAGACGTGTATCACCATAGTAACGAACTTGTACTGGTTTATCTTGAACTACATCTTTCTCCTTCTGTGTGGCCATTGTTTTCAAAGATTTTTGTAGTATTTGAATACACCATTCCAAAACTTGTTCTCTTTCAATCTGCATTTCATCTCCTTTATTCATTATCCAACCTTTATCTTCACACAGTTTAGAAGAAAGTTCAAAATGGATCACAGACGTGTTAAGATGTGGAAGACCACCTCTCATTTCTGGGGAATCTGGTCCATGATTAGATGCCATATTACGTTTAGCAGGTGCAGGGGATTTTTTAGAGGCACTTCCTGTCCTTTCAACTCGATTCTTGTGTCTTGATGTCATTGTAGAATTTTTACTGTCACTGCGTCGTGTTGTTTTCTCATGTTTAACCTCAACATCATCACCTTCGTGGCCAGGCGCTACTTTCGTTTTATTTCCCCGTTTCTTGGCAGGAATATGCTCTGTGATTACAGACTGTTCCTGACGTATTGCTTCATTATCAACTACAACATTTTTATGTCCATCTTCACTGCCAATTTCACTAGATTTCAGGAATTGTTCTCTGATTGCAACTGTCTGCCAGTCTCGTGGTAAATATATGACATCAGCAGTCAATTCTTTATATGACATCATCAACTGATACTCCAAACTTTTAGGGATGAGATTTGGACTAAGAACATCTTTAAATATCCACAATAATTGAGACAGTTGCTCCAAAATAGTGCCAGATGACCCTTTAGCTGACTCAAATAAAAATCTTTGCGAGTCTTCATCCTGTACAAATACAGAATCAAATTGATTCTTCAGGTGTTGAAATGTGTTGCCAATATCGACGCCATGTTTTTCCAAATTGGCTAGATTGTTCAATTCTTCTTGTTTCTGCTGTCGCTCCTTGTTTGCCAACAGAGCAGCAACTTTTGGGTTCAAATGAGCAAACTTCAAACTTTCTGGTAATTCCTCGGGTAGTTTTCTGCATCGTTTAGGTCTTTCACGCAGACTTTTTTGTTCATAAAAGAACGCTGCAGAGTTGGAATTGTTCATATTGGTATTTCACAGTTTATAAAAATGTCTCTTTTCACAGTAATTAACTCATTTTTCACACGAAATAATTAGCTAAATTGAAGTGAAAAATGTCAAAAGAAGTTTGTCAAACTGTTTGTTATTGTTTACGTCTGGTGAATTGTGTCTATTTCAACTCTTGAGTTATCTCCCCAGGAATTTTAGCCAATGAGAGTCGAGAAAATTCTTTCGGCCCGGTCCTGGTTTGTTGTCATGTCGTTAAGCAACAATAATAACATCATAATTCATTTCACGACAAAATCGATCTGTGTTTTGTTTTAAAAATTTGATTTCCTTAAAAGTAATTAACATTTGGTGAGTAATTTTTAACACAGTTTTAATCGGTTAATCAGATTTCGATTAGGGATTGGATTAATTAGGCGTTTTAACTGTTTGATTATCTGTTTTAATGAAAAACATATCGTTTTGTTGTTTACAATAATCTGATTGAAATCGCGTCTTGACACATTGTTTGCCCTGTTAGGTCGAGGGTATTAAGTGTGTCACTAAGCATTCAATTGGCATTGTAAAAAAAAAACACTGTGAAGTCAATGGGCTGGATTGGATACAATAAATCTTTTTAGGAAAAAGTTTTAGAATAGGACATACCCGGTAGACTTTAATTAATAAGGTCTATTCTATCGGTGTTTTTTTATCTAAAAACAAACAAGGTGAGATTGTTGTGACTAATTCACTGCTATTTATGATATTTGATATAGGCCTACTTGTATCTTCTTTCATTTATATCTAGATTCTTAGAGATCTTTATGCATCAGATCAGGTCCGGTCAGGTTAAGATCATAGTCACAGGCATCTATACTGTACTATTATTATAGAGAGAGTCGACTATTGATAGACACAGATGTCTGTGATCATAGGTTAACATCGTTAGGCCTACGGAAGAACTGGAGACTAATGTAACATTATAAACAAAAAGAATTCAGAATTGAATGAACAAGAGTAGGAATATGATGTCATAGAAAGAGTAAAATATCAAGATGTTACTTCCTTATGAGGCATCTAGTAATTATACAAATAATACACTAATTATGGATAACATTTACTGGTTCTGTTTAATTAACAAATATAACATTTTAAAGATGGCACTCTTATCTTTATCAAGCAAATGGTATTAATAAAGATATTGATTGAAACTTATTTTCTGAATTACTTCACCCGATGAACTCAATGACGAAGGAATAAAATACTTTAGTCACTCTTCAAAGGTGACTCTTTACTTCTTTTTTTTTTCTGTGGAGTTTAAATTAATTCCATATAAGCTTACTGGTAGCCTTCAATGTTTCTCCTTTATTTCAGATGCCTTCATCTCGTCAGAGACTAAGTTTATTAGATATGAGTTCATTAAGCCCTCAACCAAAATCCATGATGAGACCCAGTCAATGGACTGAACAAGTTGAAGAAGCTTACAGATTTCAACTGGCTGGATATCGAGATGAACTGGAATATTTAAAATATCAAAGAGCTGATGTTGTAAGTAAATCTAATAATGTGTTTTTAAAGTCTTTAATTTTACACCTGATGTCAAAATGTGATTTGTATAAAAGCTAAAAAACAAAAAATAATGACCAAAGCTCTTTTCTTGAGTGACTAAGACTAGATACAGCCCCGTCGTTAGGGTGGGGTCCATGGGGGCTGGGTCTTAGCAAGGGAGAATTAAGCCCCAGCAAACTTTCTTAAGTTCAGCCGAGATATACTAATATACAGTGTCTTTGTGCAAAATCAAAAGGATGAATATCTTGATGGGGTTTTGCCACAAATTTTTATGGGGGAACACCCAGACTACCAGATCATAGAACTCATGGTGCTTCACATTGATGGGCCCTGTCTAAACAGCTGAGCACAAAATCCATGCCCCAGCACTAATTCCATCCTGGTGACGGGATGTGGCATGGTTAATAAGATAGCTCTGTCCTTACTTTGTATACAGGACCAATAATAGATATACACATACAGAGTAAAAACTTTGCTATATAAATGAATGCGGATGAATTTTATCCAGGAGACTCCAGGGTAGAGATCACATTAAATAACAGAACATAATTTTATGATATACTACTCTATAGTCCATTGTATTTGTTTATTGCAGATTGATTCACAGGCTATACTTATTTTTGAAGTAACTTCTGTAAAATGCTAGATCATTTTTTTTTTACATAAAACTGTAACAATACTAAAAAAAGGATCAAATCTTTTAAAAATGGCTTGGGAGTATAGGTTTTCAGTGTTTAATATTGATTAGCTTGTTTCATTAATTAGTAATTAAAGTCTCTTTTCTTTCTATTTTCAGGTAGATAGATGGCCACACAATGGTTATATTAAAAAATTAATGCGTCGTGATGGATGTTTTTATTATTACAACAAAACAAGGGAATGTCCTGACAAAGATGTCAACAAAACCAAAATATACTCCTATTAAAACCACTTTTCAACT
This sequence comes from Lottia gigantea, assembly GCF_000327385.1. Classification (NCBI taxonomy): domain Eukaryota; kingdom Metazoa; phylum Mollusca; class Gastropoda; family Lottiidae; genus Lottia; species Lottia gigantea. The sequence goes on from NW_008706795.1 coordinate 728,765, forward strand.
ACAGTCAAACTTGTCAATAAAGGACAATGTATTATAGAAATAACAAAATGACAGAAACTTAAATATCTTGACTTCAAGTAATATGTTTACTTGAAAAATTGCAGTGAATTTAGCAGACCAGATGATTGTTCATTTAATACATGTTTTATCAGATGGAGGTTGTGATTGTTTTGAAATTAACTCAGCATTTTTGTATTATTTATTTTATCCTGTTTAAGTGATTGAATGCGTGAAGAGTAAATTGTAACACTAAGGGTTAAGATTTGGAATGGTGGTTTTGGAAAACTTTGAAGGAGCCTATGGTAGGGGCCAACAATCAAAATATAAGTGCAATTTAAGCTGTCTCATACTGCTGATTTTTTTCTCCAATTTTCTGTCTTAATATAGGTCAATGTTTAATTTAGTGTCTACACATTAGGAGACAAACGGGAAGGTATATAGGTTTAGATAGAATAAAAAAAAAAAATTCGAAGTTCATTTTAAAATGCTCAAGATGAAAATCTTTCTAGGACTAGAATGAACGAGATGCACAGGAGAGATAGAATGAATGAATGAATGAATGAATGAATGAATGTGGTATATTTTGTTTTAAATTAACAATAAATCTGTTTTATTTCATAACTCCTTTGTTTGTTACTTCTTAAATAACAATTTTTTTTACACCAGTGGTATTTCTATGAATCATTTGGCGAGGGGCCTGTAGTTTGTAGCAGCAGAATGGTCAAGGGGCTATCATAACAATGATAAAGTCCCTCACCATAAAACATAGCAATAGATATGCTTGTAAAGCGACCCTTGGCATATGTGATCCCTTTTCTTTGGAATTCAAATAATTACCAATCATGGTTCCACAAAATTTATAAATAAAGCTCTCCGAATCTCAAACAGTCTACACAATATAATAGGAGCTGGAACCAGAGTCACCACTCTTTCTCTGGAGATTCTGCCATTTCTTATTGTCACCATCGTATCTCTGGATAGTTTAATATTTCTTATTGTCACCACCGTATCTCTGGAGATTTTAATATTTCTTATTGTCACCCCCGTATCTCTGGAAATTTTAAAATTTCTTATTGTCACCACCGTATCTGGAGATTTTAAAATTTCTTATTGTCACCACCGTATATCTCTGGAGATTTTAATATTTTTTATTGTCACCCCCGTATCTCTGGAGATTTTAAAATTTCTCATTGTCACCACCGTATCTCTGGAGATTTTAATATTTCTTATTGTCACCCCCGTATCTCTGGAGATTTTAATATTTCTTATTGTCACCCCCGTATCTCTGGAGATTTTAATATTCCTCATTGTCACTCCCGTATCGCTGGATACTTTAATATTTTTTATTGTCACCCCCGTATCTCTGGAGATTTTAATATTTCTTATTGTCACCCCCGTATCTCTGAAGATTTTAATATTTCTTATTGTCACCCCCGTATCTCTGGAGATTTTAATATTTCTTATTGTCACCCCCGTATCTCTGGAGATTTTAATATTTCTTATTGTCACATCCGTATCTCTGGAGATTTTAATATTTCTTATTGTCACCCCCGTATCTCTGGAGATTTTAATTAGTGTGATTTCAACATTTCCTATTGTTTCCAAACGCATAGAGATTTTAATATTTCTTACTGTCACCATCGTATATATATAGATTTCTTATTGTCACCACTGTATTTCTAGAGATTGTAATATTGGCCGTTACGTGATATCATTTGCCACTTTACCTCCCCAAATGTAGAATTATAGAAAAAAAATGAAGAATGATTCTCGTGATCCGGCACAAAAAGTACACAGTAACAAGGTAGTCCAACCCTCAGACGTTAAATTGAAACAATACAAAATTCAATTATGACGTAATACTGTTGTCGGCAGGCAGTCTTTAGTTGTTCTCTTACTGTTTCTGAAGTTCTTCTCCGTAGATTGGCACCTTGTCCAGTGCGAATACTTAAGATTTCAGAAAAAGACGGAGCGATCAGAAGTAAAATCCCATAGAAAAAGATGATTCCTCAGAAGGGAAAGAAAGTAACTTTAGGTCAGCTCGGTGCTTTGTTGACTGGTGGTGGTGGCGGTACAGGTGGTCGTAAGAAGTCAGTTGTCAGATCTTCTAGTAGTAGTTGTGTACATGTTGATAATGATAGTAAGTATCACTTGCAGAATAAATTTGAGAAATAGCAATTTTCGAGCATTCCACCGGTCCAAATGAAAGTGAAACAAGCTTATAAGATAATGTTGTCATGGTTTAAAAAATTTCATACATCAGAAGAAATTAGAGAATGGTCAGCGACACTATATAACGACCTTGTAAATACAGAATATTACCCATTTTTGGAAAATGGTTAACTATAAATTGATCAAGCAACAATATCTTAAACTCCAGGTACTCACGGCGATGCAGGTTCGTCCTCTTTCATCCAATAATGATATTATGATACATTACAGAAAAGAACAACAAAAAGAAGAAAGGATCAGAGAAGAGCGTGTCCAGCTTGCAGGACATCTGTCCTCCCCCTAAACCAGCCGTCCTCTGGAATGAAGAAATAGCTAAACTGAGCATTTTACGAAATCCATGGCAGGTAACGATTAGAGCAAGTATACATATAATGGCTTTATATATCATTCTATTATTTCATTTTTAACCAACACCTTTCATGGAATATTGATACCAAATGTCAAACAAAACGTCGACACCATGACGAATTTGGAACGATAAATAAAGAAATAAATGAATAAAGAAAGAATGAAATAATGTTGAATAACTTCTTGTTGCTATCCAGTTTTTCCTTGTGTTTATTTCAGAAGGGAATTTTGGTGAAACAAAAACCGAAGAAAAAAGTGACTAAATATTCCATCAAAAAATTCAAACCCAAAAAGTAAGAAATAAATTTTTTTTTTATTTCAATTAAGTTATATGGGAAGTCAATAAGTTATTCATTTGCAATGCCAAACATAAGTAATCAACGATAAGGTCTACACTACTGAGAACCGAATTATGTGAGGAATAAAATAATGGCCTTGCTCCAAACACGGGAATAGTGTCCGCTGATTTTTACAATTTAATTTACTTTGAAGCCAGTACATCTTATGTATATCTTTTTTATGATACAGACGAGAAGTTGTGGTTTCGTATCCAGCTGAGAAAAGTGCTCCGTGTAAACCATATATAGGACAGAGTAAGTCAAGGCAGCTGATTAACGAATTTAATATTGTGCCACCAGGAAACTTTTCTTCTGTTTGGTAGGAATTAGAGGTGAAATCCGACACCGGGCCGACTCTAGGAAGCAATGGCACAGACATCAGAATACTACTTGCCTTGGGGAGGATTGGAACCTATGAACCATCCAACTTGCAACCGACTGAGCTATTCCACTGCCACAAAAACATAGTGCCCCAGCGTTAGCATGAAATATTTTAGGCGTTATTCTTAAATCCATGGAATTGTTTTTCTTCATTTGATTTTTGTAAAAAAAAAGTAAATGTCGTAAAGAAGTGGGAAAAACAGATTGACTGGAAATTTGTTGATGCTAATCTAAGATGCTAATGATACTATGATATGTTCTTAGTTTTTTCAGGTAACCCTTGTATCAAATTTGACAAAGATGGTCATATTGTCCCATATTGTATACTGGGTACGGAGGAGGAGTTTTTCAAACAGAGTAGCAAGAAGGGACAACTCATTCCAGAGGTTAGTGGACTATATGTCAAATACAAGGTATTGACTTAAACACTTGATATGTTTAATATTCGTAAGCAATTAAATGATTCTACTGATTGGTTCAGACACTATTGCAAATTCACGAACGCATAACAATTTATTATACGATTGTACGATTATACATTTTACCCATCTCTTAAAATCATAAATTCAGTCTTAACTCTTTAGTAGTTTAGGTTTATACTTGAATATTTTAAACCCTGCACCGATTGTTTAAATGTGGACTTTCAGGATGAAGAAGATATATTATGTGACGATAGAGAATCAAGTGAATTATCCGGGTCAGCTACCAGTCAAATACCACAATCAGCATATTGGGCTCATGTTGATGAAAAGAGAGCTTTACTGTTTCACGAGGAGACTCTTGTGGAAAGAAAAATCATAAGAAAACGACTAGCAGGTTTGTAAATTTAAAGACTCACCGCTTGCTACTCAAAGTAAATCTAACATAAAATTTCAAATTAAACTTTTGCTTTTTCAGGTTTTTATTATGATATTATGATATTCATAGACGTAGCATTAGAATTTCTCTGTTTTAAGACATATGAATTAAAATACATTTATTCCACCTGCCAATAACCGGGAGATGGAAGTCAAAGTTAGGCACATAGATGTGGATTTCGTGATTTTGCAAATACGAATTTCTTGTTTATGAGTAAGAGTGGACATATTGTTATATTACAATTCAATGAAAGTCTTAATTCACACGCAATCGTAACTGGCTATAGATTTATGGACAATTAAACTTGGAGATGTTAATGGAGATTGACAAATCTGATGCTAAAACTGATTACATGCCGCTTATGGATTATGTATTTCTTCAAAGCTTAAATTCCAATATGGAACTATTAAATAAAAGCCTGACCCATCAAATTTTATGAAAAGTTTGTTCTATTAGAGTCTACCAAACGAGAGGAAAGATATTTAGTGATGAGTGATGATTTTAGACAACTGAAGGTCGATAAAAACGTCATGGTAAATAATGATAAACACAATTTTTGGGATACAGAAAAGAAAGGTAGAGTTGGGTCTTCGAATGTCATATTTATTCTATACAGACAATATATATCTTGTGCCTTCGTCGTATTCTGTAAATTATAGCATCATTATATTAACGAAGCAATATACTTGAAATTTTCTCAGGTTGAAATTTACGGTTTCATCACATAGCTTACCATTCAGTGGCCGTCTGTTTGTTCCTTTTCAGATACAAGATCTACAGGATTCTGGAAATTGTCCTCGTTTCTAAGCCAAGAAATAGGTGGATGTCAGTAAGTTATACGTCTTATTGTATACTAAAATCACTTTCAGTACCTGTATATAATGCGCATCCCCAGTTTTGCACGATCTTTTTAGAGTAAAACACTGCGCATTACACACGCAAATATACGGTACTAATCCTAAAATCAAAGAACACGTCTTGCTACAGCATGTCTCTGGATAACCAATAAGGTTTTTGAGTCCGTGATATGGCTTTTGGTGAAGTCGCTTGCCAATAACGAGTAAGTAACTCGTGCTTGTAGCTAATCCTTTCCTCTGTTTACAATTTTTTGGTCTTTTATCGATTAATCCCATTAGCGTTTAACTCTTTATGTCTCTCTTTTCTCTAGTTATACTCTAACCCAAGCTGAACAGGGTTGGCCAAAATCTCCACAATTGATCGGCTTCCCAATATGTACTGTTCAAGAAAGAGGTAAAAAAAATTAGATTCTAAAAGTGTTTATCTTGATTATTATTATCAATATTACTTGACTGAAATTACATTTATGTTTTATTTCACTGTTTCAGTAATGGGCGCAAAAACGAAAATCCCAACAGTTTACTCTACTCCTGTAAGTAAAGTGTACCATAGTTAAAATAAAACTGAATAGTTATTAGTAATAGTAATGAAATAGAGATAACTTTGGCACCTATGTATTTAAACATATTTATATTGATTTTTCACCATGTTAATGTTCTTGAAATCCAAAAGATCAGTGTTCAACAGCTACCCAATCTCATGAAAATTCAGACCTGTGCGGTCCTATGTTCACTGACTGTATATATTTGTGTCCCAAGTGTTAAGAAATCAGGGATTTTGATTATTCAAATTAAAGTCCACTGCCGATTCTGATTTGGGGTTTTAATACCATTCTAGGATACAACCAAACTGTATATGAAAGGAACAGCCCAAGGTGGCAGCATTTGTGTGTCTCCAGGATGGGAGAATCTATTGGAAGACGAGGAAAAAGTTACTGTCATTACACCAAGAGAAATAGATTTTTGGAATAAACAGTTGTATGTTAACCCTGATGGTACTTGGAAATCATTCTCATCAACTGACGAAGATTCTCGTTGTAAAATGTGGGTATTTGTATGTCATGTACTGTGATATTTTTTTTTCTTTTTATCCGTCATATAATGGAGAGATTCGTCATAATTCTGTTTGACCAATCGTACCTTATAAAGTCTCAGAAACGAACTTTTTTTTTAGCTTAGCTAATCTAATGTGCACAGTTCACCGTTGAAATTTGGGCCTTCAAATCAATGTGTGTCCAGAATTCTGCGCGTTTGAAATATATAATTACGACACGTCTTTTCTTGAGTTTGGGGTATTTTTGAAGGACATAATTTTGTAGTATTTCTGACGAATATTTACATATATTCAAGACCTACATATTTATATTCAAGACCTAAATCAACATCCGAAATCGGCGAATCTGCCCCTTTCAACAATACAGTGTATCGATTTCATTTCATTAAGACAATTTATTTGTAAATAATTTAGGCCAGTAATCACAATAACTGGAGCTTATAATTACGGCCCAAGGATTAGATTATGTGGTCAAGCGGCTAAATGGTATCCTAAGAATATAAACGGTGGTACTGTTCATGCAGAAGCTGGAGAAATTGGACCAATCAACAACATCATCTCTTTCAATGTTACCTTGGTTAATTGTGGTTCTACTGTTTTATACTACGAATGGCAGGTAACTGAAGTTTTTATGTAGATATTGTATACTTTGTGTCGTTATCTAAGATATTTGCGCTATAAACAGGCAATGTTAAACCCACTGAGAAATTACTGGGGCGTTTGTATTCAATTCCAATGTCATATTTTCATTCTGAAAAGTCATACGGCTAGCTGAAAATGAAATTTTTGTGACATGTGGAAAAAAACTTTTACATTGAAAAGTCCATCAATCTATCAAAATATATATTCTGATGTTTCCTTTCATATTTTTTCAGCAGGTTGTTTACACTTGCCACAATGATCTTATACTTTATTCTGTATTTTCAGAAAAGAGATAAGGAAAGACCATTTGGAATCCTCAGACCATCAAAAGAAAGTTTTTACTTCAATGATCATACAGGTAATTTAAGATTTATTCTGTCATTCAATAAAAGATAAAATCAAATATTTTGAAAATGAAACTGGTTACCAACATTTACAACATTAAAGGAGTTTCATATCCTGATTCCAGATTGCAAGCTGTGGCACAGACAGGCAGGTGGAGGCCACATAAAATATTAAATACTCAGTGACAAACTAAACTTAAATAACTACCTGTTCTGAAATTCTTTTAGTTTTTGTCCAAATCTTTTTAAGTTTATGCTGTAGAAGGGGGGGAGTTCTTTGACTCGTATTTGAGATCTGAGATGTCAATTCCATCCAGTTATAAAAGGAAGTTGTCATGTTATCTTATATGCATAAAGAGGTGCGAAAAGTATTTGACTGCGTACCTTCAAGACCATGTAATGATGTTTACAAAATTGTGTATGTGTATCGGAAGCACTGATAGCATCAATTTGCACCATTCAAATTTTCAATCAGACGTTAATGGTTCCTGCAATTCCATTAGAACTGAGTGTTTAATGACATCACTTATCAGATGGACCATATGTAATAAAGCCTATTTCGCGATTACTGGCGTTATCAAACACCTATTTGGGAAATTGCCCTTTAATGTTCATCTGTTAATATTCATTTATTCACTCATATTTCAGGCACTTTAGTTCAGGGAGAGAGAAAAACAATCCCGTGTATGTTTAAAAGTCCCACGGCTGGTTCTTTCTCTGAACAATGGACATTGTTTACCAAACCAAATCTTTGTGGACAGGGAGAAATAATACTAACATTGTGGGGTCTGGCTACAACTGAAGATGTTGATATTTACAATCGAAAGTCCGTTGACGTAAGTCCTTTGCTTGATATTTAAGCTACAAATGTTCATCAATCAGAACTTAAATGATATATTGGTAATATTGCTCTGTGGTCTTGTCTTGAACCGTTTGAGTTCGTTATGTAGGTCCCCAGTCTTCCCACTATCATCAGCCAAACTAAACTATTTGCAGAGAACACCAAAGTTTAATTAGAAATGATTTTTTTAGAATGAAAATCTATAAACCATTTTCCTATGTAATAATGCACTGTTTTTGACATGTATGTATTAATGGTGTTAATCTTATATCAGGAACACCTATCAGAAAAGATGAAAGAAACGGCCATCAAGTTTACTATTGAAAGTATTTTAGAACGTGTCTGTACACCAAGTGATTTGTATACTGATCGTAATATACCACCTACAGGATCAGATTTGTTTCAATATAAAAACAGGGTATGTAATTATTACTCTTATTAACTACAGAGGGAGAAAATGTTCCCCACGTGTTGTCATAGTTTCGATACGCACTTTCCTATCACAGCAAAAATTGTCCTCCTCATTTATGCACATAAATGTATCAATTATCTTGAATAAGTCATCATCACTCATAATTCCAGTCATTTCAGCTGTAAATAGGTAGGGATAATAATAGAAAGATCAATGAAAAGAGGTTTGGCCAAGGACCGGTTGGTAGAAAGGATCCTTTGTGAACCAAGTTGTTATCCTTGTAAAACATAGTTGTTGAAATTATTAATAATTGTACATGTAATTTGATTTCTTTCAGTTGCCATACAACAGTGTCAATGTCCATGATATACTTCAATTAGCTAATATTGTTGACTCATCTCACAGATTTACTACATATAATATTTCAATAAAAAGATTAAATAAAGTAAGTAGATTTTAGTAATACTGTACTTGCTAATATCCGCTTTTTAGATCCAAAGCAGTTAAAGTTCTTGTTCCATATTTCATTTAACTTGTTATCATTTCTGTACCTGGCCAGTATTGTAAAACATTTAATGATGATATTTAATTTGTCCAGTCAAGACAAAATCGTTGATTTTCAGACAGTTTTTCAACAATAACTGATGGAAGTATGCATGCAGTGAGGTTGACTGCTATATATTTATACATCGATAATGACGTTTCATTGAAAAAAAAATACATTCTTTGCCTCATCTTATGATTTTCACGTTAGTCCTAATTTTGAATTTTGGATAAATGTTACTAAATTTGTCATTAACCACGAAATTGTATTATTATAAGCAACATGATTTGACAGTTTGGACAAAAGTTATCCATAACAATGAGATTGTGTTTTCTAGACCAATAGTTTGTGGTAATAAATAAAGTGCTTTTTATATTTTGAAGTTAATCAGAAGAAAGGAGATGGTAGATGATTTGTTGAATGAAGATGATCCCGATAATCCTATTGTCTTAGAATTAGGACAGGAATCGCTATTAAAGGAACTAAATACAATAATTAGTAAATTATCATTCCCTTCCTTCATACCATCATTAGATCGTAAATCTGAGATATGGTAAGTTGAGGCCTTAAAATAGGACTTTGATTGTGCAGAATTTAACTTAATTTCAATAAACTTACCGTATCATATGTTCATAATGATGTTGGTTCTCGTCCTTACTCCTACGGTACTGGATTATCATCTTTGAAAAATATACCATCTGTTACAACTAATTTCATAGTCTCGTTTACTCGTTCAGTGGGTGCCATCTTTGCTTCTATCTGTAGTGAGTCTAAGATTGAAATCAGAGGCAGATTAACCTATAAGCAAACTAGGCAGCTGCCTTTCGTTACAGTAATAATTATCAAACAGCTTGACGTGTGAGAGTCGACTAAATTGTTTGAACCTAACGGTAATGAATTCCGATACCGTGCATACGATTGATGCTGATAAGCTGACTGATCTGTTCCTGAAAAAAAAAGATCGTAGACTTCCTGCCATAAAATTGTAATTACACCATGCCCTCCCGCTAAAATGAAAAATTAGGCCCTCTGTCGTTTGTTTGCCTACAGGCCAAGAAGTCCAAATCCGCCACTAATTGAAAGTATTAAGGTGCAATCATATCATCGCTTAAACAGCTACAGCCCTACAGGGCATTTTATATATTAGTATCAAATTATTTACAGATATGTACAAATCAACCTGTTTATTAAATAGATTCTATTGTAATTTCTGTGAATCATTTAATTTACACTTGTATTTCAGTCGTGGAATGTTGAGCAATTCTGTTGATAAATTTGTTGATGTTAGTCAGAAGTTGAAGGAGATGTATGGTGTTAAAATTGAAAAGGTTATACAATGTAAAGGTATGATAAAGTTCTTTCAAAAATAGTTTTCAAACTCTGTATATGACCAAAATATTTTGGAAATAAAATCTTGACAATAAAAACATACAAATGAATTATATGCGTAAGGTAACTAGTATTGCACAAGCAATTGAAAAACTTTGGAAGCTAATCCTAATTATTTTATTGTCAGAAAATGTAAATGAACCGACAGTAAAGAAATCAGCAAAAGAAGGAAAAGAAAAGAAAGGATCAAGTCCTAGTAGAAATGAGGTAAAGTTGAAGATATTTATATGATAACCAAAAAGTGCTCAGAGACAGGTTCATTGTTTAAGATGTACCTTTTATGCTTTTAGATTAAGAGCTATAATATTAATTACATGTAAATACAATCGAATCTACTGCTAGTTTTTGAACCATTCCATTTATATGAATTCATTATAACCAATAGCCTCTGTGGTTAATTTTAAAAAAAGCGATATTTAGTTAATAGATAATGACTTTATAACGTAAACAGATTCTTTTGAATTTTATTACGAAGTATTCTGATTTTTTCCATCTAGAAACATGGTAGTAAAGGAAGTAAGGTACATGTTACAGAGAAACACCACAGTGCAGCCACCCGTCGTCCAACGCTGACTGAGATTATATATATTTTAAAAGAGGATCCCGAAATTTACAGAAGATATTGTGATAAACTTTATATTGCTGTAAGTATCAGTTTTACTCTTAAATTGTAATGAATGAAAAAGTTCTTGTTTCAGATATGACTTATCCTAATTCTTTACCGAAAAGGTTCACTTGTTTAAATTCCAACAGTAACCATAAGCGAAAAAAAATCAAATGGGTGGAATGAACATTACTAAAAACGCAATAATTGCGTCCATGTACTATAGAAATATATTGCAATATACTTTCATATTTAATGTTTTGTTTCTTTTTTTTCATTGATTTTGTTCATGTTATGTTTGATTCCCACTGTGTTTGATAATTTATCATAAAATTTCAAATTATGTTATATAAGGTGAGTAAAATATTACTTTTTCTATGACATCCATAATAACGATATGGTTTGTATATGTTATTTTATTCCTAAAGTGTATTTACTGCATGATTTTTATTGAGTATTTCCTATTTAGTTCATGCAACTGTTGTTTTTTTTTTCAGTTGTTATTAATTGTTTTTTTTTTTTATTTTGAATGAACATATATTTGAATTATTGAGTGGGCGATGTTTTTTTCAGTGTAGAAGGTACTATAGTTATTAGTGACAGTAAAATATTCATATTTTAAGGGTCAAAATTTTTACATTGGAACACTGTAGGTTGAGTCCCCCACCCCATCCATAAAAACAAAATAAAACAAACAAACAAACAATCAAGAAAAACATACAAATAAACAAGAAAAAAATAAATAGACCGCATATCGCGCAATACGAAGCAACATTTTTGAAATAAATAATGTATAACTTATATAGGATAAGGCTTGGCACCAGACTAACAGAATACCCATTTATCTATTGAGATATCCTATAAACTCATCATTTTATTTTTATTAATATTTCAGTGTCAGGTGATAATGGTGGAGTTAGCAGATAACATAGAAAAACATTTTTCTTGTTTAAACTAAAACATTAATACATTTTATTATTGCTGATATTTAGTGGAATAAACTTTAAAATTTGAAATTCGTCTTGAAGAAAAAACCTTTGAACCATCGAATATTCGACTGGCAATTCTAATTTTTATAATAAGATCCGTCAAAGTCGACGCAAACTTCAGGAAACAAGACGTTTGCAGAGTCAGATTGCTCAAGGTAGATCTTGGACAGCTTATTGTATTGTCGCTGTGCACAGTTTGACTAAATCCAGCGATTGATCAGATTCTTCCAGATGCCATAAGTTTCTAGAAGTCTAGTTCCTGCTTCACTAACGGTATCCACCATGGTTTCTGTTTCAGTAGATCTCGCCTTGCCCTGTAGTTCTAAACGATAATAAGACTTAGTTACGACTTTGAAAACCACAACAAAGAGATATTTGTATGGTACCATGACTTATCAGTGAAGTTACGATGACTTTAAATTCTACTTATCAACTCTTTCTACCAGGTGTGACTTTCACAAATAGACTGATTCTTTTTATATTATTTTATACATTACCTATACACGTAACAAATGAGCTTGCTTATTAAGGTAAGGAAATCACAAATGAAAGTAGTAACGGTATCAGCAGGGCTACAGGGGGAATTCGCACTTCATTTTACCCCAAAATATGTGTCAGAATGTACAAAACCAATCAATTCTGAAAGTTTCTTCGGGGAACCCTCTCTCCTAGGAGGCTTGCGACCAAGGCGCTTTCACAGAGCTGCCACATTTTTATTCAACCTCGACAGTAATTGTACTTGGCATTTACACAGATCATGATTGAAATGTGATAAACCGAAGCCAATACTTGTATCAGCTTGAACACAAGTGATCGTTTGAACAAGTTGGACTGTGTTTAACAGTTATAAAACTGGATGGTGCATTACGAAACAATTTTTGGAAAAATGTAGGTAATGGAAAATTTATGTGTAAATATCACTTTTTATGACATTATTTTGCTCATCGCTAAATATCTATTCCAGGTCTCCTATTTTCTGTTGTTAACCTACACTGTAGTGGCTGGACCGTCAGACCAATATGCCACTCAACTTACTAAAAATCTCTTCAATAATTTAAAGAAGATTGCAGCAGACCCTACCAAAATACTGTTTGGTCAACATAAAGCAAACTACGCCGGGGCTGGAGGCGGACATACACCTTACAAAACACATAATCATGATGGTCAATTCGTTGGTTGGGAGTTTTCGGTGAGTACTTGGTTTCATATTTCCCAAACTCATTCGGTGATACGTGATTTCACATGATAAGTCAAGTCGGAGTTATCTGTAAAACCCAAAATAAATCATTTACCGAACCCGATACGTCATGATACGTTTTGAATGGGATAAGTGCAACGCGCAATCATGAGGGTTCCACAAATACATTTGGGGAACTATTATGTTTGGTTTATGAAGCTGGTATTTATAATTCATATTGGATTAGACCAATGAGGTGACAAAAACGCTATGATTATACTTACACAAGTCTCTATGTAAAACTGGCTTTGTATACTTTACTTTTTAGGAGCAATTTCTCGATTTCGTGTTTCTCTTCAGATAGATATGGCACAGAAAAAACTTGATGGTGAACTCTGTGATATCAAGCAGATGACAGGCGAATTTCCAGCCTTTACTGGTTACGATTTTTACCAATTTGAATCAAATTGGATGGAAATTGTAACTCACTTGGTGAAGAAATCTTACAGTCGTGGAATGGTAGTGGCGATGTCATGGCATATGCATAACTTTGCAGATGGTGGGGATCCTTGGCATTGGGGATCTGAGAACAGAATGGTGAAGGAGATGCTCCCTGGAGGACGTCATCAACATCATTATATGGCCATGTTGGATAAAATTGCCAACTGGGCAAATGAACTCAAAGACTCTAAAGGACAGCATATTCCAATAATTTTCAGACCTTTTCATGAATCGAATGGTAAATGGTTTTGGTGGGGTCTTGGCAATTCTATAGGGAACACGCCCCAAGACCTTAAAGACATCTATCGATATACAGTCAAATACCTGCGTGACACAAAGCATGTTCACAATTTTCTCTATGCCTTTAGTCCGAACTCTGGATATAAAAGCATGATGCAGGATGGATCCTCTCAGAAATCCTATATGGCCGCCTATCCCGGTGACGATTATGTGGACATTCTCGGACTTGACGATTACTCATTGGTCTTGCAATCTTCAACCTTACAAAACTTTGTGGATACTGTTGCTGGACTAGTCAAAATGGCTGATCGTACAGGCAAAATTCCCGCCCTAACAGAAATAGGGGCACCGAATAACCATCTAAATGAAAAGTCCTATTACAATTTTTGGATTTCGAATGTTCTGAACCCTCTGAAAGGAATTGGTGTCCAGGCCAACGATGCCGTGAAAAGAATCGCCTATATCAACACTTGGACAAACCAATGTGGCACGAATTGTAAGATATTTACTCCATACCATGGTCATCCGGCAGAGACAGATTTCATCAATTTTTATAAAGATCCTATGATGGCTTTTGAAAATTATGTAAAACAACACAATATGTATGCTTAGATGTTCTTAGCTGTAATAAATGTGTGGGTCTGGGTATCTAGCACTTTTGTGTGATATTTTAACCCAGGCTACGTATGTATATGTATATACCATACCAGGTCTCTATCTTGACGGTGGCTATCAAATTGGTTTCAATAAAAGTCCCAAAGCCTGCACATTACATTATTTATTTCATGAACATCACACTAAAGATTCAACAGACTTAGAATCCCTGTTTAAATACTATGTAGTCTGCAACCATTGGACTATTGTGCTTATTCTGTTAGAAACTTCAGATTTTATGGTTGATAATATGAAAGATAATGGCGAGACTTTTTAAAGCCTCTTAGCTTTTAAACTAATTTAGTAGTATTTTAATGCTTTAAACTCTTTTATCTTTAAAAAAAAAACCCTAATAAATCGTTCAACCACACCAAACTTTGAGCCGTGGTTAATACTGCTGTATTATATTCACCTACTTTGTAGTCTGTAATATTTTATCTATTGTTATCTCCCCTGACTTGATATTGAATAAGAATTGAACTACAAACTTTATTGTCATAAAACCAAATAATTTTCTCTTTATGAATCTATGACAGCCAGTTTACCAAAAGCATTCTTCATATATAAAAAGAAATCAAACAAACCATTTGGACTCATTCCAAGTCATCTTCGTTTCACGCCCAGTTAATTTTCTACTAATTAGATTAATGACTGATAGAAATTAATTAACTTTCTCTTTTTTATCAATTATAGAGTATTGTCTTCCACTTAGTTTATCTGTTAGTCGAGTGTCTCATTTCACAGGATGTCACGATCATTTAACGCCCCACATGGCGACATGGAATGGTCAAAGAATCCCTATCCTTTCTATGTTAAGCTTTATTATATTTTAAACTACCAAACCAACAGTGGACCTGTACCGAGCCATTTGGTTAAACCTGCGAATAGACGGTGTCTGGTGCGGGGTACGATGCGGGATTATCGATACAGTAGAAAATAGTAGAAGTGAACAAACGACGTACGGGTCCGGACATCGTGCAGACACGATTCGCTTAATATGTTAATCCGCACCGCACACCACACCGGACGCAGTACATCGTCTATTCACACCTTAATCCAGATCCAACTACCACGATTAGGCCCCTAACAACAACTCTCTAGTTTGCGATATCAGTTAACTGTAAGCGGACGTTAACCTGTCATCTATACTGTAACCCCTTCTTAATCAACCTATTGATTATAACTTTTAGATTTCATACAAGTATTAATCCCTTTATTGGCATTAATGCAAAAACAAAAATTCACTTCACATTAGTATTAAAAATGTATGTTATTAGCCTTTGGGAAACAGACATATTTCTTACACAATCTCAATTTAAATTTTTTAAAAACAATCCAGTATCCAAGGGGATAATTTGAAGGAAATTTAGAGAAGGTCATATTCCACAACTAAAGTAAGGAATATCTATATGATGTTTCACTAAACTTCAGAATATTAATAAATAATCCGCCAATGGGTAGAACTATAGCCTACTTGAACTTTAGATATTTTAAAGATGTCTCTTATTAAGAGAGCTCCCATTTCTGATTTACGGCCATGGCTTTCGTGGAGCCAAAATTTCTCTCTCTCCATACCCCTATATTTAAACTTGTGCAAGTGCAATTGTATTTCAAAACGTCACCCTAGGAATTGTTTTTGCGACTCATTTAATCTGCCCAAGGAGCTTCATTACACAAAATATTTCCTTTAATAATCTCTAAAGAAACAAGGCAAATTTTTAATTAAAAAAGTAATTTCTTTGTCTCTTGGATTCCGACATGACATTTGACACTTTAGTGACATCACTCCAGATGTTCGATCCTGCTTCACATTCCTGGGAAAATACAAAGACTGAAATTTATAGGAATAATTCCGTCAGGCATTTTGATGTTTGGCTACCAATCAAGCCTGACGGTCACTATAGCTTTAGCCTAATAACTCGAAAACCTTTTTTTGCATTAAACACAAGGTTCTACCCTAGCCCCGGTAAAATTCATATGGAGAAAGGGGAGGGGGTCTTGGGCATTTTTAATAGCTGAACTAAGACAAATGGACATTTATTAGCCTAATTGTTATACATTTGTTCACAATGGTCTGGGATCATTAACCTTTCTTGAATTATCATCGCCGGTATAATTGAGGACAGAGTTTGATTGCAACCTGACCGGGCTTGGATCAAAGTAGTCTTGTAATATGGACTCGATTGTCATGTCATTTCGTCATTGATATATGAGAGGAGTAAAATGACTGGTCAAAACATTTTGAGTCGTGATTGTTAGGCCTTTTTAACAATTGACTTCGAATGTAAAAGACTGGATGAAGACTCAAGCGTAAAATAATCCAATAGTGTCGGTTTCATGGCACACATGCGCAATGCGATACAAACTAATGGAGTTATTTGAAAGTAAATTTTATGTTTCTTAACATTCTGATGGTGATATTTCTGTTTTGCCCACGTGTTTGCGAAATATATCGCTAATGTCCATCTATTTGGAGTATATTCTTGTACAAAATTGATGTTTTGAGGATTATTTTGTTGTCTAGATAACTGAAGGTTCACAATATTCAACAGGGTACCTGTGACCTAAATTTGAAGGGGACAAAATATTGAAGTTTACTTGTGTCGGTCAACTCATAAAATGTTTGGAAAACTTGAATCAGCGATGATTCATGGAGTATGGTTATTACTTTGGAATATTTAGCAGTGAAAATGTGATTACTTTTGTTTCAAAATGATGAGAAACAAACAACAACTGCCCCCACCAAAGGGTCCACCCTTGAAACCCAGAAATGGACCACGACATTGGAGTTCACAAATAATAGAAACTATAGTGTCATCTGCTCATGGAGAAAATTTGAATATTGTTATAGATGGAGGGGCTGATAATGGGTTGTTTTGTCTTGTGGGTGATGTAGATCATGACTCCATTTCTTATCATGGTCAAAAACTGTACACAGATGATACACTTTTGGAAATACAGGGTCAGAAAATATCTGGATATACGTTCAGAGATGCTACCCTTTGGTTAAAACAAGTCAGTCAAAATGGTGCCCCAGTGATGATTAAAACTCTCCAAAAAGGTAGGTTCAAATGTATAGACCAACCAGTGCTTTGATATATCAGAATTGGTGACAGAAGCATTTTTATTGTGTAGCTCTAATTTGTGACAGAGTGCTATCAGGTGTTCTTATTTACATGAATGTTTGAATTGGTATCAATATTATGTGCCAAGGAATATTAAATTTGTTGGATCAAACATGACATGCACAAGACCCTAACTGCCCCCATAATAAACAAACTTATAAATGTGAGTGAGATATGATTACTCAAATCATTATGTAATATTAATCTACAAGTAGGGTCATCCCTAAGTCCAGGTAATAAACATTAGTTATTGATAGGTCAGTTATAAGATTAGATATATACAATAGAACACATTGACTTTTTATAACTGGAGTATCACTCTTAACACCTTGTATAATGAGGTTTTGGGTTGTTTTGATAGGGCAGATATTGACTCATATAACTTTAAACTTTGGTCAGCTATTAGAAAACCATTTATTAAACTCATACTGAAGGCCATAATTACATTGAGAGAATATAACTCTGATATTGATATTCTGATATCACACAATATCAATGTTCATAAAAGATCTTTAATAAAACAATGCTATATTAAGGGGTTATTGTATTCTTTATATCTTTACAATGATATGAAGAAATGATACAATGTTTTATGTTGTCATACATTATTGTACTAAATAAAGAATACAACATGGAGGTGTAAAATATATTTTGAAAGCTTTTTGCATCTAAAAATCACACTGTATCAACTTGTATGTGAGAAAATTGACAATATTTATTTCATAATGAACTTGAAGATTATATTGCACTAAACATTAGTATGCCTTTTATTCAACAATGGCCTTTAATAAAAAACAGGAAAGGGGGGAATCCGAGGGCCCCTGCATCTGTTTGCTCATTTTTTAGGAATGTATTCTATTACCATACAAAATAATTACTCAACAGTCCAAACCTCTGGAGGTATGAAGTCTCTAGTTTTGGAGCATATTTGTTAAAAAAAATTCTTATTTTCGCAAGGAGAGAATAGAAATATTATTTGTAATGTACCTTAATTGAATGAGAAATATAATTGGAATGAAACTTGTAACAGAAAAATACTATAAAGCTAGTATAGGAATGTCAGACATGTGCCATTATGCCCCAGACTAATCTGGTCATGCCTCTGTAAATATCATAGAACATGTCTAGCATCCCACAGCCACCTACTAACATGTGGTGGACAGATGTCTGATAATAGAGCATCATTCCTTTCTATCTTGTCTCTATCAGTACACAGTTTCTCTTGTTTTCTTTTTTAGATTACAGAGGTGTATTGTAATTTCATCATTCGAGATACAGAAATCTTTTCAATGCTATAGCATCATCTTCACAATGTCAAGCGATTACAAACGGCCTCTGTTGAAATTGTGAAGTTACAGTTAATGAGTGCTATTTTTTTTTTAAATGTTCACACTTGTTAGGATTTTTACAAATTGCATATCTAAGCAAAAATTTGTGCTGATGTCATTATGTCTTAGTTACCTGTTTAAGCATGCATCAATGTCATTTTTTTTATTCGAAAAATGTCAGCCAAACCAAATGAAGATATCCTGTGTTGATTTTGTGTATTGTTTACCATAAAAAAGTGTGTTGTTTTTTTTATACCACTTCATGTTTATATGCAGTGAAGTGGTTTATCAGTGAAGCAGTGTTCACTGAAATTATATTTGTCAAGGAAGTCCAGTTTTTTTACAAAAATAACAGGGAGGATGAAATGTATTGGGAAAGATTGACTCACAAGTTTTTAGTAATTTATAATCATTTCTAAAGCTTTATGCATGTTTAGAAAGTTTCAATATGTAGGTAGGTAGATGACAAGTTAATGTTTGCTTCCAGCGCATACTAATATCGCAAACTAGGTAGTTGTTGGTAGTCATAGTAGTGATTGGGTGATGCTGAGCTCTTAGTTTGGCAGTTTATATGAGAATTTCAATCAAAATTTGAAGTTTAAATTGCAAATTTGTTTTGACTCGTCCTTTTGTTTTCTTCTCTCTAATCTAGAGCTAATTATTCAATGTTTTAATAGCCATAAGGACTCGAACCTGTAGCACCTTAAGGCCCGAAGCTTGATCTACTGATATGTGAATG
The DNA here is from genome assembly GCF_000327385.1 of Lottia gigantea. Classification (NCBI taxonomy): domain Eukaryota; kingdom Metazoa; phylum Mollusca; class Gastropoda; family Lottiidae; genus Lottia; species Lottia gigantea. The sequence continues at coordinate 748,362 of NW_008706795.1, forward strand.
TAGCTTGACAGATCTAATGTTATGATTGTCAGATTTGCTTGAATGATTTTATTTACTCTAGGTTAGACCTGCCTTGGTTCTGCTCTAGTTAGTCTATGGTAAATTAAGATAGTACTCTGAATGGTGAGACTGTTTTGCCGATCTGACAAATGGTCAAAATGTCCTTAGAGGCTCGATATATAAGGACATTTTAAACAGAAAAAAGAAAGAAAGAAACGACAATTTCTTAATTTAACAAGGATCTTTTCTACCCATGCTTGTTCTCAGCCAAACAGCTTGGCATTGATCTCAACAGAGTTGACTGGAATTATGAGGACAGATCACTTTTTCAAGGGCATCGGGCTTTCACTGTGTGCCAACCGAGATTAGAACCCAGGAATACCATTTTTTTTTACATAACCAAGCAAATGACTTCTAGATCTAATTTATTACATAACTACAGTCAGTTAATCAATATAAGATTATAGAAAGAAAGAAATTTTCTCTTATTTTACAATGTTTCATATCTTCCTGTTCTTAAAGAGATTGTAAACAGGTTTTCTAAATTTTTTATGTGTATCGGAGACACTGATAGCATCAATTTGCACTATTCCAATTTTCAATCAGACGTCTGTGCTTCTTGCGATTCCACTAAAACTATATGTTTTATGACGTCACTAATCGTCTCTCAAATTTGACTTTAGTGACATCATAAAACACTTAGTTTTAGTGTAATTACAGGAACCACAGATGTGCAAATCGATGCTATCAGTGTCTTCGATCCAATTCATATAAATTTTTTAGAAAACCGCTTTACAATCCCTTTAGGAACAGGAGCATGGATTGGTAAAGCCTCTAGAAAAATGGCTTTCCCTGTTTTTTTCATACATAAATACATTTATGCATCTGGACATTGAAAATTGGATGACAGTTACACTGAATCTGTTGACTGAGATAAGAACTTGTGCCCACAACATACATGATAATGATTTCATAGAAGAGACTTTGACTTTGTATGTTTGAAATTGGACAAATCAGTCCCACCCTTAACCTTAAGGAATGTCATATTTTGTTTAGAGTTTATTGTAACATTGTTAAGGTCATAGAAAGAAACTAATTTAAAACTTTTCAATGTTTTTCATGATTTATAGGTTCATTTTCTTTGGTACAAATGAATAGTATGTAATTCTATATCATCTTAGTCAGGTACTGACTTCACTATATAAGTTTTCACCACACATTACCATGGTATTCACTTTGGCCTGAAAATTGGTTTCCTACATTAGTACATTTCTCAGAGTGTAATCAAACTCTTTCTTTGATAAACTAGTTGTTTCTAATAATAAATGAACATCGAACAATTCAAGCATTTTTGACCAAAAACTGGACGCAAAGAATTCATTGGACTTAAAACCATTTCGGAAAGGAGATCTTGGATTCCATGGTTGATATGTGACTGGATCCTTTTGAGTCTCAAGGTGGCCTCAGGTCAACTGCAGAATCAAAGCATGAACGTATGTCAGGATTTAATTTTTGATATAAAGTTTAATACAAACATTCAACAGCAAATTAGAATTTTGAGTTGTGTGCTGTGGCCAACTATATATCAATTGACTGGAATCCATCCCCCAGTTGCTTTCAGTTGATAAGGGTTTTGAATATCAAGTACTTTCAGATGTAGGTATGACAAATTGCAAAGTGATATCATCAAACACTTAGTTTTTGTTGAATTGCAGTAACCATGAACAGCTGACGGAAAATTTGAATAGTGTAAATTAATGCTATCAGTCTCCATGATACACATAAAAAAAAATCTGGAAAACCTCTTTATAATCCCTTTAATGCAACATTTTGATTTCTATTCTGTTGAAGAATGTATGCCGGGTTGTGACTCAGATCAGTTAGGTTGTAGGTTATAAACTATCTGATCAAGTATAGTTCAACTATAATCCTATCTAATAATATACCAAGTTATAATAGGCTTAGTCCTGGATTACCTGACCATTTTACTCCAATATCATTATATTATACCATTTTACTCCAATATCATTATATTATACCATACTCTAATATTATTATATTATACCATACTCCAATATCATTATATTATACCATTTTACTCCAATATCATTATATTATACCAGTTTACTCCAATATCATTATATTATACCAGTTTACTCCAATATCATTATATTATACCATACTCCAATATCATTATATTATACCATACTCTAATATCATTATATTATACCATACTCCAATATCATTATATTATACCATTTTACTCCAATATCATTATATTATACCATACTCTAATATCATTATATTATACGATACTCCAATATCATTATATTATACCATTTTACTCCAATATCATTATATTATACCAGTTTACTCCAATATCATTATATTATACCATTTTACTCCAATATCATTATATTATACCAGTTTACTCCAATATCATTATATTATACCAGTATACTCAAATATCATTATATTATACCATACTCCAATATCATTATATTATACCATACTCTAATATCATTATATTATACCATACTCCAATATCATTATATTATACCATTTTACTCCAATATCATTATATTATACCATACTCTAATATCATTATATTATACCATACTCCAATATCATTATATTATATCATACTCCAATATCATTATATTATACCATACTCTAATATCATTATATTAAACCATACTCCAATATCATTATATTATACCATTTTACTCCTTATTGACACTTTTTTTTAGACATTTGATCATATATTAGGCTTCATTAGTTACAAATCCAGGAAAGATTAGAAATTAATGAATTTGAAGTAGAGTAAATGTTGCCAAATCTGCATCTTCTTTATTAGATGTTGAACAATTCATCTCCTTTCTTTTGGTAATCTGAAACCAGATCCACAAATTTATAGTAACCCTTGAGGAAAATCAAATCAATGACAAGTCATTTTATACTTGTTTCAGTCTTGAATACTTCCTCTGAGGTATTAAAAAATATCATTCAAGTGGTTTATGTTGCTTCAAGATAGATAGATAGATATCAAGCAACATGTTGTAAGAAATTGATTCCACAGCTAGTGGACTTCAAAATGATTTGTAAAGTTGGTGAACAGTTGCATGAGGGTTTCTGGAAGAATGGCACAACCTGAATACTTATAACAGTTAATATGATCCAAAATTTTGGACTTCGAATTATCCTTTTTAGTTCCAAAATATTTCTATTGTTAACAGAATTCAATATCTATCAAGTTTCTAAGACTATCAGACTGGCATATGTGGGACATTGAATGTAATATTAGTAACAATCATATCTTGATAATCAGCAAATATTTACAGAGAACGATCATCAGTCTTCAGCTAGTATTGATTTTATCAAGGACTGATGGACTAAGGTATTGCCTATAATGTATTATCAGGAATTCAAGAGTAATGTAAATAGAAGTATTACATGGTCAGATATAATTATGATAATCTTATTGTCAATAACATTCAATGTTTTATAAATTAGCAAAATACATTTATTAAAGGGACAAGTGCGCCATTTTTGCGGGTTGATTAGAGTGTTGAATATATGTAAATAATCTTCAGAAATACTAGAAATTTAAGGAAATCTCAAATTCCTTTAAAAATACTTCAAACTAGGAAATTTACTCACTATTTCTATATATCACAGAGTATCTTAAAATGACGAGTCGTCATTTTGACATTCAAATGCGAATAATTCTAGACACACATTGATTTAAAGGCTTAAATTTCGACGGAAAACTATGAACACTATTACTGATTGGCTAAGCTAATTAATTCCCGTTTCTGAGACTAAGGTATGATAGGTAAAAAAAAATGGCACATCTATCCATTTTTAACTGCAATATGCAAAATCCAATTGTTTAGATGGGACAAAATAGTGCTATGCTCTCTAGACTCAGCATGTATAAGTTATCTCTTGAAAACTTAATTTGAGTCCTGACTATTTTAACAGTGAACAAATTTTATTACTGAAATAACATTTTTACAGAAAACTACGATTTTTTCGTAATATAAAACAGTTTTTTTTATTTGAAATGATTATAATTCAGGTTCTACCATAATCCCTTAATTCTTTCTAAATACAGATTTTATAGATTTAGATTAAAATCAGGAAGGGAAATCAATATTTTCTTCCTCGTTGGTGAAGAGTTCTTGTCGTATATCACGTTACTAGCATTTCGGCTACGGTATTCCTTTAAATATTTCATTGAAATAAATTACACTGCATACATCTTCAGAACTCTACATGTGTATAAAATAATTAGATTTTTACATAATATCATTTAGTTTCCTGTAAGAGAATGTTCAAATGGCATGTCATAGTATATAAAACTGCATTTAAACAAAATACGTGTAGACTGATAAAATGATCAGTATAAAATTATTGCGAAAAATAAATGAAGATGTAATAGGTTACCAAGAAATAAATGAAAATGAACTTTGACATCCTACTGCTCTGCACCTAATAAACCAAGGAAAAAGGCTTGTTTGTTATTGAAATATATACGTGTAGTGCACGTTACAGAGTCATCATTAAATTTAACATTTGACAGACATTGAATGCCATCTAATAGCTAACCTATTTTTGATATCCCATAGAGGATATTGACGGTTGGTCACTTGAGCTGCTCTGTCCGGCAAATAGAGCCAAATCAACAGTCCTGATGTAGACCAAATGAAAATATGAATACTAGGTATATTTACTACTGTTCCTATAATTTATATGAATTATTATAAGATCTAACAAGATATCTATGTATAAATGATGCTATCTTATTGTTTGTTTTATATCACATAGCCATTAAAACTGGTGTAGGCGTTAATCTTACAGACTTTTTGATTACAGTATTAATCAATATTGAGTTCAGGTAATGAGTATAACTGATGTCATTGATTATTTTCTAACAAGACTTTAAAAATTACATTTATATACCACATCACCATACTATTCTTTATTCAAACTATCAGTAGAGTTTACATGTACTCATTCCCCAGTTATTCATAGGCATTTTCTTGTTATTGGCTAGACTTAAAGGCCATGGTTTGCCATTTTCTAGAGTTGATTTGGGTCTTGAATGATATATCTATATATTAATTGTCGGCTGAAGTACTGGAACTGCAAGAAAATTTGCATAATCCTTTCAAATATTACCTCAAACTAGAAATTTTACTTTCTATTTCTATGTCTTTTCTATATATGGCAGTGTCACAAAGAAAGATGAGTCATTATTTTAACTTTCAAATGCCAATAATTCTGGACATACATGGATTTGAAGGCTCAAATTTCTATGGCGAGCTGTGAACACTATTCTGAACCTAAGGCATGATTGGTCAAATGCATGATGTATCTGTTCCTTCAACTGCTGTTGTATGCTAAATATTAAAGGACACCTATTCCTGCTGGATGCTTGTGGTTCTTTCACGAACATAAGATGACCACTTTTGCAAAAAAGATTTAATCCAGATTTTGGGGACATTGACATCATCTTTTGTGGAATAATAGAAACCAGAGATGTTACAGCATAATGCAAAATGACCTAGAATTGTCCCTGAAAACAAAGTTTTTAAACATAACAAACAGTCCTATTGTTTGTGAGATTGATTGAGTGATGAAGGTAGAAATATTTTGTTTGATGTAATTTATTAATTGAGGTTGAGATGAAAACAAACATGACATTAATCCTTCAATCTACAGACAATAAACTGTCTCTATTTACTAACTGTTGTGATTGATGAACCTGTATGAAGAGGTAATTGGTATAAGTGGTACATTCTCTGGAGAGAATTTGGCATCCAGCTAGAGCTACATGCTCACAATTTGAACGGTGCACCTTTCTCGTAGGACTAGTTTCAGTTGAACAGCTGTATCACATGACAAGTCAAAATGGCAGACTATTACAGTGAGAGTTCAAGAGATGATATAAGGCAGGGAAGGGGGAGCAATACAGTTGTTATTGCTGTAATCAGGAAATACCAATAACACATGCACATTGTATCTGTTGCCTGAGAAATTGACATCTGGTACCTGCACACTATTATGGCTAGAACCATTAAACTTGATAGATATTTTTGACACAACCACAAGTGGCAAAATGTGTCGACAAGGTGCTGCCAGTGCTGTGCCATTTCCTTTCTGAATGCAGGTGATTAATACTGCTCTAGATGCTCATCAAATGTTACCCAGTCAAAATCGTGGACTAAGGTAAAGTTGCATATTGGACATATTATTTACTAAGATCAGCGTATGTTACATAATCTGTATTTTGAGGACAATCTGTAAGTGCATTGGAATCTACTCATGACATCATTTGCTTGGTTTTAACGAACAGATGGTAATCATGAGTTTTATAATTAAGGTTTGTGTGTGAAGTCTAGTGACCTGGAATAAGTCAAATGGGTAGTCCATGAACGATCAATGCATGGGCTTAGCCAAGGACCAGCTGGTAGAAAGGATCCCTGTGAACCTAAAGGTGCGGGCACATGATCTTGGTCAGAGACTTTTGTCGTTGATTAGAGTCTTGTCTTGACTGACTGGGGCACACAAGGAGACAAAAAACTCAAGTGGGTCGTTTTCTATTATCACATGTGGAGCATGCAATTAAAAGGATTGGATGATGACGATAAAACTATCAGAGACAATTATCAAACTTACTTGATATTATGAATTCTGTCAGTGACACGATAATCTTGTCGTGGAAGCCAGGCACAAGCAAGATTTTACTCAAGATTCGAGTCAAGACTAAAATCTCTGACCAAGACCACTCTTGTGCTCGCTCCTCAAGTTGTTGTTCTGGTTTAAAACTGTTCTTTCTTTTTTTTCTTTGATTCAAGGAAGATAATTTTTTTGTTATTATGGATTTCTAACCTACATTTGAAGTAAATGGACATTTAATGTGAAATAGATAGTTTTAAATGTCAGACAGACTGAAATTGTGGCAAGAAGTATGTACTTATACAGTGAAATATCATCCATTTAAACCTGTATAAGTTAATAAGATAGTTAATTGTTAATGATACAGGGTTAATTAATGATAGAATGTTTTTTATCTGTAATTAAACAACATCATTTTGACAGGCCATTTTTTGTTGTTGATTGCAAGTCAGGTCATTCTTCTTTCTTGTACTACTGCGTCTGATTTCTCATCGCTTTGATATTTTCATAAAATAAAAAAGCTATAAATTTAAGAGAAACAGGAGCCTGTTTCAACCAGTTGGGGCGCCAGCCTGCAGGAACTGAGGGTACAAATAGAGTGCAGTATGACATAATTAAGGACCGAATGTTGGCGATGAGATTCAAATACTGTGGAATGGCCATAGGCTCAAGGCTGTATCTCCTCTGGTGCCACCACTGATAGCGTTGCCATGTAATTGGCGATTGATTTTGTTTTTAAAGAGTCCACATAGCTTAAAATATTGATTTCAACTAATGAACAGTGTTGATTACAGATTACATGTATGCTCATTAAGATCACGAGTAATGATGAAATGTGAGATATTTGAAGGAAGAGATTGAAGTTAATGATGACAATATCGTCTAGCCTAATCAATTATATATACATGTTTGTATTTATATTGGTCAAACGTATAGGCCTATTTTATATAGGGTATTTATTTGCTTTTAATCATGTTGATATACTGTCTGAAAATAAGTCTGCTCTTGATGACTGTTATTTAATTCATCTTGCCAATTTATAAACAAGAGCATGTTTGATAATTTACAATGTGGTGTGAATATAAACTTTAATTTATAATCCATTGTGCATGGGTAATGGATTGTTTCCCCGTTTCTAAGCTAGTTTTTTTCTCAAACATGAAGAATGATATTATGTGACTTTTGTAGTGTAAGTAGGGATAGACATATGTTGTACAGCATAAATTGCCTTGCCCACAGAATATTTGAAAAATTACCCTTGTCATTTCCTCATAAGATACGATAAAATTATCAGATAATAGTTACTAATTAGAGAGAATACTGTAAATGATTATCACAAAGTAAGAAACTGTTAAGCTGGGAATGGACTAGGTATAGTGTAGAGTGTAGTATTATTGATATAGTAGAAAACAGTGGAAGCGAATCATGTCATACCCTGTCTGGACTTGTACCTTTTGTTTTCACTCTTTCAATTTTCAACTGAATCAATAATCCCTGACCATACCTCATCTATTTTCACCTTAACAACACGTTTCCTATCCATTAATATTGTTATATTAATGGAAAAATAATGCTATTTTTGTATAAGCTTATTTATTGTTTAAAATGTTCTATTTTGAATAATTTCAGGCTGTTTACCAAGAGAGTTACGTCCCTTTCTGACATCACGATTTCAGAAAGGTTCTGTAGATCATGACCTTCAACAAACAATACGAGATAATTTATACATGAGAACAGTACCCTGTAAGGTTATATTTAATGTTATTACATTATTCCACTTATAAATCAGATGTCTGTGCCTCCTGTAATTATAGAAATGCTATTACCTGAATTCACAATAGCTGCTTTTGATTTCTGTTGGCCTTTGTTTGCTAAGCGATAGCTTTTTCATAAAATTTTTCAAGTTCAACAGAGGTTTGACTGCAAACTTTCCTTAAACCTTTAAGGGATTGTAAAGAGGTTTTTATGTGCTATAGGGACAGCATCATTTTTAGAAAACCTTCCTCGAGCCTCTTTACCTCTTTACAATCCCTTGTTCTATTAATCTTGCTGCTGGATTTTTCCTTGTTTTTGCCCTTTAGAAAGATATTCAAAATTAATTTTCTTATTTCATGAAATGTTAATGAAGATGTCATTTGTAATTTCAGGTACAACTCGTCCACCAAGACCAGGAGAGAAAAATGGAGAAGATTATACATTTCTATCATTAGAAGAGTTTTATGAATTAGAAAAGTCAGGAGATTTGTTAGAGAGTGGAATATTTGATGGTATGTAGGCTACCACTATTGATCATTAATAGACTTTAACTTAACTTCTACCATATTGATTCAACCATTATTAATTAAGCATTAACCATTAAGCTCTACCCTGAGCTTGTACATTATTTACTCTTGAAATGACCTTTACCATTATCCTTTTGCATTTTGTTGACCATTACCATTTAACCTTAAAATACAAGACCATTACCATTTAACCTTAAAATACAAGACCATTACCATCTAAAATCAAAATACAAGACCATTACCATTTAACCTTAAAATACAAGACCATTACCATCTAAAATCAAAATACAAGACCATTACCATTTAACCTTAAAATACAAGACCATTACCATTTAACCTTAAAATACAAGACCATTACCATTTAACCTTAAAATACAAGACCATTACCATCTAAAATCAAAATACAAGACCATTACCATTTAACCTTAAAATACAAGACCATTACCATCTAAAATCAAAATACAAGACCATTACCATTTAACCTTAAAATACAAGACCATTACCATTTAACCTTAAAATACAAGACCATTACCATCTAAAATCAAAATACAAGACCATTACCATTTAACCTTAAAATACAAGACCATTACCATTTAACCTTAAAATACAAGACCATTACCATCTAAAATCAAAATACAAGACCATTACCATTTAACCTTAAAATACAAGACCATTAGCATTTAACCTTAAAATAAAAGACCATTACCATTTAACCTTAAAATACAAGACCATTACCATTTAACCTTAAAATACAAGACCATTAGCATTTAACCTTAAAATAAAAGACCATTACCATTTAACCTCAAAATACAAGACCATTACCATTTAACCTTAAAATACAAGACCATTAGCATTTAACCTTAAAATACAAGACCATTACCATTTAACCTTAAAATTTATGGGTCCTTCACCATTGACATGAGCCCTGGGCTTGGTCTTGAAATGAACCTTTAGACCTGATCATTGACTTGATCGACTTGATCTTACCATTGACTTGATCTTACCATTGACTTTACCTTACCATTGACTTGATCTTACCATTGACTTGATCTTACCATTGACTTGATCTTACCATTGACTTTACCATACCTTTGAATAGATATTGTTACTATTTTCTTGAACTTGACCTGAGGTTACCTTTGACTTGATCTTACCATTGACTAGACCTTACCATTAACTTGATCTTCCCATTGACTTGACCATTGACCAGACCCTATCTTTGACTTGATCTTGCCATCGACTTGATCTTAACATTGACTTCATCTAACAATTGACTCACTCTTACAATTAATCAATCTTAGCCTCTAACATGCTGTTACCCGGGACTTAATCTTACCATTGATTTGATCTTACCATTGTCTTACCATTGATTCAATCTTTTCCTTGTCTCAATCACCATTGACTCACTTTTACCATTGACCATGTACCATGAAATATTAGGATCAAGATATTTCTAACATTAGGTTTTATGTGAAAATGATCTGGGTTTCTGTGGCTGGTAGTGGTACTGTTGACATGCTATCCTATACAGTGTTTTTCATCTGCAACTGATCAAGGAAATTAAAAGCTTTTTGTTTTCTTAAATAATAATGTAGATTTTAACTATGTAACTAACTTTTAAATATATCAACACCACCAAATATTATAACATCATTAAATATTCAGTTATATTTATTCAGTATGAGAACAATATCAAATTTGACATTTGATAATAAAAATCTAGAATGATATTATATAGTATTAGGTTTCATGTTAATTATTTCTCACTGATCTCTAGCATGACATGCTTGTAAAGAAAGAACAAACTGTGCCTGATACATGCAATGTAATTAAACTTAGATTACAAGTTTGTTTCTTTTTTGTTTTCTGATACATTCATCTCCATTGTAATCTGACAAGATTTTTACTACAGCCTCTGATAATTTGATGTTTAACCAATCAGAGTGTTATGTAGGACTTTTTTTTTGATAACATAATAATTTTGGGATAGCAGAACCCAAAACAGCTGTCATATTGCTCTAATTTGATTTTCACTTTCTCTATCCCACAATTCATTATGTTATCACGCAGCAGGTTCTTGACAAAGTTTGATTGGTTAAAAATACCATGATTCGACAAAGGAGACGTAAATTTTACGAAACAAAAAAGAAAAGAAATCATAATTTAATTCTAATTAAATTTGGTACTCTTATAAGGCTATATTAGCCATCATATTTGTTGATTCATAGATGTTTTGTTCATTTAACGTACATTTTGCCTCTTCAGGTAATCATTATGGAACACCTCGCCCACCAAAAGAACCATCAACACCATTAAATCGCCATTCTAGTTCTGGTGCTCTCAACATGGCAGATACTAAACGAAAACGCAACAACAGCAGTTCTGAAGCTGTCCAATCAAATGATATTGCAGATGAATTACCTCCCTTTCCAATGACACGGAAGAAATCATTAGAGAGAGCTCATAGTTCATCTAATCTAGGACCTCTTCCTGATAATTGGGAAATGGCTTTTACTGATGAGGGACAACCTTATTTTATTGAGTAAGTTAGATTTTGTTTATGAGAGCCTTTCATGTAAATGTTGGTGTGATGTTATTTGGTGTAAAATATTTAATTGCAAGAGTTATTTTGCCCTTTACAATGTACCTTTAAAACTTACGAGGAAGCAGATACATTGTGAAGTACAAAAACAGCAACAGCATTTTGTCAGATTGCTTTAAAAGCAGTTTCCAATTTTATGTTGATTTTAATGATTTCACTTCAGAGAATATCTTGGTAATTATTTTCGGCCAAGAATTGCATTTTTCATGTACAGCTCATATGATATATTCCTTTGATATTAAATTGAAAATGACCAACAAATGAATATGGTCGATAGCAAATAGTATTCCATAAATAATCTTTTTACAGTCATGATACAGAAACAACACATTGGTTGGATCCCAGATTAGCTAAAGTAAAAGATGGAACTCCTGATGGTAAGTGAATTTTATCACACAGCAATTCCATTTCTGAGTCCAGTTCTACATATACAAATTACACGATATAGGATGATAGCTTAGTTAGTTTGAAATCACGATATTATTCTGAATAATTGGCTCAAATTTCTTATTTCAATTTGAATTTGCATGAAGAAATGAATTTGTGATGATTTTACTCAGAAATGTAATTGAAATTCTTTATGAAGCATGAATTACTTCAAATATCACATTTACACATAAAACATATACCAGATTTCATGCATAATACAAAATGCAGGCTACAATACAACATTTTACAATATTACAGACCACAAACAGGTATAGACTACTGATTGGATTTGTCTCCCTTATTTTATTCACACAATAAATGCATAATATATCCATCAATATTCAACCTTTAACATTCAATCAGAGTTACATACATACTCACTCAATTAGAAGTTGAAAATAATCACATCACCATACAAACTACAATCTGTAGTAATAATTGGTTGAAAAATGGAGTAGTCTCCCTTGTAACATGCAAAAAATATAATGGCAACAGACAACAAACAATTAATAAATGCAGGTTAATAAATAGATTACTCTCTCTTGATCAGATAACTAAATACTTGTTTGATGAATACTTACTGATTGCAGGGTGCAGAATTTAAATAATCTAAGATTTAAAATATCTAAAGGCATTTTATAGCTATTTTAGAGCTGATAAAAACTTGCAGGATCTTAGTATTGAAGCCATATCTAAAATATCACCAGAGTACTTTCTGAACTAATGACTAATACTAATTAATTAAATAGACTTGTGATGAGGGGTTGATTTATTAGTCATATGATTTATTATGAATTAGCATGTCAATTTGTATAAGATGACTTCTGGTTTGATTGTTCTGTTAGGAAGTTTGATTGATAACCTTCTAGTGTAAATAGTTTTCTGCTGATGTTTTACTAATAATACTGCACTTACTACATTATGATCAATGAGTAAGACGTCTGCTTGCTAACCAGGTTCAAGGTTCAATCCTGACATAGGTAGATAATACCACTATTTTTCAACTCTAGTTTCCCGTCAGTGATGCTGATGTGGAAAAAGAGTTTTGCCGTTTGAATGGGGAAATAATCTTAGGCCTTACAGACCGTGCATGTTCAAGATCTCTCGACAGTTGGAAAATCGAAAAGGTTCATGCTTGGCAAAATTTCCCTCATGGCATTGTCAATACATCAGGTGCAGAAAAGTATTGTGTATAACATTTCATTTCATAATTTCTCTATACATTATAAAATACAAAATACTCTGAATACTGTATCTTTGAATATTGGCCCACTTTTACCTAATAATGTGCCTAATTTGACTCAATTTATACCACAACTTTTACAAACTAATATTGCAAATGAAGCTTATTAGTTTTCATATCATTTGGTGCATTTGAATCAGTAGACAACCCTGAGAATGGAATTTTGTTGTGCACTCAATTTAGAATTCTGAGTGTGACATTATCATGAATTGGGAATGAAAATCTTATTTCCTTTCAATATGAGGTGCTTAATCTGCTGAATATTTCTTAATATTTTGGGTTGTGTCTGTCACCACTCGGCTATCTACAAATTTCTTTTCCATCTTTTTATTTATTTTTTTCTTTAGACTTGTAATTTTTATCTCCTTTTTCTAAGAATCTGTCATCTTCATTTGTAACCCACCCCCCATGATGAGGAAATTATCTTATGTAAAAATGGAATTGAATTTCTGATAAAATAGTAAAGCCTGGAATATCATTAAGATATTTTGTTGTTCTATAAGAATATTAATACATGTCATACACCTAAACACATCTACTCTCTTATGTCAGGCATTAAATATCTTCAATTTTGTGGGGTTTTTTTCTTTGCCTCTATATACAAGGTTTATATGATACTGATAGATAATCTTACTCTTATATTATGTCAGATGACTGATATTTTGACAATAGAGTAAAAACCATGAGCCTTATTCTACAAAACTTAACTTAAGATGATTAGTTTTCCAGTCATCTTATTGGTCAATATCAAAATCTATTTTAAATTGATTGAATAGGATAAAAGTATTTCTTAAAGGAACAGTTGTGCCATATTGGGGGTTGATTTGAGTCTTATTTATTTAGGCTTCAAGTACTAGAAATGTAGAAAATCGCATTATTCCTTCAAATATATCTCAAACTTACTATTTCTATAGATGTCTTTTCTATATATTGCATATATGTCTCAAGAAAGGTCAATTTTAACTTTCAAATGTAGATAATTCTGGACACACATGGATTTGGAGGCTCAAATTTTGAAAGTGAGCTTTGAATATTATTACAGATTGGTTTAGCTAAAAAAATTCCTGTTTCTGAGAAAAAGGTACGATGGGTAAAAAAAATGACTTATGTCTTCAAGTTTTTGAGATTAAGCCCCATGTTTAGCAACCTACCTACTATCTTTTTTTCATAGTTTTTGTCTCCATTGTAATTTAACCATTTTTTTTTTACCATGGGACTAAATCTAAAAAACTTATGTGGATTTGAAGAAATTGTAATCTAACTTTAATGAGTTTTATAAAAGTTGTAGAAGATTTATGTTTCCCCATGTTATACTGGGACCACCCATTGATCTAGCTAGAATAAAACAACTATTAAACTTCAATTTACACCTGATATGTTTAAAACATTTCACTTTTACAGCTTGATAGTTGATACACTTATCAGACTCCTGTATAAATTAATACACCTTCATTATTTGAGAGTAAACAAGGCTGATATAGGCAATAAGAGGTTAAATGTACAGGTTATTTATATTGTTTATATAAGTTATTAAAATGTATATCACATGTAAATGTAAATACAGGATTAATATGAACCACTGAATATTCAAATATTGAAACACAATAGAACATAAATCTTATGAAGAAATTGTCGTAAGTGTAGAAATTTACATTGAGAATACCAATGGACAAAATTGATCATAAGCTTTTTGTTGAACGGAGCCAAGGGCTGTAGATATGGCTCTACCGGACCAGTCTGGCATGATAGCTCAAATGTCTGTAATATGCAGCTCTCTGTGGAAGGCTAGTATATGTTGGAATAAGAGTGTCATCATGTGTATTAAAATGCAAACATTGATAACAGTTGACTGTACAAGAACGGAGGGCTAAATGTCTGAGAATCTCAAGCCTTTGTCGGTCAAAGGCTAGTATAGGTTGGATAAAAAATGCCATTCAGTGTGAGACAAAAAGAGTAATTGCACGAGAGCTGGTCATTTGTGGATAGTTTTATTTTTCATTTAAAATGTAAGTGCAGTTTTGCAGAAGATGAATTTAACAAAGAGGTCATAATGAGTCATAGTTCTCTCTTGTCTATTAAAATGACCCAAAGCTAATGACATTGTCCATTATGAAGAAAATAGCCAGTTAACAAGAGCCTCTCAGAGGAGAGTAAAAAATAAAAAGTCAATATTGACTAAGTGAGTGGTCAATATAAGGGTGTTGATGTCCACAAATGTCCGCTGTCCAAACTTGATTAACAATTATCTTCAAATTGATCAGTTAAGATTTTTGTAGTCTTTTGAGATTCATTATAATGGAATTTTGGACAAAGAGTTCAGCTTTCTTCAAAATGAACTTTGAAAATAATGATAATGTAAATGATTGAAATCCCTGTCACAGTACATTTCTGCTTTTGGTTCTCTATTTTTGGCTTATTATTTACAGATGCAAATGTTATGCAGTGTTTGGTGTTTAATTATGGCCATTGTTTACCAGTACTAACTACTGTGTCCAGATTGTCACATTGTATTATAGTCACAGTAAATGCATAAATGAATGTAAGAATTATCTCCAAATAACTCTAATCTATCTACTATATTATTCAGGTTACAATATTACAATCAAAAGACAAACCTGTGGATTTAGGAAAGAGTTCACCTCAAAATACACAGCAATATTCTGAATAATTCAAGGTAGATTCTGCTTTACAAAAACTGATATTAGTTGAATGTAACAGATGCCGAAATCTTGTTTTATAAAGGTGTCAAACTGTGAATCTGTAGGAAAGGTGCAAGAGTATGTGAAGTGTGTCTCTTTATCTTCTGGCACGTGTACAGTCATTTCACATTTCAATATCCACCAATACAAATCCTTTAATAAATCTCAGGGTATATTGTTATTCAAATGCTTTATATTGAGTTCTGTATCGTAAACATTGAGAGCCTTTATTACATTGTATAGGATTTGAATTCCTATTAACATCTTAGCTACCCATCAATAATGTGACATATGGTCCAACTTAAAGTCACCTGCTCTGCATAAAATCTTTGAAGGAATTGTAATGAATATATAGTCACTGCAAGATTAACAAATTTTAAGATTATCTTAAAGGACCATATCTTAAAACATAATAGTGACTGAAAATAATGTAATAAATGATATTATTTCAAAAAGGCAACTCCAATCCAGGAAAATATGTTTTCAAGAATTTTTGTGAGAAGAAAATCTAATAAATCAATGAAAAATTTGGATCTTATAATTGCAGACATATTACTTTAATATTGCAATGTTTCTGAAAACAAGGGCTGGATCATTGATGATGATATTGCACTGCTAGCAGAAGTACAGATATTTCTATATTTTATGCACATTTGAACTTTAAGCAGTCTAATGAAAATTAAACCGAACTTTAGTCTTTAGACCCAAACTGAAGAGGCTATATTAAAAAAAGAAGGTCATAAAAAACAGAACAAAAGTTTGATCTAATTTAATTAGACTGAACTCTAAGTAATAAAAGAAAAGGTGTTTCTAAGGAAATGCTTGAATACTTCTGTTAATGAATTGCATTAATAATTCAACTGCTGTGTGGATTTGACATATCACTTGTTGTAGTCATGATATTCATTATAGAGAAATACATTGAAATACTGAAAACTTTCATCTCAAGTTAATTGACAACTTGTGTATTTAATTTATATTATCTCATCACTTTAAAGAAATGAATTATTAATGGTTGAAATAAGAGATGTTGTTACTAATGCCATGTTTTCTCTAGATATCAGAATTTGTTTTTTAATTTTGAAATGAAATGAAAATACTTGAATGTAATTCATATAATATACTAAAATTGGATCTCTTCATTGTATGAAGTTTTATTTTGACTTTGTATGAATTGTTCATTCTATGAGTGGATATGTTGAATGAAATTTAATCTGGATTTCTTGACACTGACATGGTCCCTTTAAAGTGTGAGGCTAAAAAGGCGTATCTTGGCAATGTCATGGTCCCTTTAAAGTGTGAGGATAAATATGCGATTCTTGACAATGACATGGTCCCTTTAAAGCGTGAGGATAAATAGGCATATCATATGTGGCGTGTGTGTGTATGATGTATTATAATACAGTAGAGTGTTATAGAGCTCTAGTCACTAGACGTGTGGCTCACTTTATTGTCTGATTTTATTGTGAAGTTAGTTGGATTTTACAGTCAAGTGATAAAAGTAGTGTAGTTAATGTATTGTGATATTCAACTGTGTCTGTAATACACACATTTTTATATGTTGGAGAATATTTTGTGTGGATAGCCATTTCAGTGCAGAAAATTGTTCACATTTGAAGGGAAAGTGAAAGTATATATTGTGATTGATATAGATCACCTGATTCTAATAAATGTGTGGAAATTATGAAATGTGTGATAATACAACCACTATTTTATCATCAGTCACAGGTAACTGGTTATTATAGTTGACTATTGATGTGCTTCAATTACTTTGAAAATTAGCAATTGTAATAAGTGTCATGTAATGTGTAATTCAGGATTTAGTTGTATTGTTATAGTTGCTACATTTGTTAATAGATTTATTTTTTTGGGAATGACACTGTCAAGTTTAGTGGATTGTCATATTGTTCAAAGAGGTTGGCAGTGCTTGTTGGTGAAAGGAAAATTCATGACTAGTAAAGGCAAATATAGGTATTAACTCAGTACAGGAATGCTGAATGTCAAATGCACGTCATTTCATTTCATTTCAACATGAGCTGGGTTCTTGGAACATTTTCTTTACTAATAAGTTGGACATTGTCATAGGTATGTAGCAAATAGAGTCGAAATATGTTGGTTGGTAGATGACAAGTTAACATCTGCTTCCAGCTAAGTTATTTGCATACAAGGTAGTTGTTGGTAGTCATGGTAGAATTATCAGGATCAATTGGATAGTTTGGTACCGTTGAATTGGTTGTTGAAGAAATAGTTAAGATATGTTTGTTGGTTAGTTGGTAGGTTACTGAGATCACAGACTAGGTAGTTCTTTGGTAGTTGTAGTAGATGGTAGTAGGATCAGGATTAATTGGTTGAGTCGGTACTGTTGGTTTGTGATAGTTGGTAGGATGATGAGAATCAATTGAATGGTTTGGTACTGATGATTTTTTGATTAGTGGAAGTATTTGTTAGTAGGCTTGTTTTAGTTGGTTTAATAGTTGTTGGTAGTATTGATAGTTGGTAATAGGATTAGGATCAGTTGGATGGTTGGTACTGTTGATTTGGTAGTAGGATCAGTTGGATGGTTGGTACTGTTGATTTGGTAGTAGGATCAGTTGGATGGTTGGTACTGTTGATTTGGTAGTAGGATCAGTTGAATGGTTGGTACTGTTGATTTTGTAGTAGGATCAGTTGGATGGTTGGTACTGTTGATTTGGTAGTAGGATCAGTTGGATGGTTGGTACTGTTGATTTGGTAGTAGGATCAGTTGGATGGTTGGTACTGTTGGTTTGGTAGTAGGATCAGTTGGATGGTTGGTACTGTTGGTTTAATAGTTGGTAATAGGATTAGGATCAGTTGGATGGTTGGTACTGTTGATTTGGTAGTAGGATCAGTTGGATGGTTGGTACTGTTGGTTTAATAGTTGGTAATAGGATTAGGATCAGTTGGATGGTTGGTACTGTTGGTTTGGTAGTAGGATCAGTTGGATGGTTGGTACTGTTGATTTGGTAGTTGTTGGTAATAGGATGGTAAGATCAGGATCTGTGGATAGTTGGTACTGTTTAATAGATAAGAAAATTGAGATACCAATGTTTAGTCTATATAGTATAAACTAGTATAAGGTAATGTGATTAAAGGTGTTTGATGTAAGTGTTAGTTAAGGTAGACAAGTATTGTGATTAATCTCCCATCCTATCTCTTCTTTCTAACAAACATAGTAGATAAAGTTGTCATTGAAATTTACTCTTTAAACATTATTCATCTGTTCTCTATCTATTTTAAACTCTGTTTTATACAGATCAACAATTGCTTTTGGTACTGTTATTGGCTGACAAGGTAGGGTAAGGGAACCTCATCAAAAAACATATCGCTAAGAACTTTTTTGTTCTAATCTTTTAATGGCATTTAGGCTTTAGGCTTCAGGATCTCTATTGATTGGTTGAAATGTCGCTCAAATAAAGTTAGTAATTGTACTCCATAAGAATCGTTTTATAATTATAACTTTTTTGTTGTTAAAGGACTGTACTCACTGACCAAATGGTATTTAACAAATCTAGAAATTCCAATGTGTTTTTTATCTTTGTCATTGATATAGATGAGATTGATAGAAAATGGATATTTTTAGTTATAGCACTATCCTGCAAATTGGTTATTTTTGATTTTGAGTCAGATGAATAGTTAAAAGGTTCAGCAGTTGCTGCTGATTTGGCAAAAATATTTGTTGCTCATCATTGATGACTTTAAGTGTTGGTTGGCCTGACAAATTGCAGTAAATGAAAATGTTAAACTTTATACATATTTCATTTCCCAATGCTTATATTGCCATCTTTGCTGTAGATTTCAATATTTGCATAATGTTATGTTTGAAATACACAGCATTGTGACAAAGTGAGCTATTATCTGTATTTTGAAAGAGAATCTCTTTATCTCAGCTGTATCTATGACTCAGTTCTAACTACAGGTAACAATATTATCAGTGACAGGTGAAAGTTGTAAACCAATAAAAACACTGCAATCTGTTAGTGGCTTGCATTCTTCTTCTTCATTCTTCTAGATAATATCTTTTCTTGAATAGTAACAAATCACATACTGTTGTTGTCTGAAAGAAGTCATTTTCTAGTCTTTAGGTGAAAAATGATAATTATGATGATATTGGTGTAAATATTTTCTGTAAAGACATTTCTATATTAAGATATCTATAGCTTTATGGCTCAAAAGTGAGATATTGTGAAGAAAAACAATTACTGAAGCATTTAAATACAATTGATATATTTTTGTAGTGCTTGCTTGATGTTTGATATATCGTGATACTTGTGTATCATGTGATCAGACTCTACAATACTAGGCATAGTAAAGTGTAAATATTGTGATTTAGAGAAATTTAAATTGAGATTGATTATCGATGACAGACTACCGATCAATAATCGATTAATAATCCTAATAATTTAATCGAGAAACCCTGTAAATACTACATTAAAAACATGCTAAAATTTCATGGGTTATATTTGCTTCACAGAAGCATTTCTTGCTTTGATCAGTTATTATAGCTTATTGTGGGTAAGTTATGTGCTGAAAGGAACCTATGTGGAAGAGATTACTACTTGTTAATGGAACAGTGGAGGGAATGTAACTTTGATGAAATTTGATATTGATAATCAAAATTATACATTTGTAGCGACGATAATCGATTATTTTTATCATTTTACCCAGCCCTAAATATATGTGTTGTATCTCTTGGAAAGCAATATGTATCGTATCATGGCTGGATTGGAAATAACTGTTTTATTTTTGAAAGAATATTTTTTGAATACCAGATCAATCAAAGAGGCTGTTATAAAATGGCACATGACCAAAGTGTGATTTTTTAATGAAACTTTGATATTAAATTCAGTGTCCTAGAATACATCTGTTAAATAAAATCAGATAAAATAGTTACAAGTCAGTGTATAGCTAATGAAACTGATTGATAATATTTTATGAAAAGACATGATATGCAATAAGCCTGTTTCAGAAAATTCTATCCTGGGTATGAAAAAATAATGAGATTTCTGGTGAAATTTAATCAAAATGCCACAAGTTATTAATTTCCACTCAATTTTCTGCTCCATTGATTCATGTTTTTAGTCAATCAAAGATTAAACACTAATAATTCTTTGTAATTTTACGGCAACCATCCTTAGTTTTTACGGTATTTTGTGCTTGACGGTTATAATGAGTACTGTTACAGTATTTGTTTAAAGGGATTGTAAAGAGGTGGTCTAAATTTTTTATGTGTATTGAAGACGATAGCATTGATTTGCACCATTCCAAATTCCAATTCCAATCAGACGTCTGCAGTTTTTGCAATCTAAGCCTTATATTTGCAAAATAACTGCCATTAAGAGCTAAGGGCCTATGCAATAGTGATGTTTGACTGAAATTTATACATACATAAATCAGTGTTATTTTTAAGTTCTAATTAAGCCTGGAGCAATATCAAATAATTAATTAATAAGATGTGCTAGAATATTTAATAATTATCAGTTTAAACTGTATTAGGGTGTATAAGGGTATATCTATGATTAAAATGTTCCCAATAAGTCGAAAAATAAAATTACGGATAGCTGATCAAAGTAAGTGGAATTTATATTTTCATTTTAAGTTGAGATTCATTTAGAAAATTTAACATTCTGACAAAATACCCATGAGCTTTCAAAATGTTTAAAACTAAACTATTCTTATGGCATCTAAACAAATCTCTTCTACTCATTATCTTAATAACATCTTTACATTGATTTTATATATTTTACTTAGTTTTATATTTCAAATATATGGTTTTATAGAGAGATTCATGCTAAATAATATTCTAAAAGTAAAAATGCTAGTTTGCATATAAAAACATGGTGCAAAACCGGCAAACTTTTGAACAATAATATGACCTTATTAATGTGTAAAAGAACAATATTTCATAACAGGATTAATATTAAACCATACAGGTATTTAAACTAATTGATATTAAAGTGAAGATTTGACTTTCATGTTAAAACTATACATCAACTATCATATAACATACAGCAAATTTCACATAGACAAATTGTTTGTTTGAAATGTCACAATACTCAGTCAGGTATAATTCTATAGATTAGTCAGACTGAGATAGATCTATTATTACCTTTCTAACATAGTCTCTAGAGGTCAGGTCATCCTGATACAAACATCATTCAAATACAAGTTAAACAGCTGTTTCTATACCAGGGTGTTCCTAAATAAACTGAAAAATGTTAATTTGATCAGTTATAATTTGTAGATCCCAGGTAGACTATTTTGTTCACATTTTTTACAACATATGTCAGAATGGGATGTATGACATTGGTCTAGAATGTTTGCTTGGTAACATCAAACAAATTGTGGTTGTGGGTTCTAATCTCTGTCATCTTGTGTGAAGCTCCAGTGCTCCAGATAATCCAGGAAGGATCAATGCCAAGAGGTTTAGCCAAGGATAAGCTGATAGACAGGATGCTTGTGAACTTAATTTGTTATCCTGGATGTTTCTTTCCATGTTGTTCAATTTTATAAATATATAAATTGATGAAGGATACAGAGAGAAGCTGAATTAGAAGACATTATAATTGCAGTGCTATCTGAATGACTCCTTGGATATCAAAAACTCTTCACCTCCCACACAAGATGAATGGTTAAACTTACACTAAATCTCAGACATAGTCATACCTCATTTACTGCAACTTCTGACAACAAAAATTCTTAACACACACTCTTGAGTAGGACATCTAATTTGGTAAGATGTACCATGATGTCTAGACTAGTTCATTGTGTTGTTCCTTATAACAGCTGTTAAAGCAATTGATAACAAAACAATACACAACTCTGGGTAAAAACTACACTGCCCCCCTGACAGCTCTTATTCTCTAGGTTAGAGTGCCCTGACAATTTTAAATACCTTTCAAGACATAACATTATCATGAAATTTAAGAAAGTGACAAAGTTAGAAGTTTGAAAAGGAATAACACCTATTACATCTGTTTTTACCAGTTATATAGTATGTCACACTCTCACAAATTATCAATAAATGTGTATATTAAGAACATTTGAAATATGTGAATATATTTGTTAAAAATAAGGATAGTAAGAATGTAAATAGTTGTTAATTTGTCTAAGAAGAAATTTGATAACTCCAAATGGACTAGATATTTTTTACTTAGCCAATGATCATATTTTCTAAGAAAAAAATGGTTACAAAAGTTTTATTTTTTTTGTTAGTGTTTGAGGGCGTCACTAATGATATGCTGTATCACATAAGGCCCTTTGTGATTAGTGACATCATCAGACGCTTAGTTTTAGTGGATTTGCAGGATCCACAGATGTTTGATTGAAAATTGGAATGGTGCATATTGATGCTATCAGTGTTCCCAATACACACAAAAAATTTAGAAAACCTCTTTACAATCTCTTTTATCTTCTGCATATTTTAAAAAGTCCATCAGGTGCTTAATGATTGACCATAATTTTACGTTTAAGCATTTGAAATGCTGATAAACAGATCTATGTCAACATTGATCAATCAACACTTAAATACTTGTTGATGGTGTTTTAACAAGTAGTTTATTATGTTAACTGAAATCTATTTAGTAAATATTAACTATGTGGGTATTTAATAATATTATGACTAATTATAATAATATTGGTCATACTTGAATATATCAAGTGGTAATGACAGTTCATCAATAACTGACAGCTTGGATTTACATGAATAATACCCA
The DNA here is from genome assembly GCF_000327385.1 of Lottia gigantea. NCBI lineage: Eukaryota > Metazoa > Mollusca > Gastropoda > Lottiidae > Lottia > Lottia gigantea. The sequence continues at coordinate 772,034 of NW_008706795.1, forward strand.
GAGGTAGAAAACTGAGCATTTAACATTATATTCTCTTCTATATAATCACAATGTGTTTAAAGATCCCACACTTCTGCCATTTTCATTTTGTCAGATAGATTTACGGGCATTTTCAGTATTTTTATAGTCAATAAAATGGTAATCAAAGTTGGAAAAAGGCCAAATAATTATTAGAAAATGTTATTGTTGATAATCCCAGTCAGAAAGTGGCATTGAGTGTCCCAGAAATGAGAGCATGATCTATCTGTCTAGCAGTATCAGTCATATCAAAATAAAGTTTTGAGTGGAGCCCAAGTTTTTGACCTGCTTTACCTGTATAATATTTTGAAATGAAAATCATGATGTCACCCAAGTCAACTCAAGTCAGACTGTTTTTACCTTGAGTCTAATGTTGAGTTATTGATTTTGTAATTGAGTCATATAGACCTAGATTCTAGTTGTATATATTGTTATATGATATCTATAATTAACTTGAAATGACTAACTTCTGTTTATTACTATCAAGTACATGAATTATGCCAAGTTCAGATAAAATCAGACATGTTTTTAACAATCAGTTAATGATAGGAATAATTAAAGATGGTTAATCAGTGAATAATAAACATTGATCTATTATTAGTGTTTTTAAAGGGATTAGGTATGGTAAAGAGGTTTTCTACTTTTAAATGTGTTATCAGGCTGTTTATTACTTTGCATCATTCGAATTTTTCATCATTATGTCTGTGGTTCCTGTAATTATAGAAATGCTTGACCGTATATGATGTCACTATCCAAAGCAGAAATCGCTAATAATATTTTAGGACCTTTTGGACAGCTTCATTACAAAATGCTTAGTTTTAGTGGAATAGTTTTAGATCCACAAGCGTCCGAATGGATGCTATTAAAGTCCACAATACATGTAAAAAGTTTATAAAACATCTTTATAATCTCTTTAAGGACCTAACTTTTGGAATGTGTTTAATATGGGAGATATTTTTTAAGAAATTCTATTTGATATAAACTTCAGTATTGTCAATACCTGATCAGTGATATTTTTTTGTATTAAAATCTGGAAAGGTTTGATGTAATGTTCATGATGATTTTCTGATCAAAAACATTCACTCTGAATAAAATCCTGTTTGATTTGATTTGTGTACAACTAATATATTAGTAATATAAATTAAATAAGAAAAACCTGCTGTGCATTCTGAATCAGAGGAATTAATTACTCAATGTAATTAACCATATGATTAGTTAGATTAGTGCCAGAATTATTCTCTTGCAGGATTTTTTCTGAGTAGGATTTGTGTCTATTCTGGTACCGAAATCAGCATGTGGTATGAGAAATTTATTCTGTTGTTTGGTAAAAGATTTTACGATTTCATTTCTGAGTGAAGCAGTATCATCATCAATGTAGTAAAATGCATGATTCTTGTATTTGGCATCTGGACTAATGTTTCCAAAGATATTTATTCACAAATTTTTAGAAAACCTCTTTACAATCCTTTTAAGTGTAGCAATTTGAAATAAAACAAGTTGACAAGGCAAATTGAAGAGTAACATTAGGTGTTCCAGAGGAGTGAACATACTCTTGTTATCATCGGATTTGATTAGAATCTTTCCTGTTATCAGAACAAATCAATCAGTCGAGATAAATCTTTGGCATTGAAATTCAACAGACCATAGTTTGATCCTTTCATATTTTCCACTAGATAAAAAAAGGAGTTTGTGGATGTTTTTTAATTAAAATAGATTGCTCATCAATAGTTGTTGATATCACAGTCCCTGGTGTCAATTAGTAGATTTGATGGCTGCCAGACAATACATGTTTTATCATTGTATGGTGTTGATGAATAGTGTTTTATAGGATGGTATCAAAGGTGCAGCGTGTGTCTGTCATTCCTGGACATTATTGTTCATTACCTAAGTCGAAATTTCTCTTGGTTTCTACTCTTTAGGATGTGAGACATTATTTAATGCACACTTTGACCTTCCACTAATCTTTACCTTTCATTTGGTTATGAATATTCATTTTGATTTTCATAGGTTATTGGCAAAATGTCCCTCATTGCATCTTGCATGGAATTGCCCTTCTGCATTAGACCACATGGTGGAGATAAGTAGTCGAGGTAAAACTCCATTCATTTCATTTCTGAATGACTTTAATGTGCTGGTAATGACATAGTATCTTTTTGATGTAATGCAATTTTATATGTAGAAAAATAATACCTTTAATGCAATGTTATCATTGAGTTTGTAAGAAACATCTGTATCAGACCATAAACAAACAATTGAAGATAGGAAACTTTCAATTCTAATCATCATGATACTGTAGACTACTATTACATCTCATACTCGATCATTGACTGATACCCTTTAACTTCTATAGACTGCATAACATCTGCTTTGAAATTTGATTCAATTAAGTTGAATTATATATGTTTAAAGAGACAGAATTTGGTTCATTGTAGACATTTTACTCATATTCTGGTTTTCATCGTTGATAAGCTTATTTTAGTATGTTCTGTTATATAAAGCAATTTTACAAATTTTTTCAATAGAATATTAACAAGTCTATATAGTAGGTCTATATATTCTAGTAAATAGGTGTAAAGTGACATGATTCTAAAACCCATGAGCAGTACTGTTGTTTTCTCTCATTGTACTGTATGGATATTCTTGTTTATTAGAAGAAATTGAAAATTAAGAAATACTAATGATATATATTGATGATATTTTATGAATGTTTTACAGGATATTTTATTGTATTTGTAGTTAAGTTCAGTGAATGTAAAGAATATTGTTTGTTTCCTAGAGCTATTGAATATAAATGGAACATTTCAATGCAAGGGAACAAATTGAAATGGCTAGACTTGTTCAACTTGAATTACATCTTAGAACTGTTTTAAGCCTCTAGTCCCAAGTCATCAATACAATTCTATTCTGTTTAATTGATTCTATTCAGGATGGTAAACTTGTCATAGAATAGAAAAACATGTTTATTTTTGAAAAGTTTTACAATTTGTTTAGCATGGTCACCCTGACCGCTGTCTCGGTCAATATGATGGTTTAAGAAGCTCTATTTGAAATGGAATATTGCAGTAAAACAAAATTAAACTTTTCATCTGTTATGTGGGAACTCTCCAAAAGATGTTGGAGACAGATGTAGAATGACATCCAGTGTCCTTAGAAATCATTCCCCTACCTTAACATTAGTTTACCTAACTGCATTTTCCTTTAGTTTACCTAACTGCATTTTCCTTTAGATGATTATCCACATCTAGCTGTTGCTTTCACAATCCAACCATTACTGGAACATGACCAAACTGAAAAGTCTTATGATTTCATCTATACTGGTTCATGACCTGATTTTCAAAGAATTTGACGTCTGGCACATCCCTGCAGTTAGATCTTTAAATTTTTAATCTGAAGTGATGAAAAGTATCAAATCTTGTATTTTTCTAAAGGAGGAGGATAAAATTCTTTCAACAAAGTTTGAACAAAGAATAACCTTTAAATCAAGATATTGTATCTCTCCTAAAAACTGTTTTGTGGTGTTAAAACTGCCATTTTGTACATCTTGCAGAGTTTTATCCTTGTTTCTGGTCCCATTTGTTTAGGTTTTATCTAAATAATACCATGGCTGGGTTCACATAAGAAATATAAAACTTAATGAGGCATCGGTCATTTAAATTGCAAAGATGCATGATCAGCATATTTTGTATTGTGAAATGTAATAGATGTATAAATTTGGTAGAGATTTATAGGTGTATTGGAGAGTTTGTTAAGACTAAGGACTTAATTGAAGATTTCCAACCATTATACATATAAATTTATAATCTTTTCGCTTGTGTATATGGTTTGAGTGTAATTTTTACGATATGTTTGAAAGTTTTCTATTCAGAAATGTGAGTCTAATCCAGATAAATACATTTTAAATGAAATATATGTTATATATTCAGTAGATTAACCAATAGAAGATTAATATATTATTTATGGCACCAATATAAAACATATGTATATATACTGGTACTTTTTTTAAGAAAAAAACTGGTACAAGTTCTGTACCAAATATCCTTCTTCCTTTATCTTTGAATTTTTTTAGTCAGTCAATTAATTAGTCACTACATTTTTAAAATCAGGTTTTCAAGTTGCTTTTCTTTGTGTGATGTCTACTTTTGGGTCAATTTGCTTTAGAATCTACATAATCAGGAATATGTTAATTAGTAATTTTCACCTTGAAGGAACTTGATGGTTAAATTGAAGACCTATATTTGTTATGTATAAAAATTATACCCAAGCAAATCATTTTTTTTTGTTTTTCCTAAAACTGTCATTAGATTACCAAATCTTTTAAAAAACTTCTAAGAAAACACAAGACAATAACTTTCATCTGATCTCTTTGTCATTTCCAACTTATTATTTCAAAATTTAGAAAAGATTTTTACATGATTTTCATATTTAAATACAACTCTCATACAGATTGTATCAAAACTTGACAAATTTGAAATGTTTTGTCTCTATTGTTACTTGCTGTAAAGATGTTATCAAATTCTTCTATGTTTTTGACATTCCATGATTTTGAACTCTTGAAGCACTGTTTGACATCAATGGCTTTAAGTTTTGAACTTAACACGTTCTGTATCTTATGTGGTTGAAAGGAACTTGGTTATTGGTGGTATGATCATCTTCACAATGTCAAGCTATAACGAACTATGTCTCATACCTTGACATCATTGGACACTTTTCTTGTTTCATGGAAAAATGTTAATGAAGGGATTCGATTGGATTTTATTGTAGCAAATTCAGCAAATCAGACCCTTTGACTAGTTATTATACAGGCAGTAATATTTTTTCTGTCAAGGACTCTGATTGGCTCTATTCAATAGCAATCAAATAACTGCTTGTTAAACTTAAAGAAAAGTGCCTATTTATGTCAAGGTATAAGAGTTAGCAATGTCAAAGTATTAAATCAGGATTCATAATTTTCCATGACATTGTGATTATGATGCTTGAAGTTCTTAGGTTCTTAAACCGTTTCTCACTGGCATATTTCCTAGTCATGGTTGTCTTCATAACTGAAATGATTCTCAACTGTTATTAAAACTGTCATATTTTAGTACCTTTGTTGTCTGATAACTGTCATATCAATTTATACAAATCTTATACATAAACTAGAAATATACTGTCTTTGTTCTGAGATGGTAAAAGAGATTTAACTAGCAGACAATAGCAATCAGATGTTAAAAAGAAATTCCTGATGTTTTGACTGAATTTGCATATTTCCTGGGTGAGTAAGAAGCTGTTAAAGATTTTCAATTGAGAACACCTGGCTTTATCATTCTGTGTTGACCCTCTTCCTTTGATTCTATCAATTTGTTTTTAAGATATCTTCCTCTATCTTGACTGGAGCCGCGGTGGCTCAGTGAGTTAGATGCTGGCTCGTTAATCTGAGGGTCCAGGGTGCAATCATAGGTTGAGACCTACCTAATTTTGTTTCTCTCTTTCTGATATTTTTTTCCCCGGATATTTTTCTTCTTCATTGTAACAAGTTATGGTTATCAAGAAAAAAAAGACACTTTTTGATTGGTTATAAATAACCTCATAAGATCTAAACTGTAGTTGAAAACTTGTTAGATTACAATGAGAATCACAAATTACAAAAATTTTAATCTAATTTTGAATTGATTTGACAAACAGTGACTCTTTTGAATGCACTTTACCATTCATATTTCAAATTTCAAATCTTAAAAGAAGTTGATTTGATTCTTATTGCCTGATATTTATGATTTCCAGACAAATTTTAATAGCTTTATAGAGTGTTAACAAGGTTTTGTCTGAATTTGCATATTTAACATGTGACTCAGAATAGCTAAACATAGATGTTTGACAGCTGTTGAAATTAGCTGTCTTTGTTTAGATATTATGTTAAACTTTCTTATGTGTTGGAATTAGATCTCTTGCAGATTCATGCATCCTTTGCAAATTGTTGTTTGTGTTTCTCATAAGCCTTCAAGAGATGTTCAGTGAGATCTTAATTGTTGTAACATTCATTTTATCAAAGTAACGTAGTAGAATGTGCACCTGATGACTGTGTGTTTGGTAACAATTTAGTTTTTTTTCTTAATTTTTTATGTATATTAGGGTCCATGATGGCATTGATTTGACCAATTCCAATTTTAAGGCAGATGTCTGTGCAATTCCATTAAAGCTAAGCTTTTTATCACAAATGCCAAATTATTTTATCAGCTTATATGGTTTAGTTGTTTCAAAATTCCGTTTATTTTTTTTTCACTGACAGTAATCAAACAATGTTCTTGATGTTGGTTCACTCCTATTTCAACTATTTCATTTACAAGTTTAAATTTAGGATGTGGTTGTTGTTTTAAATAACTCAAATTGTTACACACAAAGAGTTGTCAAGCTCTTGTTTGCTTTGTGTAATGTTACATTGTTGTTGTTTTCAAGGAGATATTTCAGGATTAAAAGGGGATTGTTCAGGAAATGATTTAGTGTAAGTTATGATAGTGAAAGTGTGTTGAATTGTCAAACACCTACTAGTTTATTTTTCACAAAATAAATCTTGAATTGTGAGGATTTTTATTGTCACACTAGATTAAAATGTAGGGTTTTTTTTTTTTTTTTTTACAGTTTTGGTACCAAATGTATTTAATGAGCATTGCACTTAATAAGTCATGGCTGGACAAGAACTTTTCTTGTATTGAAATACTGGTAGTTTATTAGTATGTTATTATGAAAGTAACTATTGGAATGCAACACCTTCTTTGTATATAAAATTTGCAACTGTAGGATATTGGACTAATTAACTGCAATTACAAAATATTTTAAAGAGATATAGAATTTCAGAGTTTCACGCTGTGTTATCTTCAGGCAACTGTTGTATTTCAGCCTCTGTCCTTACTAAAATTTGATATTATATATTTGCATTACTTTATAAAGATTATTGTATAAGTATGAAATCTATAAATTACCTAGCAGCTGACTGGAGTATTGAAATATTTCACTGTTTAATGAGGTTAATTCAATATATCTAGTATAATAATCAGAGTTGATTTATTTTATATCATAGATTTATAATGTCAGTATATCATTCTCATATAACATTTAATAAAAATACCCTGGTATACTGGAAAGAAATAGGCAAAATCTGTCTTGAGTAACTTTCAGTGTCCAGCATTCTGTGACCACCAAGAATCACTAGGTTATAGAGTCAGCCAACTGATCTCATGTAAAATAATAAGCAAAATCTGTCTTGAGTAACCACTTTTGTCCTGCGTTCTGTGACCACCAAGAAACACCAGCTTATAGAGTCAGCCAACTGATCTCATGTTAAATAATAAGAAAGATCTGTCGTGAGCAACCACTTATGTCCAGCATTCTGTGACTACCAAGAATCACAAGGTTATAGAGTCAGCCAACTGATCTCATGTTAAATAATAAGAAAGATCTGTCGTGAGCAACCACTTATGTCCAGCATTCTGTGACTACCAAGAATCACAAGGTTATAGAGTCAGCCAACTGATCTCATATAAAATAATAGGCAAGATCTGTCTTGAGTAACTACCAGTATCAAGCATTCTGTGACCACCAAGTTCTAGAGTCATCCAACTGATTTCACGTAAAACATTAAGCACAGTCTGTCTTGAGTAACCACCTGTGTCCAGCAATCATCTGTGACCACCAAGAATCACCAGGTTATAGAGTCAGCCAACTGATCTCATATAAAATAACAGGCAAGATCTGTCTTGAATAACCACCTGTGTCCAGCATTCTGTGACCACCATGTAAAATAATAAGCACAGTCTGTCTTGGTTAACTATCAGTGTCTAGTACCTGTATCTAAAAACCATCACCAGGTTTTACAGTAAGCCAGTTCCCATTGTAAATTGGCACGAATAAGCACAGTTTGTTTGAGCATTCTGTGACTCACAGCCTCACCAGGTTTTACAGTAAGCCAACTCTTTATTGTAAAATGGACAAAAATGAGCACAGAGCTGCCTTGAGTAAAACCAGTATCTAGTACGTACTAGATATTTGTCTATAGCAATTAATGATATTTTGCCTTGACATTTTGAATAAGTCTGATTGTCTTGTGTCCTTTAAGGTAGCCTGACATTCTCCTATAAAATGTTCTGTAAAATCTTACCAGCCAATCTTGTACAGAACTATAATGTATTGAATTTTGCTGACATATTTAGGAAGAATAGTAAACCATAAAAATGGTTTTAATAAATTGTTTAGTATCCATATTGGCGGTAGGGAACCAGAACTGGCTAGTATTAAATATTGATGAAGCCAGCGATGATTAGCTTTTGATAAAAACACAATTCTAAAAGTTAGTGAAGATCTTTTAATTATTTATAGTTTTCTGTCTGATTGATGTGTTTTATGTGTGAGTGGTAGGTTTTAATGTGTTTTATGTGTGAGTGGTAGATTTAATGTTTATTCCACAATGCCAGGCAGGTAGAATAAGCGTGCCATGCCAGAACATCTGATTAAGAGTGATTCGATGAGTTTATTTTGATGTTATTACCAGTTATATTAGGTTTAGTGACTTGGAGGACATTTTAGATTCTTGCATGTGTAAAGTAGAATTTAACATTATCATTATACACAAAAAGTGTAAAGAAAAAAATAAATGTACATGCTAAAGTATCTGAAGTGTAATTTTCATCCTAGATGATGATCATAATAGCAGAGTGCTGTAAGGTGTCAATTTTTTGGAGCAGTGCATTGTGATGATAAATATAATGTCATGTAAGAAAAAGAAGGGGTTTAAAGAAAGGGATGCATAATGAAGCATATAAATAGGTGTATTTCATAGGACATTAAAATCAAATATATAGAAATTCCAGTAAACATTGGGTACAAGACAGACAGAATAGAATGTGATGAAATGACATTTTAATATAAAGGGTGTATCAACTCATTGATTTTAAACAATAGAATGTATCTATCTGGTGTATATAGACTATACAGACATACATAATAATACAGCCTGTAATACTTTATATAAACATGTCTCTAGTCTGTAACCAGTCTGTTATACCATGTGTTCTATTAATGTGTTCCTCTTGGATTTTACTTGCTTTACTGGTGTTCAATTTGGATAAAGTGGATGTGTAACTTTTATGTGAACTGAGGATATTGATATGATCTATTTGTATCTGTAGTTGGCTGTTATGTTTTAGTAAAACTTTACTAAGGTAATTTGAATGTAAATTTTAAGTTTCTGTCCAGTTTGTTGTACCATGTGTTTTATTGATGTGCTTGTTATGGATGTGTTTTATTGATGTGCTTGTTATGGATGTGCTTGTTATGGATGTGTTTTATTGATGTGCTTGTTACAGATGTGTTTTATTGGAATAGAAGTCAGTTGTTTTGCTGACAAGGGGAGAAGCTAGTACAAAATCATTTTTCAGGCAACAGAGAACCAACTTCAAAATAAAACATGAAAACATCTATATGAGCATACAGCATCATGTCTGCCAAGTGTCCATTTCTGTCAATAAAAAATAAAGTAGATTTATGACAAGGCTCTCCCCTTAAACTTTGGGAAATATACTTTTCCTATACTTCATGAATTATTGTAAAAGTGAAAGCCTATTGAACATGTAGCATTTAATACCAATTGATTATTTTTCTATGAAGTGAAATATTGACTGCTCTATTTTACTGGTGAACTGTAGTTATTATTTAGTTGTTAGAGAGCTGATAGGGAAGTGGCTCTATCAATATCTCTATATAGCAGGTTATTGTTCAATTCTATACCAGTCTTACAGGTGATACAGCAAGTTCTTCTGGTGCTAAAAGTTGCTATAAATAAGTGATAATAATAAGGAAGTGTTTATATTGAGTGATTTTGTTGATGGATTTCACTAATTGAATTGGAAATATCAAAATCAGTTGTAAGGAGTAAACTTAATTTGATTTGGAGAATGTTTTAAAGAGATTGTAAAAAGGTTTTCTACGTGTGTTATGTGTATTTGGGACACTGATATTATCAATATGCACTATACCAATTTTTAGACAGATGTCTGTTGGTCTTGCAATTCTACTAAAACTAAGCATTCTACTAAATATAAGCATTCTGCTAAAACTAAGCATTATATGTCTTAAGCAAAGGAGGTAAAGTGATTAAATGTATTATGTATAGATGTATATATTCTTGTTCAACAGAATTGAAAAATATTGTATAAGAACAGTTGCTGGGTATTATGACTGAAGTAGCTAGTAAAGAAGTATACTATACTATATGTTTTGGCTTGTTAACATTATAATTAGAAATAATATTGTTAAAGAATATGTTAATTGTAAAGATGAAATATGATGCTCTGATGAAATTAGAGTTTTATGGGAAGAAAACATGTAATTTGTGTGTAAGTTTTGGTAGTGTTGAAACTTGTCATAATGGCTATTTTAAAGAAATATTACCCCTTGCATATAATCATCAGTTGGACTTACCAGGTGTCATGAAGAATAGAATCTCTTCACAAGACAATATTATCCATTAAACTAAATAATTATTGAAACACCCTTCTAAGCATGTTTCAAAATTACTTATTTTAATGAATTATTACTTAGTTTTATGGACTTATTGGATTATAGAGGGATTCTGTCAAATAGTTTTAACATATTATATATATAATACCTTTACTATATCTGTGATTATTGATGATAAATGGATATGAAAAACCTTTTAATAGTTTTTAAAAGTGCAATGTTCTGGTTTTGTGTTTGGTTTGGAGAAGTTAATTACATTGAAAATTAGGTGTTAAACATTTGGTAGTAAAATTTCACAGTTGAAAAGATGATGAGTACATTGAATATTTGAAAGCTATTGTGTTTTGTTCGTACGGGTAAAATTGAGTTGAAAAAGCTTACATGGATTATTGAAAATATTTTATTAAATCCTAATTGATTGTATAGTTTTCGCTGTAGTGACTGGTGATTTTCTATGTTCAGTTGTTGGCTATTTATTAGTTTATTTGATGGATATTGATCAGTAGTGAAGTTGGCTGGCTCTATGAATATCATATAAGATCTATTCAGTGATTGCTAATTATTCAAATATTAATTTTATTAGATTCATTCATAAGTTTGTTTTTATTATTGGAATGTATTCAAGTTGTTAAATGTTTTAATGAATCATTAATTCATTGTAGATGAGACATTTTAATTGATTTGAAGAAGTTAATTAACTATGAAACTAAAATTGCTATTTAAAAAACAGTGAGAGAATGTTTTGGAATAGCAAGTGGGAATTTTATTAACTCTTAACAGTGACTAGCAATGCTTTATAAAAACTTGAATGAAAATGAGAAATATTTGTTAAAGAACATATTAGAATAGTTATAACCTTAAAATACTCTAACATGGATAAAACAGTGAATTATGAAGCAGAGTTTGTTATGAGATAATATGGAATATTTAACTGGATATTAACAAATGGATTTTTGAACTCCATAACTGGATTATTAACAAATGGAATGGAATCAATATTGAATTTGAATTGATCTGGATTAAATAAACAATATAGTTAAACATTGTGATAATTTAAAGATGGTTTTACTACAAACCACAACACCATCTAGACATAAAGTAGAGATACATGAAGTAAATGAAGAGGAAACCATGCTCCCGTCCCCACCCCTCCCAGGATATGTGGATGTGGGTCAGGGGAAATGTGAAAACTGTACCAAAGGAAAATGTCAGACTTTATTTTACCATATACCAGGCAGGTGGATTTTTTTATTTTTTTATATTAATGGAACCTAAATTACTCAGGACACAGGAGGCTGTCTACTCCATTTTTAATCAAAACACACTTTTGGATATGTCATCAAGGGTTGTGCACTATGTAATTCTCAGTTGGCTTAGGCTGTACACAGATCTCTGCCTCTGTCTAACTTAAATTATCTGTGCACTTCATGCAACTTTCTCAATATATATAAACAAAAGATATGCAACCAATTACTATATTATGCTAAGAGAGCTCTAAACATATTTTGTGAGATTTTAATTGCTATGTGCATCAAGATCAGAAAGTGTTAAAATCTGGTATACAAATACACTCTTTGACTCACACTGTTCACTATTCAATTATTACATGTTAATTTGACACATATATCTGTGTGTTGATCTAGTATACTGATATATATTATATCTACAGTACACATGAGTACATGCACCTGAATTTTATTATCAGATGATGTTCTGAATCTATTACCTATATAACAACAAACAAATATATATACAGATATAATGAGATGGGGGTATATTGTGATGGGTGGGGTGTGCACTGTCATATTATATTCATAAAAATGTATATGATTGTGTGAAATATTGAATAATGAAGCATTAACATATATGATAACAATGTTCACTCGTTGAATTATATGTACAATAGGTATAGAAGTGGAAATCTAAGTTACAAATAAAAGCTTGACATTGCCTCATATACACACAAAACGTAGAAAACTTTTAAATCATCAAAAGTCAACTTAACTACCTGTCTTGCCCTGCTTTCAATAAAGCATAACATTTTGAAGCATTTGGTGAGATTTGTTTTCAACAGCACAAGTTCTGTTATATCAACAGAAGACACAACATGCATTGTGTTTTATTTAAACTTAATACAGGAATGAAACTTCATGGAAATTGCTTCACAAGTCTTAAGATTTACCTTTTACATATCTAAACCAACACTTGTAAAATACAACAGTAAGTTAGGAAATATATTAACTATTAAGCATATGTTTTGAGAACATCAATGTATAATGTAACAAACATGTATGCACATGTAAAATGCATTCTCTTGAAGCTAATATAATCTATGCAGGTAAAAGACTTTGGCAAGTTGTTGGATGATGACTATATTTTCAGTCATCTCAGTAGGGGAGATAACTATTAATGATGTAATTAGTCAATGTGAAATATGGTTAATGATTTTTGATTGGACTATGTTGTACACACCCACACCCCCTTCTGATGTGAACGTACAGGTTTTATCATGAAACCAAAATTCAACAAAATTTCCAGATTTCAAACATATCAAAGGGTAATTTCCAGTCTTGGCATTGTAATACCTTCAGAGTTTTCAACCTGGTTTTCCCTTTCCTCCTGTCAGTGATGCATGTTGGAGAGGTTGACAATTGAAATTGGTTTTTTGTTAAATAAGAATCATTCAAATTCTTTGATGCCATGTATAGCTTCCATTCTACCTTTATTGACCTAATAATGATACCCTTATATGGTATTTACATCCAAATATGGCATGATATAAAAGGATTCTAGCGTGTTTCCATCCGGATGACATTTTGATTAGAGGTTAGAAAGATTAAAACATTTCTGATTAGAGGTTAAACGTAGACTGAAAGATTTAGATTGGAGGTTACATAGAGATCTGACATTGTGATGGGATAAATAATTGATATTCGAAACGCTTGATAGATTACTTTAATTGTTGCAGCAGGATTGGTCGCTGAGATTTCATAAACTGACCTTATAATCCTTGTCCATTATTTACATGGAACTTAATTAACTCTTCATTCTAATTTAAGGTTTGGGATAATCCAGTTCCATTATCTAGTTGTAACCTGATTTAATGTTAGGTTGGCAAGAAACGTTATTTTCCACATCCAATTATTAGGCTACACTCAATTACATCTGATGCCATAATGGTTATGGAAGTTTCTAATTTAATAACCTTTGATTGGCTTACTCAACAGTCAGACGTCTGTTCTATTTCACTCATTTATCTTCCAAGTTCATGTGAAATCTTTCACTTCTATAGTAGGTCAATTAACTAAGCTATAGTTGGATCATATTAGGTCAAAATTTCATGACTTGATATCATACTAACTCTCTGTCAGTCAAATGTCATGTGATTTTAAATTTTTAACCATCAAGTGCACCACTTCAATTATGAACCAATGCTTCTTGGGTGAAAAAGGGTTTGGTTCTAATCTTATGTATCATTGGCAACTTTGAATACTGACAATGTTAAGTTTAAGAATTTCAAATTATGAAAGCTTTAACATTTTTTTTTTTTTTAGCTAATTCCATTATAATCAATAATTATTTCACATGCTGTACAATATTGTGTCGAGTTGCCACCATATACTTGTATAATTTTACATAACTCTAGGTTTTTACCTTCATATTTGTATGTTGAGCAGCAATAACTGTTGTAACCCAAGGCAGATTATTCTTTCTCTTCTTGACACCTGATACCACTGTCATTTTGAAATACTTCCTCATTTACAAATGATATACATCCTCATATAAATAGTTTTTTTGCTGCTAATGTTATTTTCGAAATTTGAACATCTATTTGTTAATTGTTTAAAAAAATTTTCAAAGTGCTCAAAGAAAAAACACTCTTACATATAGGTCTACCTATATCGTAAAAAATATGACTTCGGCAAAAAAACAAGATTTTTTACAGGATCCAAATGATCTACTGGTGTGCTTGATCAAGTATCAAGGGTGTCGTTTATTTGCCCAAGAGAGAAACAATGTTGATTAATGTCAGAATACTGCCACCATTTCATTTCTATAAAACATTCAATTTCTATAATGAAAGAAGTTTTATCAGATCTGTGGACTACATAGTTCACTTTCATCTTATCTCATCTCATTCCATTCATTTCTATAATGAAAAGTGAATCAGTATTCAATATTAGATTAGTTTCATGCAATATCAGTTGGCCCTCAGCTCAGGTCCGTATGCTACTAAGATTTAGCCAGATTATAGGCAAGATTATTAAAACTAATGATGAAAGGGAGATAAATCCATTTATGTATGTTATAAAAGCTACAGACTACAATAATGCAATCTGGTTAATCCCGCAGTTTTCTTTCTTGTGAAGATCATAAATATTTGTGTACAAAGTTTTGAGAAATAGAGATTTTTATCCAAACCACTAAAAATAAAATAAAAATAAGTGATATTAAAATAATACACAATCATATGAAGGCAATTTAAAGTAATTAACTCTTATAGAGTACATATAGAGAAAATCTTTGTTTATTTTGAAAACCATAAATAAAAGTAGGTGTAAATTTAAACCTGTCAGCATCCATATTAATATTGAAACCTTAATTGGGTATTTATTATCAATTAATGTTTTTGACATACTGAGGGGTATTTCTTTACTCTTGGTTATTGAAATTTAACAACTCTTACCTAATAAATGTGTTAATTACTGAGAGTACAGTACATCTTAAAGTTATACTTAACTACCTCTTAGAATGACCAAACAATTGAAATTTTTAAACTTGGCCAAAATGAGTCTTTGTTCATCAGAGGACTTACCGGATGTCAAAACTATCTGACAGAATCGCCATAAAGCTAAGTAATAATTCATTAACATAAGTAATTTTTGAAATACACCTACAAGGGTTTTCCGACAATTTTTAATTTAACGCATATATCGTCTTATATCGAGTTTCTATTTTTGGTTGTGGCACCTGTTGGATCCAATTGATGAATATATACTCTTATTGACCAAGTTTGAGGCTTTAAATTTTATGTCCATTCTAAGAGGTAGTATTCCATTAAGGAAGATTCAACTCTAATTGAAATCTTCCAAAATAATGTTGTTTTAGTTCAATCTTCCAATAAGTATTTATGTTGAAATCTTTCAAAAAATGTTTATATGTTGAAATCTTTCAAAAATTGTTATATGTTGAAATCTTTCAAAAACTGTTTACGTTGAAATCTTCAAGTTGTATCTGCTGTTTAAAGAAGAGTTGAAATCCACTAACTCTTTGTGTTGAAATCTTAAGTTTAAACCAGATGGGTGTGAAATACAAACTATTTGGGATGAAATCTTCCTAAGACTGTTTCAGTTGATATCTAAAGTAAAGGCCAGATGTGTATTAAGATTATTTCAACATTAGCATTTTATCCTTTATTGACTCTAGAGATTGCACAAGGAATTAGATAGGTCAAAGGTTAGTTATATTAAGCCAGTTGGTCAGTAGGTGATCAGGACCTCAAGTCATTAGGAGTCAAAGGGTAATTACAGTCCAGTAAATTAGGACAGTAGGGGTCAATTTAGACCAATAGGATTCTGGTAATGTGTTTATTGGAAGCAAACCATCTGTCAGCATGATACAAGAATCACAATTCCTTATTTCATTTGGAAGTTTTTTCTTCTGACAAATCAGCTCAGTTGGGGTTTCAGTCTAACCAAAAGAATGTTGTTATTAGATTTTTAATCTTTTGTTCAGGAATGGAGAGGGTGGAAAGAAGTAAAATTGAGCTGTAATGGGTTTCTTTTATTTATGGATCTGAAATCAGAATCAGAAACAGCTCTATTGGAGTTCCAACATAACCAACAGATTGTTAGCATTGGATTTGCCATCTTTTTAGACAGGAGTAAATTGGAGCTGTTTGGAGTCTTTTTATTGTGGATCTGAAATTAAATTCAGTGCAAATGAAATAGCAAGCTTTAAACTTGTAGAACTTGTTATGAATAGATGATTGAATACTGTAGGGAATTTATATTATCAAGATTCTGCTGGCACTTATCTTAGAATTCCAGAAACAAGGAAGTCTTTGTTGAATTTATCTTAAATCATGCTTCTGTGGCATAAAATAGTGGATTGGAGTGGAATAAAACCTGCAAATACCAGAGATAAACTTGAATCACCTGCAGAATCAAAAGACTATTATTTGAATTTATTCTTCTGAGATTGAGGAAATGTAGCATCCATTATCTGATTGTTTTCTGTGTATTTTCTACTATATTGTGTCTCTAACATGTGAAATAAACTTTTTAAGTTAATGTGATTATAACATTAAATGGATAAATTACTGGAATATGTGCCCTTGATCATGGTGTCTGAAGGTATATGGATTCATTTATTCATTTATTCATTTATTTATTCACTCATTCATCTCTTAGACTAACTTTCATTGTTTACATCATTTATTATACAGTGTTGAATTATTTATTCATTTATTTATTCTATCTATCTATTGATTGCTTTTTACTCATTTTTAGATCATTCATTCATTAATATGCTTCTGTTTTATTCCCTTCTTCTCATTCTCTTTCATTCATTCCATCTGTTGTTCATTCATTCATTCTCTCAGTGAGTCGCTTATCTCAATTCTATATAATTAAACTCAGTACCACCTTACTTTCTGATATCAATGTCTAAAAATAGATTCCAGGTGATGATTAATACAAACCAAACCTATAGACATTGCTATAATATAAACATAACACATACATTACATGTGCATTGCATGATCTGTGTTTATTTTACAAAAACCAGGTACACTGTTAATACCATTTATTTTTTGTTCTTTTAGTTTTGGCATATTTAGTGTTTGTTTTCTGTAGGGATTGTGTTTTATTTGATTGACATGTACATATATTGTCAAAAAAACCATTTTCATTGCATACTATGTAATTAGTCTAAAAGATGACTATTTTCTCTTTTTATTCTTCTGTTATGCATAGAAGTTTTTAAAGGGTTGAGTCTTCCTGTAACTTTCTGGCTTCTTTACCTACTTGTGGCATCAGACACTTTTTTAATCTGACCATTATTTATGCTGGTATCCATTTTGGTTAATCTTTACTTAATACACAGCAAATGAAATTCTTTTAAGAAAATTCAAACCATTAACTGAAAATTTGATTAGATTCTCAAACACCTTACACAATGGTGTGCAGTGACCAGTGGTCTTGCGAACTTTTTCTTATGAAATATTTACGCACTTATAATTGATATACCTCCTCATATGAAAAGTTTATTAACTGCTACCAACGTTTCTCCAAAATGTGTTTTTGGATTTTGTTTTGCAGTTCAGATCATTTGTACTTGTTTTATTTATGTAAAGTTTAGGTGTATGATTTTTACAAAAAATATTCTTTTGGTCTTCAGAATTACTGAATGTTAAACAGAAGACAAGCATTCTTAGGAAATCTACCCTCCACTCTTGGCACCACTACAGTCTGTTATTTTGGTACCTTTAACTGGCCTAGTGAGTGTACAAGGTAGATAGTTGAATTCCTGATGTAAAGGAGTACTGGGATATCATATGTCAAGTAGATAAAGAAACTTTGCAGACGGCAAATTCAAAATGGAGTCTTTATCAATTGTACACTTCTTTCATTCTGGAATTTAATCTGGACATTAGTTCATCATTGAAAACACTAAAGTTTGTGTATTTAGTTTTTGTGTAATTTTGAGATTATTCTGTTATATTGTAAGTATATTGAAAGTTTTGGTGTAAATTTGTATTTTTCTTGGCAATTGATAGCTTTTATTTGGCAGCTAAAAGTAGGTTCTTCTATTTTTTTCTGACAAAATGTAATGTATGGCTACATAAAATTGAATTTATTAACTTTTTTTCTTCTAAACATGATCCTTTCCTTAGTCTTTTGAACATACATACAAATTTTTATACAGCTTTATGTCATTTAGAAAAAATCAGTTTTTAAACTGTTATAAAACTTCTAAAGGATCCAACTACTCCAATTGACTCTTTAGTATTTGCCCTTTAAAAAGGAACATAATACCAATTCATTACAAATTTTTTAATCTATTGAAAATTAGTTTAAAAAAAAGTGTTCCTTGAAAAATAAAACAAAGGCCTTATTTTTTATTAAGAATTTTAAAAATTTGTGATCAAAAGGGACATTGCAATACTATTGCATATACAGCCTTGACTTTGACACAGTTAAAAGAAAGATATAGGTTATATTTATACACAAAGACAGAAATCATCTGGTAAAAACATTAACCATGATATAACTCACACTTTCTTTGTTGCAAGTCTCTTTTTATTTTTAACAAGGACCATCTTTTATCCCTTGATTTTTAAAGCCTAATGAAGAAACCTTTTTTTTTTTAAAAAATATATTACTATTTAAAGGGATTGTAGAAAGATTTTCAAAACTTTTCATATGTATCTGGGAGGGACACCGATAGCATTGTTTTACACCATTCCAATTTTCTGTGAGATCTCTGTAGTTCTTGCAATTCCAATAAAATGACATTACTTATTCGCAGGCCATCAGATATCATTAATAGTTTTTGTGATAGTGAAATAAATCACTTAGTTTGAGTGGAATTGCATGTACCATATCCATCAAAATACTATATATCATAGCCATGTAGCCTCTCTAAAACATATTACCTGGCTGTAAATGATCCAAGTCAGACCTATATCTAATTAGTATTGTGTAATATCTAATACTTCTCAAGTAGAATCAAGAATTAAGCAAGTCTGTAGTTAATATAAGATGAATCATAGGAGTATAATCATAATGAAAGTTTGCCAAGTGGTAGTTTTTTTATTAAAACATGAGTGATAGAGTGTAACAAGTATTTATATGATATACCTTGATGTAATATATACAATTCTTATGTCTGTTGATTACCTCAGTCAGGTGTTCTGCCAATACCTCGTTCAAGGCTGTTTGGCATAACAGAAGCAAATAAGAAAAATACCTCCCTTATAAAACATCAATCAATTTCAAAAGTTTCATTTTTTCCCCTGATTCAGTAAATGAGATTCAAAAAGACCCCCCCCTCATATGTTGGATTGCATTAGACCTTGTCATCAGCCAAAAATTTGCGTTATGTTTATGGCATGATTATTTGAACCCTACTGATATACCTGCTGTCAACAGAAATTGGAATGGCTTATCTTCTGTTCTATGAGGCTGTGTTTGAGGTGCTTTGGCAAGCTGTTCATTGTTTATTGTGTAGCATTGCCCTCTTTCATGATTTCACTTAGGAGGAGAAAAGTGCCAAATTGTTGGCGTTTCTGTTTGGAAATTGTGGATGCTTTGACCCCCACCAACACTGAAAATATTTGAATTTTTTATCATTCTGCATTGGAGATTTCTTGACGATATGGTAGTGCTCTCATAGAAACGCCATTGCATAAAACTATTGGTATATTTTGTAAATTATGTTTTTTTTTAAATCCAAATATCTGTACTATAAATTGTTTATATGTAATAGTCTGAAATATTGTTATGTGTACAGTAAATAAAATGAAGGTATATAACTGCTAACTGTGGGTGGGCTATTTTTGATACAAAGAATTGTGTTAGAAGTATGACTATGGTATCTATATAAACTATATTATAAATATATAATTTATCTTCTGGCTGGATGGAAGCCATATGTTGAAGCTGAAAATTAAAAATCTGCCTTCTTCCTTATCTTTTAATATAAATATAGACTTCACTTTCTTTTATAACAAAATAACAACTGACTTAACAGATACGAAGTTAGAATTAATATCTCTAAAACAATGACTTCCTTAAACACTATGATATGAATCAATTTTACATTCTAGATAAATCATAAAAAGTGAATCTTGACTTTGGAAAATGAATATCAAATATAGTTGGAAAGAAAAATGTGTAAATTAAACATATAATTGCAGTAAATAAAGTTAGTTACAGTCAAGGTTTGACTGGCACATCAAAATTATGAACAAAAGTAGAATTTCCAGTACTGATTAAAGGAATTGTAAAAAGGTTTTCTAAACTTCTTTACAATCACTTTTAGTTTTGCTTTGAGTTGTGTCCGACATTTCTTTGTCACATGGATGTGAATGATCTGGTAAAGACAGCCTATTGTTTAAATCAGTATAGTTATAATGGACCTAACAGGTGTAAGTTATCTAAGAATATATCTACTGTTATCTATATAGTTTATAAAAGTGTAGAAAGTCAAAAATGAAATCAGATATTCTCCAGAGATTTTAAAATTTCTTAAATAGTATGAACTTGTACAGAAGGAGTATAAACCAAAGAATCAAACATATGTTATGAAAGTTTTAAAACATTTTGATGGAATGAAATATTCTGTAGAACTTTCATTTTTCGAGAAATTTCACTCTAGAAATTTCTTTGTATGTTGGGCTTTGAAAAAAAGCTGTATTTTTTCAAAACTTTAGCATCAAACAACATGAATATACAAAAAAACACTAACAATATGAAATGAAAATAATGGTGTGAAATTACATTGTAAAACCAACTATTTTCATTTGATTCCTGTATTTGACAATGTCCAGAGAGCTAGAACAGTACTTACTCACAAATAGAAATAATTGATATTTCATAAAAACACTTTAAAATACACATACATGTAATATAATATTTCACCAAAAACACATGATATTATATTGAATCAACATTTAAAACACACATTATACATGATACATAATTTGATAACACATATTAATATACACTATGATACACAATTATTTAACAAATATATGATAAATATTGTATTTTTGTATAATATAGAATTGCCGTATGGTTGGGAGAAAGTAGAAGATCCACATTTCGGTACTTATTATATCGAGTAAGTTTATTATCATCTTTTGTTTATGTAACTATCTAAATTGTCAAAGGATTTTATACACACATATAAGGTTGACTGATTTAGAACTTGCCATCTTTCATTTTTTGCCATAAGAAATTGACAAGGTTGTGGGTTGTTTATTTCTCTATTATGATGGGTTATGATTATGCTACATGACTTAATTTTTACCACAGGTTCAAGGGACTGGCATTGAAAAACAGTATTGTGGTTTTGATGGAACAATTTACTGATGCCCATTGTGCTTTTGGCTGTGCTTTTTAAAAACATATCCTCTGCTGTTAAAAAGTAAAAAGAGAAGACTTGCAATTGACTTAAAGTATTGCCTTTAGCTCAATCATAAGTAGAACAGTAGGGTGTAAAACTCCATATTTGATATTTTTCAGTCATGTGAATCGTAGAACTCAATATGAATATCCTGTGATAGATAGTAAACATAATGTAACCAGTCAAGAAAACTCAGGTAGGTAAATAACCCCTCCCCACTCCTCTCTTATTCGAGCTGCTTTGGCTCAGTCAAATAGATGCTTGCTGGCTAACTAGAAGGTCTTGGAGTAAATTTAGGCATAGGTCAAGAGAATACTTCACATTTTTTTTCATTTTTTAAACACAGTCTCTACATTTGATGCAATTGATCTAGTTGTTCAGATGAGACTCTGATCTGAGGCCCTGTGTGCTACAGCCTGTGCATGTGAAAAATCTCTTGATAGTTGGAAATCGATGTTTACTTATGATCCTATCACATTCTTGTAGTCAAGATTATCATGTATTGAATCGAGCTAAAATCTGTGAATGATTAAAATAAGCTTTGATTAATCAGCCTCATCAAACTGTTCTATATTAGTCATGTATTATTAGCATCATATACTAGAAATATTACAATCAACATATACATATATATAGCATCTATCAATTTATGTCTGCTAATATTTATGATTTATTTTGGTATAATTTAAGCTTAACAGATTCACAATGTCAAACTATTACTAATTTCATCTTAGACCTTGATTGCAACAGCCACTTATGTATCACAGAATGCAGCAATTTGATTGGATTGTATGTCAGCAAATACAGCCAATCAGAACATCAACAGAAAGACTGAACATTATGAGTTACTGTAGGGTGCTGTGAATGGCTGTTTTAGCTAGTGTACAATCCAATCAAATCACTGCATTTACAAACATCTGTGTTACAAGATTAATGACTATTGCAGCCAAGGTATAAGACAGAGTTTGTATAATTGTGAGATGAGATGAGATGCAAAGCTTCAGATCAGTTCTGATTTTTTGTTGTTGAAACAATTGCTGCAGCAACATTTAATGATAAAAATGACCAAATGATATATTTTAGGTGTTGAAGTCAATGGTAACAGTACTCTACCTCGCTCTACTAAAACAACAGACGGTACTAAACGTTCTGTTAGTGAATCAGATATGAACAACAGAATAAAAGAAGGTAGGTGTTAAGGTTCTTATTTTAGGCTATGTGTCTGTTTGTTCATAGATATTGTAAATTTGTATTTCAGAGAGTCATCATTTCATAGAACAACACCTTTTTATCCCAAATTTTAAGATCCATATACAAAAAAATTTACACCATAATGAAAAACTGATCTGTAAGACTACAAACATGTTTGGGGAGCTGCAATGGCTCAGTGAGTTAGACAATTGTTTGCTAATCTAAAGATCCAGGGTTCAGTCCCGACAAATAGGTTGAGATAATGCTTTTGGATTTTTAACTCAGTTTTCCTCAGTTCAGAAGGTCTGACAGAAAAAACATTAAGTTGTTCAGATGTAACAATATCCCTAGCCCTGTGTTCCAAACGAGTAAGCCAATGCTGCTGTCCTGACAAAATTTCTCTCATTGCACACTGCATCTGATTATTTTCCATGAGATGCTCTTAAAAGTAAAGAGACTATGTTAGCTGTATTTTGAGTTGTTGATGTGGAAATTGTGGTAAATTTGACATTTAATCTCAAGTTCTGTCTACCAAGCAGGTATTTCCTGTTACCATTCAAACTAGCAGATTTTACACCTGGTCTTACATCTTACTTCAGGTGTACTTGGTTTAATTTCTGTTTAGAATTACGGTGAAATGAGCCCTACAACTTATACAATTTATTGATTGCCTTGAACAAGTCACACTGATGTGTTTGTTGCTGCCATTCAAATCAGGGTTGTTTGATTCCTCTGCTAGGAACATGGGTTTGAATCCTGCAGAATTTTGATTGGTTTTGAAGTTGTTTGATTCATCTGCTAGAAACATTGGTTTTGAACCCTTCCTTGTCCTCAGACATGGTAGAATTTTGAATGACATTGATTGAAGCTGTTTGATTCATCTGCCAGGAACACCGGTTATGAATCATTTCTTGCTCTGAGACATGGCAAAATTTTGTTGTGTGTTGGTCATTCATCTTATATTTTGTGGTTTCAATTTTTGCCACCATGGAAGCAAGATGATTCTGGTGCTAAGATCAGTGCTAAATCAAGAGTTAAGCCCTAGTGTTTGGGCGATACAATAAATTATCTGATTATATTTCTAATTAAGAAAAGCCTACCACCTGTTTCTATACAATTCTTCTTTATCTCATTGTTTACATTCTACAGTCCAACTTTCCCATAAAAATAGATTGAAATGTAAAAACAATATTGTATTATGTTTCAATGTTAGATTATTATAGGTAATGTAATTAGAAAGCTTAAAATAGGATCATCTTTATCAGCCTGGTAGTTCGTGGTTTTAGACATATAAGATGGTACAAAAGCAGTTAGTGGAAGACCTAAAGACATTTTATCAAATTTGAGAGACTGATATCATTATTTATTCTTTTTTGAGACTACTTCTTATGATAAGATTATGAAGCATATAAAGATTCTATTGGCATAAACAGCTAACTAGGCTATAGGTTGATTTAAGAATTTACTGTTTCATCAAAATAAGCCGAACAAGCACCACATCAGAGGCAAGGAATATACATAAACCCAAGTGTTTATTTAACTTGCAGAAGATAACAGCATGGTGGCAGCATGTGAAATGAGAATGTCAGAGTACCCCCCTCTACCATCAATTGTTTATAGTGGTGTTTGAATTGCTGGGAATCTGGCTGCCATTCTGATACTATTTATAGTAACACTTGAATTTGACACAACAATGGCTAGCTGTATTGATCTTGTGAAGTCTATTTTAACACAGTCTGCCACTTTTTTTGATGGAAAAAATTCAGGTAGCAAACAAGTTATGAATTTAAATTAACGAATTGAGTATATGAAAATTCTTTTATAAATGAATTGAAAATTTTGTTGTTGAATATCAATGTCATTCAGTTGGCTTATTTCATCTTCAAGATATTTATCTTAGAAAATAGATGAAGATTTCACCACTTGTGCTAATAAATTACCTTGGATGAAATATTTTCTAATCTGACACTAGGGTATTCTTATCTTTAATCAGATTTTAATCAAAAATCTAGAATCAGTTGACTGACAAATTTATTATCAGTTGAGCAATATTAACAAGTTTGTGATGGATGTATTCACCACTTTCCATAGTCCAAACCCCTTACTGTTGTTGTCACCAAGTCAAGTTCCTTTGTCAGGTTCTATAGTTGTTTCTTAACATGACAACATTTGCTTGGTTATGTCAAGCAAATGGCAGCTGTGGGTTCAATTCTCAATCGGCATGTGATTGTCTGATGACCCTGATTAAGTAAAGCTGTAAATGGGTATGGATAATCCAGGTAAGATCAATGCCAAGACATTTGGCCACAGACAAGCTGGTAGAAAAGGTCCTTTACTGTGAACCTAAGTTGTTATCCTTGTAAAATTGGGTTTTTTCTTTCTCTCTTTCTTTAAAACACAGAATCCACTAGTTATTATGACTGTCAACTGGGTTTTACTTATCTGTCATCAAATGCAATTTGGATTTCAGAGGTATCTTTTTTTACTTTTAGATTTAGATTTGAGATAAATATTAGATTTGTCAGTTGTGTTAAGAAATTAATCTAAGTAAGAATAAATTTAGAATGACACTAGGAAAGTTTGAAGATTAGCTATGATTAGATTCTAGTTGATGATAATCCATACAAAATTATCTAAAATTGGAATTTTCCCAAATTATGTTGATTATTTCTCACATACTGCTGTTAAGTTTTGTTCTACCTGATAGACCCATGCTTCAGATTTTCAAACAAAGCCTAGTCTCAAATTTGTTGGTAAATATATAGGGTAGTCTCAATAGGTTGATCAAAAGAGCTCATTTCTTGCTGTCGATTTGTCTTTAAGACATCAGACCTTCAAAAGAAAATGTCTGTTAATTTAATACTAATCATTAGACTTTGAAATATGGACATTTTAGAAGTTATGACAAGAATATTCAACGGTAGCAAGGATTGACTAAAATCCCATTGACAAGCACTCATTTTGTGATAATATAATCTAAAACTGGTTCAGTTGCCAATACTGACTGACCTACAGCCATTAATATGTATTTAATCTTTAACCTTTTCATGGTTACTGTAGTGTATATGAGCTATATGGTCAGTAAGTAATATATCTAAGGTACTGGTTATTTTGACCACTGGTCAGTGTAGTTCTGTAAGTAATATATCTAAGGTACTGGTTATTTTGACCAGTGGTGATTAAAGATAGAGATTGTTTGACCAATATGTTCTACCTGATATATAAATAAATATATCTCTACACCTACCATGTTGATATATCTTGATAAAACACATGCTTGGGCTGTGGTCATTCCGCTTACAGATGTAATAAATCCTTAGAAATTAGTCTATTCTTTGATATGAATGAAAAAGGTATGCAACTGAGCAAGTCGATTCTGATATGAACCTAAAAGGGATCTTGATGTCTAATTCCTTGATATCCTTTATGTCATGCTAGCTGATGTAAATAATCACAAATTAGCTTGACAATTATGACATTGTGACTGAAAACTGAACATTGCATCTTTAATCGCATTTGATTTAATGTTTCTTAGCTCTAAGTGATACTGGTTCCTTACTTACTACACCATGCCATTGATCATAATCCAACACAAATCTCAATGTTAACTCAAAATGTTGTTTAACCCTAGTGTGTGAATAAAGTGTTATATACCCTGAAATTCAAATAATATAACATAACGCATAGGCTATGTGTTAACATTATATGATGTCATCTGGTAAGGGTAACCTTCACTGGTCTGACAAGGATCACATGGTGTGGTTAATATAGCAGCTGTTAAAAGGGTTAATCATACAACTTGTATGTTTGATGTAGGAGGCTATGCCTAGCTATAGTTAGTGTTTTCTGACAAGAATGAACAATTGTTCCCACTAAAACATAAAAAAGAACCTTGTGCCATCTACTTCAGATAAATCTCACTGTTTAGTCTGAAATTCAATATAAATAGCTAGATATCTTCAGATCTGTGTTTTCACTCATATATTTTCTTATCTTGAACAAAATTTACTGAGTTTAAGGACACACTGGGGAGAGCTCATATTACTGAAATATCATAACTAATGGTAAAACACTGTTTTCAAATAACCCAATTATATCACAGCTGATTCTAGTGTCAAACAACTTTTCTCAAATATTCACCAAATCTGTATTTCTCATTTCTGGTCATGTCAGACTTCTGAAGATTTTGTGTCTGTGATAATATAGTTTGTGAGAAACTCTATTTCTTAGTTGATATCCTGTATTAGTGCACGTAGGGTGGACGAAGTTTTATATTTCTTTAAAAGTGGTTTAATATTTCTAGGATTATTTTTTTGGATATATTTTTGTATGAAAAATTTGATGCTTTGTGATTATGGTGGGATTATTCTAACAGTGGTAATAATTAAGAAACGTGGTTTAGTTTATAAGTTTTTGTTGAAATTGAATTATACTCTGTTTCTTTCTTGTACAAAATAAGTTTGTAATTTTGGTAACAGCTATTGTTAGACATCTGTTTTGTTATTTGAGTAGATTAATTATGATATTTGTGTATGATTGTGTTTGGTCTGGCAAGATAGTTGATTACATCATGAAATATGACATACCTATTTGAATATCTAGGTTATATAATCTAGGTTATATGTCTTTGTTTCCAAAGGAGCCTACCAGTGTATTATAATGGAATATTTAGGCTGACGTGGGACAATCCAGTTTAATTCTTCTTGAAATAATAGTTTATGAATTGGTGATGATAATAAACATGGCCTAGTTGATATTCAATATGATAGAGAAATTAACAAAGAAAGTACTAGTTATTTTAAGGCTATTTAGGTTCTGTATTAAGTTTTTTTGGCATCAATATCTGTAAAGGGATATCCACTATTCTCACCTACTTATCATATTATTTCTGTTTGTGTTGACTGATATTTCTATCTTCTTTGCTATCTGTTTAGTTCTGAACATGTTGTGTTGTTGTTTTAGTTGTATAAAGTAAATTCATATAATATGATGAATAAATCAGAAGGTTTTCTTAATTTTTTCAAGAAATTAGGTGTGAGATGTTTTTAATGTTGATCTGAAGAAATGAGAAATTCAATGTGATTAAGAGTTGTAAAATGAATTTGATAGACTTTTGTATATGAAGTTCGAACATAGATAATATTTGGTTTACTTTGTTTTTCATGATTGTAATATTTATAAGTTGTACTGTAAAAGGATTGACTGTTAAGTACTTAGACATTCAAATTTTGATAACAGTTTAATGTTGTTTAGTAATATAATAAATGTATTCTGATCAACTATAAATTATGAAACAGCTCTAGTTAATTAATTCTGATTAATTCCAATCAAAAATATCAATTATTTTGATGATAGCTGCTGAAACACTTTCTGGTCCACTAAATAGAAGTAATCAGTTTGCCAATAAATTTTGTGTGAAATTGAAAAAAAAGTAAATTTAAAATCTCAATTTAATGTGGTGAATTTGAATGGTGTAGCAAGTAAAAAATCAATTCATCTCTGATCAATTGCTAAATTGATTAATATCAAAGTTGTCATTTTAAATTATATTCCTTTCATGAAGCCTGATTATCTGTTTTTATCCAATTTTTGTAATTTTCCATGGTTAATAAAGTTGTTTTATGAAGTACTGATGAGTAATGAGAGACCATGCTCAATTGATGATGACAGCAAAATGGTTTCAGGCTTGATTTATGATGAACATGTGATGAGCTGAAAACTATAACTGGTAGAAATATTGTGATTTTCAGTGAAGTGTTTTGG
This sequence comes from Lottia gigantea, assembly GCF_000327385.1. NCBI lineage: Eukaryota > Metazoa > Mollusca > Gastropoda > Lottiidae > Lottia > Lottia gigantea. The sequence goes on from NW_008706795.1 coordinate 800,624, forward strand.
ATAGTTTTGAAGTATTTTTTGTATACAATATATTAGGAAACAGGCTTATTGTAACCTATTTTTATCTCTCTCCTGGTTCTTAAGGGAGTTTTCTGGAGTTGTATGGACTAATTATAACCACTGAAAGAAATATAGTTTTCAAACAATTATTCAGTTTAAATTCAATGATGTAAATGCTTATAAAGTTTGGAATGACAAATAAAGAGAATATATTATGTGAAATGAATATTGAAATATTTGTATTATGAAACTGTGTTGATTGTTAATATAAAACTGTTAAAATGTCTGCCCCTATGAATATAATGGAATTATTTGGATATCGTGGTATCTATGAAAATGATATTCTTCAACTCTTACTCTCAGGTAAATATACTGCCAAGGATTTGAATATTTCTAAATTCTTTGTTTTTGAATGTTTTTGAAACTCTTCTTTGAAATTGGTGCAGAAGAGTTTAAAAGTTAAAAACTCCATTGTATTAGACTTTTAGTCAGATGTCAGTGGTTGGCTAAGGTTTTTGTGACATAGCAAAATTGCAAAGACTCTTAGATATTATTAGTAGCTGTTGTGATAATGACATCATAAAACAGTCATCTTACTGAAAATTGGAATGGTGCAAATTGATGCTATTAGTGTCTCAGATACATAAAAACTTAAGAAAACCTCGCTACTATCCCTTTAAATAGAAAATAAAAGTTAAACAAGTAACATTGAGAGATAAGCAAGTAACATTGAGAGATAAGCAAGTAACATTGAGAGATAAACAAGTAACATTGAGAGATAAACAAGTAACATTAAGAGTTGAGAGATAAACAGTAATAATGAAAGATAAACAAGTAACATTGAGAGTTGAGAGATAAACAGTAATAATGAAAGATAAACAAGTAACATTGAGAGTTGAGAGATAAACAGTAATAATGAAAGATAAACAAGTAACATTGAGAGTTGAGAGATAAACAGTAATAATGAAAGATAAACAAGTAACATTGAGAGTTGAGAGATAAACAGTAATAATGAAAGATAAACAAGTAACATTGAGAGTTGAGAGATAAACAGTAATAATGAAAGATAAACAAGTAACATTGAGAGATAAACAAGTAATAATAACATTGAGAGATAAATTTTAAGTAAGTTGAGATGAAAAGTAAGATATGTTTGTGTATTTTCATGTACTAGATTGTCACATGAGAACAACATCACATGATTTTAATTTTGAATTTTGAAATTCTGAAACTCAATACCGTGCTTTCAATTTTTATGACTTTCCTTTTTAAACTTTTTCCCAAGCTTAAAAACATATTTGAGAGTTTATGATGCAATGGTATTAGATTCTAATGAGACATCAGTTTGAAACAGGCTGGGGAGAGAAAATAAAAGTTTCTCGTCATTGGGTACAACTCTACAGGGTGTTGACAAACATTACTATATTACAGATGTTAACTAACACTAACTGAGATTTTTTAATCTTTCACAGATGATATTCATGATTTATTTTTCCACCTAGTTGGAAATCAAAATGTTTTAAAAGGATTGTAAAGGAGTTTTCTAAATTTTTTTATATGTATCGGGTACACTGATAGCTTAAATTTTCACCATTCCAATTTTCATTCTGACATAATGTGGTTCTTGCAATAAAAATGAATGGAATGAAAATTGGAATGTTACAAATTGATGCTATCATTGTCCCAGATACATAGAAAAGGTTTAGAAAACCTCTTTACAATCCTTTTAAGTCCTACAATTTCGGACATGAATTGGTTAGCATAACCTTATCAAACTCTTGAGCGATCTTGGACATTGTCCAATCCAAATGATAAGCGATGTTTTATTCATGTCAGTCCGTTTGACCTGTATCACTGACAGTAGGAAACCAACAGAAAAATTCAAAGTTATATTTTTGCCTCTTCATCCTGGACCTTCAGATTAGAAAGCAAACGTCTAATTCTCTAAGCCACCATGTCAACTTCAACTTGTCCTTTAACATTCAACTACCTCGGTATATATCCTTAAGTTACCTGACTAATTTTAATGGTGTTTGGTCATCTGATCTTCAAGTAAAACGAAAATTTATTGTTCAAAAACAGCATCATACATTACCGACAGCAGTTACAATTTTACCACAGCAAAATATTTCCTATAACCATATTGTAAAATTCTTTTTTTTTCTAATTGTATACGTTCATTCTATGTATTTATGTATCTAGCTATAAGTTAATTATTTTGGTTATCTATTTCAGGTTTGGAAGGCAGGAGACCTCACTTTACCAAAAATCCCAATGAATTAAAGGGAGAATTACTGCAGGCATCATTGGTCAAGAGTTTTCGAGGTTTTGGGTTTACTATTATTGGTGCTGATAGAGAAGATGAAGAATTCTTACAGATTAAAAATATTGTGCCTAATGGTCCGGCATATCTTGATGGTAAACTCAAAACAGGTATGTCTACTGTTTAATATACAGTGTACCTGTATTCGGTGAATTCTGACGTCTTGGTATTAGGACAATCTTAGGACAAGGCTTATTTGGTTTCCTTTGTCGAAGGCTTTGATTTGATGTATTTAATGGCACACAACCCAATCAAAATAGCTGCATTTATAAACTTGTGTGATATGAGAAAAGTGCCTTGTGAAGTCCAGGTATTAGATAGGCTTTGTAATCTTGAAGATGGACTTGTCTGTTATATTTATAATATATATGTATAACAATTACCAAATTGATCTCTAATAATTTTTATGATGTAATAAAATTTGAGAAATTGATTTACATCAACTTGAAGAGCCTAAAAAAACATAATAATGTTAAACAATAAAATAAACAGTTAACCTATCACTAGCTGTCAGTAAACTATATTGGTACCAGTTATTTTTACTCTGAATTACCTGATAAATCATTCTATGCCTGTTTTTCTATTGTTATCAGTTCAGAAATAGAACTAGCGTCATGGATGCTTTGTTTCAATTGTTTAAACAAAATATCATGTAGAGACAATAGAATATTAAACTGCTATTTTACATCTAAATTAGTTAATGTCTACATTCATTTCTGGAACAGGTTTCAATTTTTGTTATGAAACAGAATTGATATTGGACTATTCTTATGGTCAAAATGCTATCTGAAATAGACAATTTTCAAGGCACCTTATATCCATATTATATTTACTTTCTTGAAAGATATTTAATATTTATTGCACTTAAATTCTTTTGTGGTCTGAATCCAGATGCATTTGCATAAAAGTTTTTTCCATGTTGAAATATGGAATTGTTTCCATCTTAATCTTAAGTTTTCATGATCCAATGAAAATCGATGTTAAGATGCTTCTTATTTGTGATATTTGATTTTTCTGTGGTCTTAGTCTTAATAATAAGAAACTTGTTAAACTCAGAAGCAATGTTATCTCCCTTTACTTAGATCTTCTCAGAATAAAAAATCAGGTGTCAATTTTTGCCTGTGATTTATTTTACCTATAGAATTAATCTATAACATCCTGTTGAATATCGGATATAAAAATATAGTGTAATTAGATTAATTAAAGATAATTAACATCACCTGTATTTTATACTTGTTTTTAACCTAACCATGTCATATTTGTGGTACAAATATAGATTATAAAGCACCAGTATATATATTGTTTACTATTAGTTTACTTCTGATAAAATATAATAAGTGTAAGGCAAATGATAATATCAACTTTCTTTTTTTAAGATAATTTTTATAGAACACCAAATTTAACACCAAGCCTGAAATAAAGAGTAAAAGCAAAAAGTAAAATGTAGTATAAATTTGATTTAAACTTAATATACCATGATTAAGCACCGCCTTCTTTTTTCAAGAATGAAGAGATTAATATCATGTTTTCTACTTGATTAAGGTACTCTGAAAAACATGTTTCTAGCTCCATGCATATATATACATTTGATACATAAATGTATGTATACTATTGTAGACGTACATTCTGTGTACTCAACTCAAAATTCTTAGAAATTGTACAATACTCAAGTCTTTTGTGGATATATAGATTTCCTCTTGTTGTGAAGCTTGCATGTCTTGATGTTATTGTCTGAATAAGGATTATCCAGCACAAGTAAAGATATTTGTTGATAATTTTATTTTTTGAAAATATTTTCAGACAACTAAACAAAGTTTAAAATATTTGATTGTTTTGTTTCAGGTGATGTTTTGGTGTATATCAACAAGACATGTGTCCTCGGTTATACACATCAGAACGTTGTCAGTGTGTTTCAATCAATACCACCAGGAGAGACAGTTGTCCTAGATGTTTGTCGTGGTTATGCACTGCCGTCAAATTTAGACGATCCCAACACGCAGATAGTGACAACCGTGGCAGTGTCTGGACCTAATTCAGGACAACAACCACCTGCATACGGATTTAATGGACTAGATGCTTTAAATACATCACAACGAAGTTTAAAATCTTTACCTGATTTAGCCAAATCCCACAATGCCAATAATGCAGATTCAAGTTTCTCCCAGAATAGTTTACAAGGGGAGTTAACTGATGAACCTCCCGATTTAATCATGTCTAAAGCAGAAATGTTGGTTGTGGATATTGTGCGTGGAAAAAGTGGATTTGGATTTACAATAGCCGATTCTCCTTTCGGACAGCGTGTGAAACAAATCATTGATGAACCTCGATGTAAAAATCTTCAAGAAGGTGATATCTTACATCAAATTAATGATATTAATGTCCGTGATATGACTCATTCTCAAATTGTGGCTGTTTTAAAGGAATGTCCAATGGGAGATGTGACAGTTATTACTGTACAAAGGGGAGGTAAGTCATGTTTGTTTTTAGTAATTTTTGCTGTTAAAGATAAATTAGGATTGGCAGGAGCTTCATTTTAAACTCTGTGAAGGTCAGTTATTGCTAACAAATTGAACTTAGTATTTGCTGATGTTGAAAGTATGTTTTATTTTCAAAACAAATAATCTGGATAATAGAGACTTTGTTGAATTTTGTTTGACACTTCTGTCTTGTTGATTGAGTCTATGAAATTCTGCACCAACCTCAACTATAGTTTTACTGATCGCTAATCCAAACAATAAAAAATGAAACAATTCACATTCAAACGATCAAATAAACATCAAAATTTGTTTTTAGTCTGGAAACATGCCAAATTATTCCAAAACTTTGGTGTTGTATCACATTAGAAATATTTCATTGTTGGACAGATCTGCCATTGAAATAATCTTCTAATTTGTAATTCCTGCTAACAAATGAAATACTTGCTTTGGTTCAACTGTATTGCATTTAGATGCTCTCACACCATAGTAATTACTAGTTGCGAATGGTTGTGAATAATGAAAGTGGTCATGAGTTCTGAACACAACTCACTGAATCAGTTTCATGAGAGATGCCTTCGTAACTTATGACCGCTATTTTTATTTGCAAGCATAGGCAACTGATAATCACTATTATGTGGGGGCCCCTGTTAAAGATTTAAAATGTGATCAAATGATTAATGTATATCTTCTGAACGTAACATAGAAATTTCAGATAAAAATGTATAAATCAATACTTGTTACGTGAATGTGTGAGTTAACCCAGGGTGATAAGTGAAAACATAAAACATTCACATTCAGGCAAGAAGACGTATCACACCAGGATATTTGTAAAATGCCTTTGTTGATGTTAGTGTAACTTTGATTTGAGATTTGTTTTCCTCTGTTTTTAATTCAGTTTAAATAGTGACTGTGAACATTGTAAACTAGTACAAGATTGAAACAAGCCTCACATTTTATGAGAAATAATTCAGATCAACTATCATACTAGATTAACTTTTTTATTTCGCTACAGTGAATGTCAGAGACAGCTTTAAAGAAGTTATGTTTAAATGTGCTTCAGTTTTCCAGTCAATATTTGCTTTTTGAGTCTTTTTCGTCATTTTATTGATCATGAATCACAAATAGATTGTAGTTTTAAATTCAATGTATCAATGTATGAGATCTGTCTTTAAGATATTCAGAGGAGACGGATGTGTTGATAGGCATCAAATCTACTTGCTTACATGATTATTTCAAAGTTTCTGTGATAATTCATTTTATTTTTTAATTTCAGGGATTCCCTTTCCAATGAAAGGAAGAAGACCAGTCAAACCGGTAAGTAGGTTCCTATCTATCTTCTTAAATGTGCAACTTTCTTCTAAAAGATGGGTTTCCTTATTTTTTAGTGTTAAATTAAGCAAACTATTTAATTAATTGGTGTTTCTAATAAATTATCATATATCATTATCTTCTTATTGCATATAATTAATTGTATATATGTACACTCTGGATAAACCAAAAAAGACTTTTTAACCTTTCTTGATCGGCCCCTCATTGGAATTCTGCTGGTAATTCTCTTCTAAATTAGCTAATTATGAATTAAATTTGAACATGTGAGAAAAACTGGTATTTTTCCAAGTCATTAGAACACCTCTACTTTCTATTCATATAAGTATTAGCATTTTCATTTTTATAAATGAAAATAAGGAACCCATCAAGGAGTTGTAAAGAGGTAATGTCTAGTTTTTTTTTATGTATATCAGGTCCATTTATGATTTCTATTTGCATCATCCTTTTTTCTGTCAGTTTTCTGTTGGTCCTGATATTATAGAAATTTCTAACTGTATAATAATGGAAAATGGTGCAAAGCAATGGTGCAAATCGATTATCAATGTTCTTGATATATATAAATATGTATGGCAAATTGTTTAAGATGGGAAGATTTAATCAATTGATGAATGGGTTGTAGACTTGGGAAAGGGGAGAATCAGATCCAAACAATGATGAACAAAAGAAAGAAATTTTTACTATAGTGCTCAACTAATTGGAAAAAATTGAATTGATATGACATTTTAGAAGCAGAAAGAATTGTATTTTCTATGTATGAGTATAAACTGAGGATGTGAATTGACACAGTGAGTCATGTATTCTGTGACACACCAAGATTAGGTAACATGTCATGGTGACACCTGGTGTTTGTTTACTCTCATTAATTTACACTAATAACGAAGTTTCACTTGGTAAAATATATGCCTCAACTGACGTCATTCTGGACTGGATCAAATTTACATCATTTGATTAGGATTTACAAATCCCTGTGAATTTGAATTTTATTCAGAAAAATATTGTGTGTGTTCTTGTAAAGTGTTTAGTAAGGTATAGTAGTCAATTGTTAATGTCAGTGATCTAAAGCTGTATGGTGCTTGGATGTTATTCAATGTAGTGGATGTCACCCAGCCATGCTTTCCTAACTTTGTCATTAGTACAAAGTTACAACCTTGACTCCCAAACCATGTCAGGTTTATCAATATTTTTAAGTTGTAATTATTAATGATTTATATTTCAGTCAAGAAGTTTTGATGAAAAACCACGAGGAGAAGGGGGCATAATTCAACCTGGTGCTTATTTTTTTAACGAACACGCCAACCAAAATAGTCACGGTAAGCTTTTGATTTTCAAAATTTTTATGAAATATTAGTTTAATTATTATTTTTACCATAGATTTGAATATTAAACAATCTTTGAAAATGTGAAAACGTAATTTTGGAGCTTGCTGAAATTGACATTGCCTGCCATTTTCAAAAGTAAGTAAATAGATTCACAAGCCCTACAGAAATGTTATTTTATTTCTATGTAATAAGGATATGTATTAATCCCACTGTTTAATCTCCAGATTTTACTTTTTATTAATACAATAAGATAATACACAAACTAGAATTAGTTTAGACTTGTTTCATCTCAAGGGGATTTTAATGAGGTTTTCTACATTGATTTCGATTGATCCATTGTTGTTTTCAGTCAGACTTCTGTTGGTCTTGAAAGTCCATTCAACTAAATGCTTTAAGATGCAGCTATCTCAGAGGCTCTTAAATATTGTTACCAGCCTCTGTGATAATGGTGTCGTGTACATTGGAGCATTTCTATAATTTCAGAAAGCCAAAGATCTTTCGAAATTGGAATTATACTAAAAGAAGTTATCAATTGCCCCTATATTTCCCCAAATAGTTACCCTGGCCAATTCTTTTTGGATCGAAAAACAATAAAACAAATTTATTTTTTAAATTGTCCAAACAGGTATTGTAACTTTAATAAATAACAGTATAAAGGAGGACTCTGAGTTCGGTAAGAAATGTGATATTTCTGTAACATATATATATATATATATATATATATGGTTGGAATCGTACTGTTATAAAGTATCTGTTCCAGACATCTTTCATATCTACTGTTATATATAGTATCATGATTCCATAAATAAATATATTAACAAATTATCTTATACTTGCTGACAATGTCGCAGTCAACAAATTAAGACATAATACAGAATAGTTCACTAATCATTAAGGAGATCTTTTCATCTAGAAAAATATGAAATGATTTTAATTATTAATCTTAAATAAATATCAAGGGTTTAGGAATGTTCGATTTTCAATATTTACTTCTGTATATGAGGGATTAGTAATTGATCTGTTTTATCAAGGAATATTGTTAGGATCAGTTGATTGGCTATTGACATTCTAGTTATCCAATCATTATCTAGAGTTTATCAACTAACTCATTATTCAATAACAATTCTTCATTAGGAAATGTAATAACACATAAGTTTAAATGAAAACTTTGGATTGAGAATAAAAAATATACAGAATTACAATATAGTAATTTGATTGGATAAGAATATTTGATTAACCAATGATTGATGAGGGATTATATTCTGGTGCTACTTTAAATATGAAATATAATAGGCCTACCTGAATTATTGGATTGTATTTGTTTATTTTTCAACATGAAGTAGTTAATATATATGTATATAAGATATAAAACATGTTAAATAGTCAGTGGAAATAATTCACCATGCTTAAATGGAAAAGTATTTAACTTTGTATTGTAATGTGCTACCTTGGATTCATTTGTGCATTAAAGGGGTTGTAAAGAGGTTTTATAGCTTTTTTTAATGTGTGAGGTCATTTCTGACTTCTAATTTCATCATTTCAATTTTCTGTTACTATCAAAAATGATGCTAATAATATCTAAGCGGCTTTGCAATGCCTACATCATAAAATTGTGAAACAGAATGTTGCAAAACCGATGCTATCAGTTTCTCTGATAGTTAAGAAAATCTCTTTGTAATCCCTTTAAAACCTAGGGTTTTTTTTATGGGTTCTGTAATGGTTCTGTCATTCAAAAGTGTTTAAAGATAGTAGTGAAACAGTGAACAGCTCTGGTAAAGATTCTTGGAGGCATTTGTCTATGAAAGTATTAGTGCTATCATATTGTATAGTCTTGATTAAACACTGCTCAATATTGAAAATGACATTGAATTTTTTTTGCAGAAAAATCTGATGAAAGTTTTGCAAGCAGCAACCCACCATTATCAGTAGGTGAAAGAGAGGCTGATAGATTGAATGAATTGTCAACTTTACAAGGTAGATAGAGTTACTTCCCTTGACTCATATTAACCAGTCATACAAGTTTAAAGAGCTACTTCCAATATGATGTTATTATAATGAGACTTAAAAAGAATTTGTAATCACCATAAGCTTACTTCAAACTAGAAATATTTCACTTTCATTTTATATATATATATATATATCTTTCAATATTTGATGCTGTTCTATATAGGCTATATGTCTTTTCTATATTTGACACTGCATCAAGAAAAGACGAATCGTCATTTTAATTTTTAAATGCTCAATTTATTCATAGCTATCCTTTTTGTTGAACAATTTGTTCACTTGCAATGGTAACTGATTGAATATTATGACCTCAATTAACAGTGTTTCATCATCAAATTTCTGAAAAATCTGTTAAATCTGCAAGTGTAAATAATGATGGAACAATTATCCAGTAAAGACACTGAAAGTAATCTCTAAATCATGTGGTAGTCTTGATTTACAAGTTGGTCTAGTAGCCTATAATATTACATAAACAATATAGTGCAATTATTAAAGTTCATCTACTTTCTCCTTGCTATTTTAACCTTCTGTCACAAATATTTCTTGGCTAAATTTCTTGTTTTTGCTGTTGTTTGACAAATTTTTCATGTTTGAGAAATGCATACTAAGACATTCGGATCCATAAAGTATAAGGTGTTCTTCAGTAAATATCTGGTTTGGTATTTGTGCTCATTGATGCTTTGACCTCCTGAAGAGGAAAGACTGTGGCATCTTATAAGACGTAATGCAAAGAGGTTTGGTCAAGGACAATGCTGCAAGACAAGATCATCATTAACATAAGTCGTTATTCTTGTAAAAAATGGGTTTCACAATATTCTTTTATGTTTTGTGTGATAAAGGGCCAGTTATATCGATTATTATTTAGGTTATAACTGACCTTTGACCTAAGAAATATCTGTAAATATATATGTACTGTGTATAATGTTACATGTTTAGTTTGTCTATCACTAGGGTCGATCTCTTTAGGTCTGAAGTTCTACATTTTGACATTATCAAAATAGACAAGCAGAATAAATACCCATTTCATATTACCTACTGATTGAATGAAGCTACTTTAAACCTGACTTTATTTGTTTTCTTATTGAAGAGTTCAACATGTTGGAATGCATTCAACTGGGACTAAATGCAGGAACCTGTAGATTATTAAAAGAACAGCAACTCTTGGTGCAAGAACTGGTTTCTGCATTTTGAAACACATTAAAAAAATAAAGTAAATTGATGGATTCACAATATTTTATATTGTTCTTGCTGTCAACAGTTTTGTTTACTTGGCAAACACATACTGTATCTTTATGGATGCAGCTTCACTAAATAGTCATATTGTCTTGCTAAATTGAACATTTTTGTAACTATTAAAACTTTATATGAAATACAAAGTAATGTTTTATCAAAATTGCAGTGATCCTTTCTGTACAAGTGTTAAAAACACCTGCAATTCCAACCCCCACCATCTTGAAACTAGCAGGTGAGAATCTAGACAATGGATTATGGGTAATATATGATGAGTTGTTGAAGTTATGCGCGAGTTAATGTTTAAACCTACCCAAAGATTAACTTTCTAAAACAGATGGTGAACAGATTAAATTATTGCCGATTATTTTACCTGATGCCTCTAGGAAGTGGTTCCTTCATATTTTTCTCGACCTCTAGTGAGCGTATTTCTTTACCTGGTTTTTAACTGATAGTGTCTGGATTATTAAAATAACAAAGTCTTAATTGAATGATGCATACTGGTGTTGGAAATTGTACAAGTTTTTGTAGTGCATATCTCTAGGAAGTGGAAGTATTTTTGTCATGTATAAGAAATGATCTTACAATGTGTTGTTTGATTCTGTGTACTTGATAACATAGACTATAGATTATTTAATTATCATAAAGTTCGTTACTGGTCAGGTTGATTAATTACAATATTTATGGATATTAATATTTTTTATGGAATTCTTTGAAGTGACACTTCATATTTTTGTCCTTTGGAAGGATTGGAGATGGTGATATATATTGCTTTTAAAGTTAAAAGAAATGGTGACTACGTAAATGTTTCAAAGTTACTGAAATTATGTGGAATTGATATACAGAAAAAATAATTGAATTAATTGTCACAAATATTTATAACTGTGTTTTATGTAGTGGTGTTGGTTTTTGTTTACAAATACAGTTTATCATTGAAATTATGATGGATATAACTTAACTTTATTCCCGTGTTTCTGATTATTTTCATTATTACTGAATGCCTCTGCAGAAGATGGTTCATTAAGTTTTCTGAATGATTTTACCTTGGTCAGTAAGATGACGTAAATCCTGTTTTCCGTCTTGGACTTTGTTGTGCTGTTGGAATATGGCTATTTTCAACTGAAAGTCATTTTTCCATGCATTGTTTCAATGATAAAAGATTCTTGGCAAATTTCAGTAAGTCAAATTGTGTAAACAAAATGTCAAGCTATCTGTAGATCAACCTGTCTTGAAATATCTTGTATTAAAGCCAATTTTCTTGTATTTATTACATCACACAGTTTGTTGAAGTGTAATTAGTAATTCAGTGAGGGTTGTTGTTTGATAAATGATAGCAATTGGTTTTAATCAGTTTTAAATTTATAACCTCTCCATTGTCTTCCTTTTACATTTTCGATTGAAACATTCTAAGTTATCAATAAAAATAGGTTATCTAGTTGTTATAGTGTAAAGTTAGTTGTGAAATGTTGTTAATTGACTGGTAGTTGTATAAAATTAGTTGTTAATTGACTGGTTGTTGTATACGATAAGTTGTTAATTGACTGGTTGTTGTTTAAAATTAGTTGTTAATTGACTGGTTGTTGTATAAGATTAGTTGTTAATTGAATGGTTGTTGCATAAAATTAGTTGTTAATTGACTGGTTGTTGTATAAGATTAGTTGTTAATTGACTGGTTGTTGTATAAAATGAGTTGTTAATTGACTGGTTGTTGTATAAGATTAGTTGTTGATTGACTGGTTGTTGTATAAAATTAGTTGTTAATTGACTGTTTGTTGTATAAGATTAGTTGGTAATTGAATGGTTGTTGAATCAAGTTGGTATGGAAGGTTGCTGTATACAGTCGATTATTGAGTGGTTGTATACAATTATAGGTTAACCGGTTGTTTTAGTATAAAGTTAGTTGTAACATGTTGTTGTAATTGACTAGACATTTGTTGTGGTTGACTTGATATTGTAGTTGACTTGATATGTTGTTGTGAAATGTTGTTGTAGTTGACTAGTTGTGAAAGTTTGTTGTAGTTGACT